>NC_134406.1:247793451-248122201 GCF_038048845.1 Mixophyes fleayi
TGTCACTGTGTAAGTGCTGATTCACCATGTTATGGAATGAGTCATTGATGGGCAGACCTGTGTAGGACAGGTATTCCTTACTTCTATGGAACAGGAGTAAGATACACCTTTGGATGCGGGAGATCAGCAAAACTTAGATTTCATTTTACGTTACTAAATATAAAATTGGAAGGGAGCTGTCGGGCAAATGATTTAGCCCACTCGGCACTGTATAACACTGCACTATAAAGCTCATTTAATAAACTAGCGCATATAGAATGTATGTGCTGTAACTCATAGCAACCAGATATCAGCTTTCATCAGTCTAGTGTACTCAAGTGGTGGAAGCAGATATTGCGCTTTGCACCATGTTATTGAATAATTGCTCTTACATGCAGCAATGAGCAGAGAGTAAATGAAACCAAACACAACTGCAGTGCTTTTAACTTCAGTATCTCACTACTAGTGTATGTTTTGTGAATCTCTTCACAGGACAAGCAAAAGTGAACAAAAGAACACTATTGCATATTTAAAGGGGCAGCGAGTTGTAACATTACAGTGTATGTTTTGTAGAGCACTTTGCGGTAAATAAAGTAAGGATACACCATTACTTGATGGATGCTTTGTGTAAATGGTTTGGTCACCGAGGTGGAGCAAATATCATGAATTCTTTTTTAATTTTGCAGAAATTGTTCCATTGCTAAGGGCTTGTTCATGGGGGGAGGGGGGGGGGGGGTGTTTTTATTCAGTCAGCTGCATATGGATTCTACACACCAGGAAATTCAATGCAATATTTCTGCGTCAGTTTCCAATCAGCGTATGGGGTAAGGGACCAAGCAAACAGAATAACAGCAATTATCTCAAACAGATTACAGTGAAAGTAAACCCTACATTTAAACTAAAGTGGAAAGTGTAACATAACCCAGAAAATATGTTAGGTGATCTAGATCACCTATCAGCTTGATCCTATAAGACCACTTATCCCTTGTACAATATGCTCAGTGCTACCATATGTTTTAAATAAAAGGCCAAGAATAAATAATAAATATTTTGAGTGGACGGGAAGAAAAAAAAAAGTGGACTTTCCTGGGAAAATCTGGACATATGAGAACCCAAAAGTGTGGTCAACATGGCAAACGTGCGCATGTCGTCTGGGACATGCAGAAATACGTAATATGGGCATCTAGTTTCAGATGACACGAATTTACTGACTTGTATATACACACCTGTAATTCATAATAAGTACATTGCCAAATTTAAATGCACTGCTTTCATCTTCTGTGTTTATATACCATAATATTTACATCAGGCAGAGCAGCTTTCTGTCCTATGGCAGGGCAGGAAAAATAAACCATTATGTTTTTCAGCCATGTATGTTAAAGCTAGAAAGATCACGTCATGTGTATGGTAAACATTGTAGGAATATATGTACAAACGCTTATGTGAAGATGGTAAATCCCTTTACAAGTTAATATATTAGCTTTTTACAGGAGACAAATACAAAAGGAAAAATAATAAAATAGCGTGTCTGTACAGACGGACAAGGACAGAGGAAACAGAGAAATTACTATTTGCAGAACAGAACGTCTGAACAACACAAAAAGGGAAAATGAGATTTGAGAGAGAGGGAGGGGGAGACAGACACAAACACCGCCTCAAGTGTCAAGGTTAACTGATAAACCAACTGCAGATTTTTTACACTGATGTTTCCACTGAGGAAGACGTTTAATTTTCCATTGACAGACAATGTCCCTCAGCTCTGTGCAACCTCATCTCTGCTTCCCTCATTCAGCAATGAATGCATCGGCCGTCAATGACAGACTATAACAGCACAATGGTATAGAAAGTTCCCTTATCGGAGACAAGGTTTTGGGGAAGGATGGTGGCTTAGTGGTTAGCACTTCTGCCTCACAGCACTGGGGTCATGAGTTCAATTCCCGACCATGGCCTGATCTGTGTGGAGTTTGTATGCTCTCCCTGTGTTTGCGTGGATTTCCTCCCACACTCAAAAAAACATAGTAGTAGGTTAATTGGCTGCTAACAAATTGACCCTTGTCTGTCTGTTAGGAAATTTAGACTGTAAGCTCCAATGGGGCAGGGACTGATGTGAATGAGTTCTTTGTACAGCACTGCAGAACTAGTGGCGCTATAGAAATAAATGGTGATGAAGGAAAATTGTTTGCAACAACACTCTGCAATCTACCACATTTTGTGGTATCTTAATCTTGTCCTGTTTTATAAAATCTGCCATCCCACTTTATAAATTTGCTTACATCCATCTGCACGGTCTTCACAATATCGGATACGGATTTCTCTATGTGAATGGAAGGCATATGGTTTTGTAATTACTTATAACCAGAAGGAGACTGTAAACCATGGCTATGACCGCTTCTAGCAGCGAGGTAGAACGGACACAGTTTGCGTATGAACTGTTACTGGCTGTCAACACCGCATCCTCCTGAACGGCTGAGGTCCGTGGAACAGTTCTGCAAATTTCGGGACATCGGGATAGACGGTAACAACAATTGAAACCGGCTTTGCAATATAACTCACATTTTCTTACAGGTTGTCAGCTAAGAGCATCCGTTTGAAGCTCATCACATGCCAGTATTTTTGTTCGCCTCATTAAATAACTATGGGAAGCACTGATGAGATGAGAGGAACTGCACAGGTTATTTTAGGAGTATCTTACAAAGGATTCTTTGATCAGAGTTATTTTGACATCAGGCACAATTTGCCTGCAGAGTTGTTTGTTACTTGAGCTGATCTTTTTGCATATCAATAATTAATATAAAATGTATGTGACACCCAGTATACTGGAAGATGGGCACAAAATACAGAACAGAATGGGTGCGTCTATAAATCAATTTAATACACACATAATTAACAGACCATTGGTCTAATTATTTTGTTTAATTAAAACGAATTATATATATATATATATATATATAAAATCTCTCTATCTAAAGTTATTTTGAAGCAAGGCTTAGATTTATGATTACATTTATCTGAAGGAGTCTGCCATAATGCTTAGTCTCCTAATCACCTCTAAAACACCTGCCAGACTTCACCTTTATGGATCTAAAACGATCAAATACATGAGCACGACGCATTAAACTGAACAGGGAATGCGTATCCTGGGTCACTGCATGCAATGCTTTCAGCCAAAGCACTCTATGCGACAGTAATGTCTCACTGCAGGAACACTCGTCACTTTACAACCTCATGGTTTTCTGGTGTGAAAACCGCAGCATTCTAAACCACCACGTGGCATCGACCACAGAAAGCAGTGGAATAAACTACACTTATTGCCCAGATGATCAGGTTATAGAATTGCAATTACCGTCATGAACATAAATGCATCTTTGATTTGATATTAAAAGCATACACTATTTTCAATAGAATCAGTTTACAGTGAACTCATACTTTTTAACAATAAGAACAATGAAAGAAAGTTAATATTTTTCCGGAGAGCTGAAGAATTGCATTCACTAACAGAGCCGCAATTGTGGGCATATGCAAAATACATGCAGGTCTGCCCGTGTTTGTAATCATTTGTTTGGTTCGCTATTAGACCTCAATAAAACCCTTGTCCAATATACGTAAAAATAAAATAAAAATTTTCTTAAGCATGCACACAAAAGCAGATTATATGCATGTGCAACAAATATTATTGCTGGCGACCGTCATCATCAACCGCTATTTGTACCGGCCATTGACCACCTGCAAATAATACACTTGAACAGCCATATACAGTATGTGTCTGTGTCTCAGTCTGCAACTGTTTGTAATTATGCGAACACGTCCTTACTGTACTTGGCCTATGTTAGAACACCCCTTCCTGCCTCTCTAAGTGGGCTTAAGTGTGAGAATCAGGCGGATCTGCATAGCCGCAGATGCCTGCGGCCACTTTTCTGGGCAGGTGTAAAGTGATTTCACACAAGATCTGCTAAGCAAACTGGCATTGTACTCACTGCATCAGCCCCAGTATGTGTAGCGTAAGCCTACCCTAACAATAAACCCACATTGTTCTTCCAAATGGGGGAATCACGTAGGGCAGTCAGTACTCCCAAGATCTATTGCTCACTTCCTTCCGACACGATATCTGGCAACTCTGATAAACATGTTTATAGACGACCAACAAGAAAACATCATCACTAGGTCTTATTTATTAGTGTTGTATAACATTCGGTGCAACATTTGCACAAAATCATAGCAACCAATTAAGAAATTGGCCTTCATTGTTCTACTTGCAGAAGACAGATAAAAGCCAATTGATATAATGCAAATTCTGCATCTAAACACAATGATAGTCAATGTCTTCTACTGGATTATTATAATTATTATCCTTTAAGTATAAGGCACCAACATGTTATGCAACACAAATAAATCACATGAAATGACATGAAACAGAAGGTAGAGATGGCCCTGTCCAGATGAGCTTACAATCTAAGAGGTTCGGGGGAAACATTTAGTAAATAAGGTAGTGGAATAACAATTATAGCTGCAGGTGGGTATTGTATGATGACAACATTATTAGCGCAATAATGCAAAGATGTAACATAGACAATGACAGATACCAAGGGAAACCTTTTCCTTCCAGGACGTTGACCTACACCTATAATAATTAGTGGAAACGACTGCTTAAATAAATGTAATCCATACCCGCATATCTGTTACTCTGTTTTCTGGAAGTGTCAGTCTGTCAATCTGCAAATATTTGTGAACAAACAGACAAGTCCACCAAGTTACAGACCTGCCACAACATAGGACCATATTACAGGGTAACCTCATGAGAAAACGCATTGGTACTGCTCAGGTTCTGGGCCCAACGTATCCTTTGGTGAACTCACTCCAGCCCATAAGAGGTCACACATAAAATACACTGGACATAGAGTCAGGATAGGTTGTTCTGGAGTTTCTAGCAGTGAACTTGGTGCCCAAGAGGCACCTCTAGGGCTATGTAATTATACTAGGCCTGAGGCTATTACATAGGATATGGGAGTGTACATGGTGGGCAGTGGGAACGATGTGATTGGCTGCATACGATGGATATGGGCTATAGTAATTGTTGGCAATTGGGTCTGCTGCAAGTAGATATTTTTTGTGCTATAGTGTATGTTAAATATGAAAAGGACAATTAAAACTGAAACTTGTAATTCAGTGAAGTCTTCACAAATTTGTAATAAATTCAATGTCAGATTACTGATCTAGAGGGTCCTTTTCTCTTCTCCCCATGAATGCTGAATGGGTCCAGCAATGGACTACTTTCTGCTTAATTCTGCATCATCAGGTACAGTGAGAAACCGCTCTACCCACCACCACCGCTCCCCCCCACCGGAGGCCCAGGGGCTGTGCCATGCGGCCATTTTCCCTTTGTCTGGAGTTTTCTGTCTGAAAGCATGGGCAGTGTGAAACTGTAGAGGGAAGGGTGCCATGCAGAGCTTGTGGCTCCACACTGGTCTCCGTAGCCATAATACCTTCAAGAACATTGGGAGTCGACGTAAAGACATCAACTCTACCACCACTCGGTAGTTTGAGAAGACCGAACACTGAAGCAGAGAGGAGAGCAGCACTGAAGTTCATCATCATCAATTTATATAGCACCACTCGCAGCGCTGTTCAAAGAACTCATTCACCTCAGTCCCTGCCCCATTGGAGCTTACAGTCTAAATTTCCTAACACACTCACAGACAGAGAGACAGACAGACACTAGTGTCAATTTGATAACAGCCAATTAACCTACTAGTATGTTTTACGAGTGTGGGAGGAAACCCACGCAAACACGGGGAGAACATACAAACTCCACACAGATAAGGCCATGGTTGGGAATTGAACGCATGACCCCAGCGCTGTGAGGCAGAAGTGAACTCGTGGAAGGACCACCTGGATGACATATCTAACTTTGCCTTTTATTGTGTGATAGTGAACGCCAAGACTTGGTAGAATTCTGCTTTAATATTCTGCGCAGAGCACTAAATGTATACTTATTTGACCACAGGTGTTGCCATGTTAGTGGACAGACAATGGAATCACTTTTGGAATGGCAAGCTGAGCGCTTCTCTGGTCAAATATTTATGTGTAGCGCACACTGTGAAATAATAAAACAATCAAGTGGGCAGTTCGGGAGTAAAGTCTTTGCGGGCAACACACATTTATTTTACCTTTTGTGCAGGTTGTCAAGATCTTCGCTGAGAATGAAGGGATTCTTGGTCAGGAAAGGCCCCAGCTGGCTGTCTTCTAGACCAACATCTTTTAGGAAAAAAAGGATTTTACTTATATCCTTCTCAAAGTCTAACTTCAGGAGAAATGTTCCCACGTTGGGGCGCTTTTCTAGCTTGGATAAATCCACACCTGTGGTAAAACACATGCAGTTTCCAGTTATTACCTGCACACCATAACACCAAGAACCAATAAGTATTCTGTACCCACTGAAATTCCCAAAGGCTGGTTTTAGGTCTAGTGTGGGATCAACACATAGGGTTATATTCTATAGAAGAGGAGGAACTTTAAGTCCCAGCATACAGACTGGCATGACATGCTGGTTGTTGTAGTTCCACAGCACCTAGAGAGCCAAAGGTTGTCTATATGTTATTAAATGCCAGTAAAAGTGTGTGACAATACAAGTTATTCATTTGGAATTTACATATAATAAAGAGTTCAAAATAAATAAGCTGCTGAAGTTCCATTTTTGAAAGTCATGGGTCCCCTAAGCCCGTTGTAAAAAGCATGATGTAGTATTGTCCCCCACATCTGACATTGTCTGAGCATGTTCACTAACTTTGTTAGGCGTAACAATGGATATTATATTTTTATATTTGTGGATTCTCTGTTTTCTATCGGCAAACAAAGATGACTGCAAACTGAAACGCTGACCTCTTCCTCCTCTCCTGGCTTCATTACAGTAACAGCGGGTGTTTATATTTATTAATAACTTAATGAAATGGCCCAATGGTGTTTAAACAAAATTTACTTTACTCACACTATTATTTATATAGCACCACCAATTTCGCAGCGCTGTACAGAAACTATTTGTCTTTCAGATCAATCCCTGCCTCACTGGAGCTTACAATCTAAATTCCCTAACACACACCACACAAATTTTGTCAGCAGCCAATTAACTTACCAGTGGGTTTTTTCCCCTTGGAGTGTGGGAGGAAACCGGATAGCTGGAGGAAATCCACGCAAACACGGACAGAACATACAATACCCCTTTTACTACTCTTTAAACACATACCTCCCAACATTTGGGTAGGCAGCATTGGAACGGGGAGTGTGGCCACAACCCTGGGGATGTGCCTAGCAGCTTAGAAGTGCTCGACTGCCCCGTTCTGTTCTCCCCTCTCCTCCAAAACCCCTTCACAGCTGTGCGCACCGTGCAGAGCAGCAGTGAACAGACTCCTTCCCAACTTCCAGACAGAGCCCTCAAATTAGGACTGTCCCACCTGAATCGGGACAGTTGGGAGGTATGAAACGGACATTATCATAAATTATTATTAGAACTTATGGGTAAACATAATTTACAGAAGTTATGTGTGATAATGACATTTAGCATAATTGTTTTCATACAGATTTTTTTTTTTTTTTTTTTAATAAATGGCACCAAATTTACAATGAACAGAAGCTCGTACTGCAGGAGACAGATAACCCCGGGCTGGTTGTGATAGTTTTGAATACAACATCTGTCCACTCACCGAGCACAACAAGCTTCTGTAGTGTTTCTGAATGATCCACATAGTCTCGAAGTGTGACGGAGTCTGGAGGGATCGGAATATAGGGATCTATCAGAGCAGCTTCTTCTTCTGTGATCACATCCAATGGGGACAAAGGTGGGACGTCATCTAGTTCTTGCAGAAAGAAAACAACAGTGTTCCAGAAGATTATAGAATTATTCATATTGTACACATGATGGTACTATATGTATAAATTACTGTAAATATCTGCACAAATGGATGATAATAATGTGCATTAGTAAAATTTAAGTATTCTAAGAAATAGTGCACCACATAGGATGGAAGTCAAGTGCCGGCGATGTGGTGCAGGCACATTGCCGGCAATTACGGTAGAAATCATTGGAACTCTAAGGGGTGTGAGGAAAAAATGAGTAAAATATCTCCAGAACGTCCATGAGACACTTTGCACCCAATTTAATCCGCCACTGAGTTTAAACTGCTACAGATATTGGAAGTCACAGTCTTCTGCTTTTATATGGTCACAGAACAGAACAAGAACTTCTTATTTCCACATAATGTACCGTATGCAATATATACATTTATTTATAATATAGAACCACCAATTCCGCAGCGCTGTACAGAGAATATTTGTCATTCACATCAGTCATTGGAGCTTACAGTCTAAATTCCCTAACACAGACTAGTGTTAATTTTGTCAGTAGTCAATTAACCTACTAGTATGTTTTTGGAGTGTGGTAGGAAACCGGAGCACCCGGAGGAAACCCACGCATACACAGGAAGAACATACAAACTCCACACAGATAAGAAAAATTGGGATTCAAACTCATGACCCCAGTGCTGTAAGGCAGAAGTGCTAACCACTGAGCCACAGTGCTGCCCTAGATATATATATATATATATATATATATATTTATATTTTGACTTCTGGATATAGTAACTATCAACTAGTTTGTTGAGCTAGTGACCAATAACTATTTAACACCCTGATTCTGTGGTCGTTACAGGACCAATTCTAAGTACAGTTATAAAACTGTCCACAGCATAATTTTTGCATTTTGCTAACATGATAATATTTGATCGTCTTATGTATTTTTCTGTACTCCTTGCAATTTCTCTTTACACCTTACAATTCATATATATGGCTGACATGCCTACAAATTCCCACACATAGGGGCATATTCAATTCTCGGCGGAAACGCCGAAAATCTTGCGGTCCGCGCACGATCATCGTTATTATGGTAATTGTGCGTGGAAAAAACGTTAATACGGTAGTTTTCTCGCTGAAATCCAACTACTACCATATTAACGGTAATAGATTTTACATGGCGCGGAAAAAAAAACAATTGACTATGCCCCTAAGGGTGTAAAATTTTATTTTTTAGTATATCCTCTACATCTAGCTAATCCACTAAATGTACAGGCTTCTGAACTTTAATTTAAATTCACACAAGCATATGATATAAATAAACTATGGACCAAAATAGTTTTCCTACTATGTGGAAGTGAAGAGCCATGTGCGTTTAGGATAGTTCCCTAGGCCAACAATACAAGCTTCTGTTGAGGCTTTGTATCAATTTCAACACAGATTACAATACAGCAAAACACATCACACAGACACTAGCGGTGTGAATACACATTAAAAACAATATATATTGTTTTCCTTCATATGGGTTGTCTAATATTGACTAGAGAACACTATTCAAAGAGCATCAAATGCATAGAGTATTGTTTATGAAACAAATCTAAACGAGATCTTAACACAAAAGCTTTGTTTTCTTTGTTTTTCATTAGAGCCTACAATCATAAACTTTGCTGCATGGAAACTATCAAGAGGATTTAATAAAGTAGCCAATTTGGGGAAAGTGGATGGGCAAAAAATAAAAAAAAATAAATAAATAAAAAATCACAGCGTGCATAAAAGACTAAGTACACCACTTACAAGCAACTAACTAGTCAGCAGAGAAATATTTGTTTTGAAAAGTGGAGTAAATTCTTGTTTTAGTTCCCCATAGTTATAAAAGTTGAGTCAAACTTGGAACGGTTAATTACAAATGTATTGTATTTAAGTATGTTCTGAATGTCTGCCAATGACTCAAAGGTCATTCCTGTTCTGTTATCAGTCTTCTTGCATTGGTATGACGGTGTTTTGACCAATTAAAATAAATAACAATAAAAAAAAATAATTCCAAAGTAAACAAGGGAAGGGTTTTTAGCTTTAAATTTCTAACAAAATTATAACCAATCATTAAAACGCAAAGATTGCTGGATTTTAGCAAGATGTTTGTGCGGGGTGTTTTGCGACCAACTATTCATTTTGAACGATGATGTACCCATCGGATAATTGAATGGATCAAATTTACAATATTAGATTAGAGTACTGCAAAGTTCTCCTGTAACCCACACACACTGCAGCCATTTTGCGTGCAACACTAATATGAATGAAAATGCAGTGTTATCAGTTGATGACGTTTCTGAGACATGAATATTACAATGAGAATGAAACCGGAGGCTCTTCATGTCTCAATGTTGTCACTGGCTCCTAAAAGGCTGCATTCTCATGTATCAGTTTAACCCACAAAATGGCTGTCACTACGTTCTGTACACGACATTAATTAAATGCACATTATTGCATTTAAGTCATCCATTGTGAAAATGTTAATATATGTAAGGCTACAGGGGTTGTCATCTGATTATTCGGCCAATCACATAATAAAGGACTGTTCGGCCCAATATTGCATTCGTGTCAACACTGCAACAATGAAAAATTAATGTTCCAAAGCACATTGGTTTAAAAATCAAATGAAACGATACAAACTAAAAAACTCGTTCAAAGATGGAACAATGTTGTTCCAATTCTGCAGTGTGCATGCACTCACGATCAACATAGGGTGTGCAGTTACAATCTTTTCAGCAGATGGTTATGACAGATGAAGAGCACAGATCTGAAGGTAACACGTATACAGTGTATACACAGGAATCGGCATGCTGATTGGGAGTTTTTTTTCCCTTTCTATCAGTCGCTGGTAAAATCATTCTAGTTAGCACTTTGGGAGAAAATTTCTGTAGTGTGTACCCAGCCTTAGACTTACTATTTCGCTGACAAAAGTCCTAAGATTAATTTGTACAACTTTTATCTCCATTTTAAACAAGAGTTTCCTGCAAAACTTTATGATGATCAATTGGTTTTCACAATACAATTAGATACCTTCTGGAAGTGTACCCACATCCACTCTGGGCATTACAACAGTCCTCTGTTGCTTTTGGCTGATGGAGGGCAGATTACTTTCTGGGTCAATGACCATTACACCATCCTGTGTGCTGTACTGTGCACACCCCGCTCTCCGCAGTAATATACTGTTCCTTGCTGTATTTTGTGTCATATATTGACAGTGAAATTGTTGCGATAAACCAGGATAATTCTTCCTCTGGTGCCTGAGGGTTCCGGTTATCGAATCACATCGTCCCTTTGTAAAAGCAGCATAATGTCTCAGAGATGAGAGTAAACATCTGCCACTTCTCTGACATACAGGCAGGGCCATCTGAAGACAATCTGGGACAATAAGAACACAAAAGGATGTTATTTATCAGCTATTATTACTAGGTACATTGCAGTATATCATTAACCATGGGGAATTTTTTTTCAAAGACCAGTTAGCCAGGAACTTAATTGAACTAAAGCACACATTTGGTCAGTTAATTTATTATTTAGTAAAAGCTTGATTGGATCGATATTGATTTAATGTTTATATTTTATACCCAAGAAGATGGCTCAACGGGAGTGAGCAAAAACTTGAGGAAGCTAGAACTTCAGACCTCTGTGATACGGCAGCTGCCCTGCCAGTGTACTCCAATAAGGAGGCATGTGTGAAGATACCGGGTTTATATGGCCCCATGCTACCCACTTCACGCTGGCTGGCCACCCACAGGTACCTCACTATGTCAGTGAAGTCTACCCAGTACCTTCTAGGATTCGAACAGTCACTCAGACAAATGCAGTTAGAAAGTAAAGCAATATATTTATTATTTACACACAGTAAATAAATGCCTGGCAGGTTTACCACATCATCTGTCCCTTACTCCACTAGCTTAAGGAGTTAGTCACCTGGCTGTCCGGACTTGACGACCCATGGATCTCTCTCGGCTGCATATTTAGACTTTGGTAGAGAACGACAACTCAAAACCAGATCTTGCACCTCCCATTAATGAAATCCCAGAATGAACACCCCTCACCCCCTGGAGTGACTCCTTATATTTATGGTCTAATCTCCACAGAGCTTTCCCCTCTCTGGCCAAACCCCTGGGTCTCTCCTTGTTAAACATTGGTTAGTGCTGGACTGGGGTAGGGAGAGGGGGATGGGGAGGGAAGATGAGCTGTACTTCCACAGAACCTCCTATGCTAGATGGCCTGTCTGGAATAGTGTTCCGAGATCAATGGACACTAATTAGTTTAGCCTCACCAGTATCCTGCAACCTGATCCCAACCCATAACCCCCTTAGCTTCACTTTAAAGACAATGAATAACAACCTCACTGCCACATCACTAATATACAATAAACTATATACATATTAACAATAGGCTACAATGTCCCATTATCCACATGTAATTAAACTGATAATGTTACAAGATGCCTATTCATATTGGATCATATTGTATTTCATTTTTTAGAGGCAACTTCATTACTGGAAATAGAAAAATTGCTATAAAGCTGCATTATTTGCTCACTTTAGCTCGCTATTTGGTTTATGGATCCTGACAGGGAGAGACCACAACAATGTAAATATTCTATAGCGTTATAATGTACGCATTACAAGGACCAAGAGCTGCATTTCCAGGACAGACTGTTGACTGCATGAAACCATAACTACATATAAACAGAGGTTTTACCCTAAGTCATACAAATATTTCATTACACAAAGTATTTATTTTGGTCAAATAACAATACTACTTAACAAATTAGGAACAGAATATTCCTCCCATCATGGATGCAAGTAGACTTTTTACTAGGGACACTGAAAATGGAAAACCTATAGTATTTATTTATTGCTCTTTCTCCTCCTTATCCATGTCTGTGTGGAAGAGACTAAAGTGGACAGGGCTAGAATCAAGTTCTATTTCAATTTGACTGATATGATAGTGCAATTGCAAGTACTGAAGGCCTAAGCAACTCTGGGGTGTTACTTTTACAACACATGAATAGTTGGAGGGGTGGTGGGGAATTACATAGAAATGAAAATGGTTAATTTGTTAAGTCCAGGGGCAAACGCAGGATTTATAGAGGGGAGTTTCCACACCATGCCACCAGTGGGCATGACCAGCATGCATGGGGACATGGCTATAATTTTAGACAGTGCTTGGCTGCTCTCCAACAATATACATGGGCAATGCTGCGTGCACTACTGTTAGGTGCATGTAGCTCTCCCTTTTCAAGCAGAGCAGTGTGAAGCAGGGGCAGGGTCCAGCCACCTCAATTATACAGTGCTCCAGGCTTGGAGGGGGTTTCCAGGCACTAGGAAACCCCCCTCGGTTTGCCTTTGAATGGTGTCCACTACCTTTTAGAAAAACACTATGGTTTGTGTTTGTTTATTGTACATTACAAACGGGGACAATTATTTTAACTGGGCTACAGGAAAATGATTCTGTAACTCACTGCAACCAATCAAAGTCTAGCTGTCACTTTTCTCATAACACTTTAGAAAATGAATGACTGATTGACTTAGTTGTGACTACAGAGATTCCAGACAAGACACTTCATTCTAATAGAGAAAAAAAAATAAACCAATGAAAAGCAGATTTTTTTTTTGTTTCCCATTTCCATTGTTGAAAAATTACAAAACATTATTTGCCAATTTCAACATTTTAATCAAGAAAAGCTCCTATTAATTGGAGTGTTTACCAAGTTCTGCATAAATAAGCAGACTGCGACAGATGAGATCTTATTAACAATCTTTAAGTAGTATCATCAATCATGCAAATAATTACTCTACATATACATCAATATATCAGGATGACACTAAACGCTATTAGATTGCTTATACGTATCATACTCACCCAAAGCACTTGTTGTTTATCTAGCGTTATTGCTACATGCAAACTTTTACTAAACTTTTCTTAAAAAGAAAGAAAATATATAGACTTTTTTTGGCCACAAAATTAAAAAAATATTTTTTATTGAACCTAGTAACTGTTAGGCAAAGACCAGACAGACTGTGTTCCTCACGCAGTATTGAGGAGAGTGGAAAATGAGGCAGTCCTCATTTTCTACTCCTGTAGTTTTACAAAAATAAAAATAAAATGGTTGTAGGTGTTTATGAGCATTTTGTTTTTAGAATGCATGAATTTTAATGTGTTTTAGGAGCATAATGGAAGAGTCATATTGTTTTAAATTCAATCGAATGGTACTAGGTTGCATTTGCTTGAATGTTACAGCATTTTTTATAGCCAAAAAAATAATTACATAGATGCTTTATACTCACTACCCTATTTCTAGTAAAGTGTGTCCTGAACATTCTCATGGATCAATACATAAATGGTGCTGTTAGCAGCAATGTATGCTAGAGCAGACATACTGGTAATTTGGACTATATGTGAATGATGTAGCCTGAGAGAGGAGAAGTCTGGGGAAGGCACTAGGGGTAAGAGAGGAGCGGATCTCTGACGTGATTGAAGATACAGAGGCTGCCCTGGGCCTATCTGACTATGCACAGTCTCCAGGCCATCATCAGAAGGATTGGGGACCTCACTTCTGCTGTGTGATGAGGATTTGTTATACAAAGTCAGGGTTTGGGGGAGTGGATTGGGAGAGGTCAAGCAGTATCCTGATAAATGGGACATTGGTTGGCAGTGTGTTTAGCATGGGAAGAGGAGAGGCAACAACAGTTTTATAAGCTGCGTGTTAAATAAGTAACTTTATGTATCAACCCTGTGTTTTATGTAGGGAATTGTAACACAAAATTTTACCAAATAACTTTAGTTGATTTGAGGTCGCAAAACAGAATTTGAATGTGGAAGAAATGCCTATATTACATAATGTATATAGTATACTATATGTGGCACACACACACAAGACACTCACCCAGTAGTAATTAACATACAGTAGATACAGTTGTAATAAATGTCACAGAGGGTACAGAAGTAACTGTATAAGCACTGACTCAGTTGAAGTATATGTCATACATAGAGGGCATGGAGTAAACAGTTATACGCCACCATCATCATCAATTTCCGCAGCTAAGAGATAGTATATGTCACATCTAAAAGGCACAGTGGTAGCGGTCTACACACTTAGATGTATTATATGTCACACATACAGTACACAGGACCAGCAGTGTAGTCACTCAAGCAGTTGCAGTGTAGTATATGTCACACACAGTATAGCACTAGCAATATATAGTTATAGAATATATAGCACTACCAGTACATGCAGTTGCAGTGTAATATGTCTCATACAGTAGATATAGGACTAGAATATGTAATACACGGTATACACACTCACGCAGGTGCAGTGTAGTATAGTATGTCACATACAGTAGATATAGGACTAGAATATGTAATACACGGTATACACACTCACGCAGGTGCAGTGTAGTATAGTATGTCACATACAGTAGATATAGGACTAGAATATGTAATACACACTCACGCAGGTGCAGTGTAGTATAGTATATGTCACATACAGTAGATACAGGACTTGTGTATATATAACACATACAGTAGACACACTCACAGTGTAGTATAGTATATAACACATACAGTATATACACTCCCACAGTATATATAACACATACATTATACACTCAGTGTAGTATAGTATATATAGGACATACAGTATATAACACATACAATATACACACTCACACAGTATATATAACACATACAGTATATAACACTACCAGTAGACACTCACACAGTATAGTAGAACACATACAGTATATAATATATATATATATATATATATATATATATATAAACACATACAGTACAGACACTCACACAGTTGCAGTGCAGTATAGTATAGTATATACCAGTACACACACAGTATATACCAGTACAGACACTCACACAGTATAGTATATATAACACATACAGTATATAACACTACCAGGTTACACACTCACACCGCATAGTATAGTATAGTATATAACACATACAGTATACACTCACACAGTGTAGTATAGTATATATAACACATACAGTATATATAACACATACAGTATATATAACACGTACAGTATATATAACACTACCAGGTTACACACTCACACAGTGAAAGTCACACAGAACATCTGCAGCTACCACCCACGTGGGTCCGAGCACAGGGCACTTCCTCTATGGCCAGATCCACTCTGTGACCACCGAGGGAGACACTTAGCTACATCCGCTGTACACTCCTTATATACCCCCAGGAAGCCGTGATACATTCCACGAACATTAGTGAGATATAATACAATGTATAAATAAGACAGGCAGCAGGAACGGGGCACACGGGGATGTCTCCACCTTCCGCACATGACGCCGGTCCCCCCCCCCCCCCGCGCGCCCCGGCAGATGGTACGGTCCGCAGTGTGAGCATGTCGCTGCTTCCTGGGCCGGGGGAGAGGGGGCAGGGGCATGGCGTCCTGTATGCGGTCTAGGACTCTAAGTAAAGATGATGTCAACTATAAACTTCATTTCAGGATGATCAACGAGCAGCAGGTGGAGGACATCACCATTGACTTCTTCTACAAGCCCCACACCATAACCCTACTCACCTTCACCATCATCAGTCTGATGTACTTCGCCTTTACCAGGTAAGGGGATCAGCCAGCCTGAGCCTGTCCCATGGAGGGCAGCCCTGGCACACAGGGTGTATACACAGCCCCAGGCATTGGGGTGACTGACACATCACTGTGCACTCCATCACTTTGTGCATTGTGTTACTTGTAACTTCAACCTGGGCTGCAAATCTTCTGCATAGGACAGTAGAGGAAACCTATACAGTGATATGTCATCCATGGTGGAGGAGATGGCTTTTAATTACATAATAAAATATTTATTATTAGTAAAAAATTAAATATATCTGACACATTGCCTGCATATGACATGTCTGGCAGGTCAGGTTGATTATTTAAAGGAAATTTCAGTTCTTCCATCCAGTTAGATGGGCTCTGCTTGTTATTATTGAATTCAGTGTTTTTCCCAAGGGTAATCTATTTTTGCATTGTGTTACTGAATTGTCACAATGCTAGTTGAGCCTTGTCCTCTACATGCTATGCCAATAGCCCCTCCCATTGGTGACCAGATGTCTATCTGCTGTCATGCTGGGTACTATATTACTCCTTAGGATTGGATAACATCTAGAATCCATTTGCAATCTTCAGTGCCTTTCCATCTGCAGTAACGGCCTGTAATGGGAATGAGAGCCATTTTACACATTTCCAATGCAAATGTTTCAAATTTGATATGATGATTTTTAGCAGATGTGTTTTGTTTTAAACTTACTTCATAGAGTCCTTTTTAATTCAGTTAGATGCAGCATCTTAAAAATGCTTTTGGATTTATCTGTTTTTGAAGCTTGGTCACCATAAGCATTTTGTTACACTTGCATGATTAAACTGTTTTATAAATTGCCATTATGTATTATCCTACAAATTCTATTATATTGGGGCTGGACAAATCCCAAGAGCCAGATGGCCAATGCCCTTAAAAAAATGACTGCTAGTGCATAACATCTGGCCATCATTTCTATCAGTGTCAATGCGGACACATCTCTGGCTGCTAATAAATCCTGTTGGCTCACAGATTTCACAGACTGGGTCCTGAATTCCACATTATTTTGTCTGCCCGTGTTATACTTTATTTAAATATATTGTTTTGTATTTGTGACACAAGAATACTAAAATGTTGAGGTAATTTTTTTTTAAGAAATATCTTCATACTTGAGAAAAAGGGGAATTACTACAAATGTGTGTCATTGATTAATGTATATTTTCTATATAGTCTCCATTGAATATATCTTCTCGGCTTTTTGGCTAAGATCAATTGGAGCTGCCCATGTAACCTATGGGGCTTAAAGGTGCCCCCCAATAGGCAATGGATCGCTACCTGATCCTCTGGCCAAAAGTCTGCCTGAAGTCAGAGATGCTATGTTCCCCCAGTGTTGCCTGAGATGGTGCTTCATCGGGGCTAATGCTGTGGTGAGGGGGGCACCACGTCCACAGAGTACGACATTTTGCACTAAGACACTCTTGCTCTTTAGGTGGCACTTTTTTTCCTTTGCCCTAGCCTTTTCCCCAGGGGCAAAGACAATATTTATATTTTTGGATGAAAGACTGGGGCCTTAATTGGCACCATTTAATCTATTAATCACTTTGCACTCACATTTTTTTCATGTTTATGTGTGGTTTGGTTACTTTTGTTTATATCTTTGAGGGCTATGGGTTTGACCCTTATGGGCAGCCCTCTACAGAGCCGGAAACTTTAGGGGGCTCGGGGCATTTAAGATAGGGGGGGCTGTTAATTAAGAGTATAGTAAAATCATTCAGGAGACAGTAAATATTAACAAGGTAATAGTGAAACCAATTCATAATAATCATTAACCTCTTGACTTGTCAGTAACCTCTGCATACTGATTAAATATATGTAACCTATATATAACCTTTTCATCAACATTAAGCTCCCCATCACCAAATAACACCCCAAATTATTGTTAACCCCTTTATAATGATTAACTCGCTTCTCATCACCTTTGACATTTGCTCACGCCTTCAGCCTCATCATAACTACCCTTTAAACATCATTAGCACCTTTATAGATTTAACCCCCAGGGGGCACATGCCCCACCCACTTAATCCGGCAGTGGCCCTCCCTCCATGTTGTCAGAGGCTCCCTCCTTCTAAATGGGGCCGAAGATCCATCCCCCAGTGGGGATCCTCGGCCAAACCCGTGGGGAATTGGGCCCACCTGAGCCTTACGGCAAAGATGGACTTGTAGATCCTGGCCTCCTAAGGGGCCTTATGGCTCCAGGGATCGGGGCTTAAAGGGCTCCCAAATGGCTTTGGTGAAGGGGACCTAAAGACCCTTATCTTCCTAAGGGCCTTATAGAATTTGGGTAACAGGGTTCCCAGGCTCTCGGCACAATCTGAGCACTGCACTGGGTGACAGGAGCACTCACCTCAGGCTTCAATAAAAGAAGTGTTAGTGATATTACTCCACAGGGACTGATGTGAATAATATTCTTTATACATTACTATATAAATAAACCGTAGCAGTAGGGATTAGAATAGTGGTCCTTTTAATACATATAATAATGTCCTTCAGTACAAAAGTTATGAAGTTAAAGAGCCTGAATAATTTTTCCTCATTTGGATGAGAGGATTAATTTGTTGGAATGAATCCCTTGGCTGACTCGCTATAATCTTCGAAAGTATGTTACTGACTGATAAGCAGATTTTGCTGTGTGGTGTTTTGCTAGGTATACTGTTTAACAGAAGAAGTTTAATTAGATGATTTATGAGTTAATTTTAAAGCCTTATGTTCTATTATGCATCCACAAATATTATTTCTCTCTAGAACATAACATATAGGTGACTAATTTCACTGCCTTGGTACAACAGTAAATAGTTTATTTAAATAAACATTGCAGCCATTAATTCTTTTTTTTTTCTGAAAGTAACCTTGAAATCTCCTCACAATTTAATATCTACCAATCGACCTTATTTTTAGGCAGTATTGTCCCGTAATACAAGGTATATGATTACTTATCTGTTAAGTGTGAATTATGTTGTTGATGTGATGGGTACACAACTGGGGGTAAATGTATCAAGCTGAGCGTTTTTTGGCGGGTTTTAAAAACCAATCAGATTCTAGCTATCATTTATTTAGTGCATTCTACAAAATGATAGCTCGAATCTGATTGGTTGCTATAGGCAACATCTCCACTTTTCAAACCTGCCGGAAAACTCTCAGCTTGATACATTTACCCCCTGGTATTTTACCCATTATGTTCTTTCAAGAAGACTGATCACCTGCACACATTGGAGGCAGCCATTTTGTGGGATAAATCAATCCGGACCCACTATAGCTAAAATATAGCTAAAATCCATAACTGCAAACGTTTGTAATCTTATCCTTATAAAAAGCTTCATGTGATATCCTTCAAAATTCTGCACCAGGTCTCGCTGGCTCTTCTACATTACATGGAAAATATATTTTCCACATTTTTAAAATGTAAGTTCTGATTGTTCTTGAAACAATCGCATATATTTCCCACTGCTGTATTTTTGTGTTTTAGGGAGAACACAAACCAAGAAGACAATATATGGAAGGGCATCCTGTCCGTCATCTTTTTCTTTCTAATTATCAGTGTCTTAGCGTTCCCGAATGGTAAAGTATTCTTTTTTTTTTTTTTATTCTGTTTTATGAGAAAACTTGGTGTTTTTTAATAAGTTAGTGTAATGACATTTAACATGTCTTTTTTAAATATGAATATTACATTTTTAAAGGTGGTCTAAGCCCCAAAATTGACATTTTCATATATTGAAAAAGGACATCTGATATAGGACAAAAAGCCTACAAGATGAAGCATACCATGTCAGTTATGCTTAATGTAAGATCACTTGCACTGTCGCTGTACATGAATCAACAAATGTGCTTAAGCTTATGAAGTGATTCAAAACGGGAAAGTCCCACACATGGCAATGTTTGCTGTCTTTAAAACAATTCTCAAATTCTGTCCTCAAGTATCTCCAATAGGTCACATTTTAATTAAGTCAGTAGTAATTCATGGGTGATTGAATCAAATCTTTAATTAACTGCTTGTTGCTACCAAGGTAAATCCTCAAAAAAGGCCTAGGATGAGAGTGTATGTGTGTGTGTATATCTATCTATCTATCTATATGAGAGAGATTTCTCAAACAACTCGCCATTTACAAGAGCAAAAGAGTGGCTCTCTTAGTTTTAAAAGCTAAAAGACAGCCTGTTTTTTAGTATTTGTGTTGTTTTTACAGGCCCCTTCACAAGGCCACACCCCGCACTATGGAGGATGGTGTTTGGTAAGTAAAACTTGTCGATTGTTTTAATGTATGATCAGTTTGTGGCATCAAACTCCATGAAGTAATATCCTCTCTCACTGAGAGTTTCCAACAAGACAAACAGTTAATTCTATTAGTTCAGTGAGCATCTCCTTTCATTATGGTGCAGTGTTTTCTGCATTCATAAACCATTCATTGTGTCCAGACCCCAGGATCCGTGAATCCATTGTCATGACTGTTTTTGGCAGATGTTGTAGCTGAACTTGCAAATGAAGAACAAATTTATCGAGGCTTGCCAAACTGCCATTGTTTGCCTCTGCCTCCCTAGTTCCTAGGTAACCTGACAACAACATGTCTTAACAATAATCATCTGATGGATGATTATGTACCAACAAGATTCTGGATGACTCTGCGGCTTTCCGTTTTCAAAGTGTGATCTTCTGAGATGCATCACACAATCTGAAGCTCTGTGGTTTTCAGAAAATGTGGTCGCAGCCTTGTTTTAAAAGCCTCAGGTTTTTTCAATATAATTTTTAAATAAATGCTCTAACTGCACAGATCGCAATCTAGGTATTCAGGTATGACGGAAGAGATTTTTTTTTTGTGATAAAACATCCTTTCTGTGTGTAAGCTGTTTTAGGTCTATCTGTATTGTCTTTTCTTTTACCAGAAATCTATATACAAACACAGTGATGCCTTTTCTGGGCTGCGTCCTCTAGCTTCCAACAGGAAGGGTAGACTCAGGGAAAAGTAACAACAAATATGGCTGCCGTTTTACAAGCTTGTTGATTGTGTCACGAACAGCACTCACCTGAGTCTGCGTGATGCTTATGTGACATAGGGTTAACCAAACAACAACCACCTGGTCTGTCTAAAATGATTAAATCCTTCCCTATCTATGCCACACACTAGCTTTGCAATACTAATTACCACCACCAAGGTTTTTCGGACAAGAGCTGACACTCTTATTTAGGAAGCCTTCGGTTCTCCCTAGCATTAATCTAGCACAATTTACTTTAATCAGAGTTCACATAAACCACCAATTTTGCACAGTTTCAATTAGGTAGCGTCTGGACCAAACTGTCGCGTGAATTCGTAAGAACACAGAGACTAGAACTTATTAAGTGTAATTTAATATGGAAAATACATCCACAATGCTTAAGATAAAAAGATAATAAAAGACAGACAAATATAGTGCAATTGTTTCTTATAAAATAAATGGGATGAAAGTACAGAGCATTACTAACAAATAATAATCCGTATGCCTGGGGCAGGCAGGAGAGATGGACAGTCCTTCAATTAGATTGATTCCCCAAGAAGCTGACACTTTGTCCCTCCAGACACAGGTTTTTAAGCAAACTCAAATTGGACGGCATTCACAGGGGCAGCGTGAATGCTAATGTGGGGGGCGGAAATGTCCCCTGGATGTTGCCTCAGGTTTGGTCAAACTATTCCTAAGTTTTGACCTGTTGGTAATTCTTCACAGATATATCTCAGAGAAATAACACCCCCCTCAATAAACCGGTCATATTCTCCCGCACGTTTAAATACCAAACATAATGGAATTACAACAATATCCAATCTCATCTTGAAATACATGTGCCTATGGCTGTTCCCTCTGTAGTTGGTATCTATCTTTCAAGACCCTTGTGTGGTTTTGGCCCCTCAGTACAGAGTGGCATCCAGATTTCCCAAAATATGAAGAATGAATTAATTTCCTTTCAAGTTCACCTTTCTATATACCTGTATAGGCTTTCACATGCTGCCTACCCAGGATCTCCAGCTGTGATTAGCACCACAAGGTCTATTCAAGTTTCTAAAGCGAACATCCTGGAAGCTGCTAAAAGTGGCAGGCTTATCTCCTCACTGGGATGTAAAAAGCCATCAAACACAATTACATCAGACTCTGCGTCTTTAACTGTTACACCAACTTATCAATGGATTCATTTGATACAACCTGTTTACACTGCAGTTATGAATTATCCCTTAGAAATAACTGCAAGCTCTCTATGTTCACGACAATTGGACATGGGGGGAGAAAAATGTATACTTTTGAAAGGTTACAAAAAAAATACAAATAAGTGGATATAGGTTTTAAGCATCTTGCTGTTGTTTATAAAGTTTGTCTTGTTTAGTGAATAAGTAACTTGTCTGCCACTTCCTGCTAACACAGTGGCGGGGGAATTCAATTGACCACGTTATTCATGAAAGTAGCGTGGCCCTCGCACTATTATTAGTACGCATTATTACCGTTACCGTACTACGTAATAGTGGGCATTATTATCGTTACTACGGTAATTTCAGCGCTGATTTTTGTTCGCAGCTCTGAGAGTTGCAAGCAGAAATCCGCGTTAAAATTACAGTACTAACGATAATTGGGTTTTTACCACGAGTAATGCGATCAATTGAATTCCCCCCATTAAGTGTTGCTATTCACTATTTTTGCAGGCTTTCAGGTCCTTTACCTGACCAATACTGAACTGTCATGGCTCCTTATTGCATTTATATGCTGTATAACCTGCCCACATAATGATGGCATGCAGCCCATATAATCCCTGCCCCCACTGTGTGTAGCTGACACCGTTCTTTAAAGCAGGACCTTTTGCTTAAGGTGCTTTACTTACCCTAAAGTGCATGCGACTAAATGTTTAGATACTAGTAAGGTAAATATTTTACTATATTACTTATACATTCACTATTTCTTTTTGACTTATACAATAATGTGTTTTTTTATACATGATGTTATTTATCCGTTTTGTTGATAATCCTACTGTATTGTATACTTCTAATTGCTTTTTGTTTATTTTTTTTCCCCCTAGGCCTCAGTGTCCTTTATTTTCTGTTCTTAGTATTCCTGCTCTTCCTTAGCCTTGAGCAGGTGAAAGCTGTCATGTATTGGCTGGATCCAAACCTTCGTTATGCGACAAGAGAATCGGATGTTATGGTAGGGATCCCTTAAGGGTTTTAACAGCAGAGAGTTTTACCTTCACATTAAAGGCACTATGGGTCTGTGCAATGGGTGGTTGGGTCTGTGCAATGGGTGGTTGGGTCTGTACTTCTCAACCTGGCCAAGAACTGTCCCCATTCAGTCCATCGGTGGAAGGAGGCTCTGAAGCCGATCAACCACAAGGTCACATTTCCTTGTAATTATTATAAAGGTTGATTCTTATGTTAGATCTGTGAAGCCTTTGTTGAAGCGCATGTCTGGTTCTGTGAAACAGACACGGTTTAGAGGATGAGGTAGTGATCAACAATGCTGATTTCAGTGAAATAAAAATGCTGCTGACCTCAGAAACTGGACTCTCTACATGTTGCTAATTCATAAGATTATCTTTGTGATCCTGTGGAGTGACGTTGATGACTCTTCTTAATCCTCTTTCATACAGGAATATGCAGTTAATTGCCATGTAATCACCTGGGAGCGGATACTCAGTCATTTTGATATATTTGCATTTGGCCATTTCTGGGGCTGGGCCATGAAGGCCTTACTAATCCGCAGCTACGGCCTGTGCTGGACTATTAGCATCACCTGGGAGCTGACAGAGGTATGTGTTTGGTTCTAAAAGTATCCCCCTAATCTTCCCTTCCATAGCTTAGTCACCAGGATGAGTTCCATATATGTAGAGGAAAAGCTGGAGAGTCATGTGACAAACATTGTCAGTATTCCAAAATATCCTCCTTTGCCAAATAAAGGACCAGTAAACCTAAATCTTATATATTATTTAAATCCTCCAGGGCCAAGAACGTGATTTTTAGGGGATTCCAAATATACGTATGCCATTTATATACATGCTGTTTAATAATGACATACAGCATACCTGCCAGCATGTCCGATTGGTAAATCTAAACAAATTAGGCCACATCCTGATCCCCCTCCCCCCAAGTACTTCTACAGTGCTGTTAAGGGCAAATTTGTTCTTTTTCCATATATTATCCAGCAAGTCTGGTCCAGATTGGGGATTCCAGGCACCTGTTGTTACCCATGTATGTCTTCCTAATATGCCCCCCTTACTGCCATGGCTGTTTGTCTATGGGCAGCCATCGCCATCTTCGCCTCATCAGTTGGCGCACTATCATTTGCAAAGCTGATCTCCTTCACTACACACCAGTCCTCTGGTCTATAGTGTCCTGTAGTGATATAGCAGCAGCTTTACTACTGAGAGGAGTCCAAAAATTTAAATGGATTAATTTCCTTGATCAATCGCTCCTGTAATATCCTTGCCTGATTATAGATACAGATACAATATCTTGTAAGAAAGGAATCCAATACACTTTTAAATTATGTTTGTGAATTGGCCACACAATACAGCAACCCTGCAACATTTTAAGCTAAAGATAATTTATAATATTAGTACAACTATTTACAGGTCTCTTCCAGTACCCGCAGCTGATTCTGGGGGTGCTATAAAGGGTCTGTACAAATATAGACAAATAGTTTCTACTCAAATATGTTAATTTAAGCCAGGGTAACACACACTTAACAAACTTTTTTCCCATTCCACTCGTGTTTGGAAACAGTTCATTTCCATTTACACAGTATTAGTTTTCTAGCATAGAGCAACATCTATCCCAGGAGATGTTATACTTCCCAGAAACTAATCCCTCTGCTATTCCTATAAGATACACTTATGGAGAGCAGATATTGGGTAACAAAATGCATTATAGATAAACTCTGTGACCTCTGACCAGTCGTCTTGTATAGAAATATGGGGGCTATTTCTAATCCACGTTCCAATGCTGCTTCCAAACTACTCTCTCTAACATCCTCACTTGACCTCACCCAGTGGATTAAATCCGCTACTCATCAGGATGGCCACTGTCTTGATATTGTTTTCTCTAGACTATGCTCAGTTTCTGATTTCCTTAACACTCCTTTCCCCCTTTTGGATCATCACCTTATTAGCTACTCGCTCACCCTCAGTTCTTTACTTTCCCTAGTGTCAAACTCTTCCAAGCCTCCTCACACCCACAGGAATATGAACTCTATTGATCTTCAACAGTTTTCCACCTCTCTCCAACACCTTCTCTCCCCAATTTCTACATTCTCCTCCCCTGATCTGGCAGTACCCCATTTTCACCAAACCCTAGGAACTGCCCTGGATCAAGTGGCTCCAGCAACACTACATACTTCGCATAGACTTCGTTTCCAAATCTGGCACACTACAGTAACACGAACTCTACAAAAACTTTCTCGTAAAGCAGAACGTCACTGGCGTAAATCTTGTACCTCTAATGATTTCATCACATACACTGATATCTACCACTCCTATAGAAATGCTCTGGACACTGCTAAACAAACCTACTTCCAATCTCTCATCTATGCTCAGGCTTCTAATCCCAAACGCATTTTTAACACATTTAAATCTCTTCTGAATCCTCCCACCTCAAATCCTCCAACTAACATGAGTGCACAAGATCTTGCTTCCTATTTCAAGGACAAAATAGATAAGATCAGGCTTGAAATGGTATCATCTCCCTTGACAAGCAATCGGCTCAATTCCTTTGTAGCACCCTCTGACACTCTCTCTTCATTTGATCCCACAAATGAAGAGGAAGTTTCTACTCTTCTCATCTCATTTTCCTACTCTACCTCCTGTCCTCTTGATCCCATTTCCTCACAAATTGGTAGGTCCCTGTCTCCTGTGCTCATTCCCCCTTTAACTAAAATCTGTAATCTATCTCTTTCTTTCTACTGGTATTTTTCCATCACTATTCAACCATGCAGTGATTACTCCCATTTTAAAAAAAACAAAATTTTGACCCTAACTTTCTCGCAAATTACTGCCCCATCTCCCAGCTCCCATGCCCCTCCAAGCTTCTAGAGAGAATTGCCTACACTCGCCTCACACACTTTCTTACAGCAAACAACCTGTTTGATCCTCTTCAGTCAGGCTTTCGCTCTCAACACTCCACAGAGACTGCGCTGACCAAGGTTGTCAATGATTAGATCACAGCAAAAAAATAACCATTACTCACTTCTAATTCTCCTGGATCTCTGCTGCATTTGACACCGTTGACCACTCTCTCCTCATACAAATGCTACAATCCCTAGGTCTTGAAGACACTGTCCTATTCTGGTTCTCATCCTACCTATCTAATCGCTCTTTCAGTGTTAATTTCTCTGGATCCACCTCTGCTCCGCTTCCTTTATCAGTTGGAGTACCACAAGGCTCAGTCCTAGGTCCTCTACTATTCTCTATCTACACCACTTCTCTTTGAAAACTAATACGCTCCTTTGGCTTTCAGTATCATCTCTATGCGGATGATACACAAATCTATCTATCCTCTCCTGATCTTTCACCATCTGTGTTGTCTCGCGTTACTGACTGTCTTTCTGCCATTTCATCTTGGATGTCTTCTCACCAATTCAAACTCAATCTTTCAAAAACTGAATTAATAATATTCCCATCCAAAAACAGAAGCTTCCTGCCTGACATTTCTATTTCTGTTGATAACATGCCCATATTTCCACCCCGCAAGCTCGCTGCCTAGGTGTAATCCTTGACTCACAAATGTCGTTTATTCCCCACATCAACTCTATATCTAAATCATGTTACATACACCTAAAGAACATTTCCAGAATCCACAAATATCTCACACAAGACACTGCAAAAACTTTAATTCATGCACTCCTCATCTCCCGCATCGACTATTGTAATTCCCTCCTTACTGGTCTTCCTAAAATCAGACTTGAACCCATACAATCTACTTTGCACATAGCAACTAGATTGATTTTCCTTGCAAATCGTTTTTCGTCTGCTGAGTCACTCTGTCAGTCTCTACATTGGTTGTCTGTTTTTCAAAGAATCCAATATAAAATTATTCTACTAACATACAAGGCCAAAAACAAAATTGCACCAACATACATCTTGTCTCAAAATATCTCCCAACTTGACACTTTGTTCTGCACAAGATCTGGGTCTCTCTTCCACTCTCATCACTTCCTCCCAATCTCGGTTACAGGACTTTTTTCGGGCTGCACCCACTTTATGGAATTCACTCGCTCGCACAGTAAGACTCTCCTCTAGTCTTCAAACCTTCAAGCATTCTTTGAAAACCCACCTTTACAGACAAGCTTATAATATTCCTCTACCACCCTGTTAATCTCCCTAGGTTACCCTATTACCACCCTCTACACAGCTAACACAAGACAGCAACCCTCTGACCAACATAGTTGTGTGACTGATCACACAGCCCACTAAATACTTTGTAACCTTTGAATTCTAGCTGGACCAATATGCAGTATGATGTAGCACTTACCATTGTGTATCAAACCATTGTCCCATAGATTGTGAGCTTGAAAGCAGGACCCTCTTACCTCTCTGTATGTATGTATTACCCAGTATTGTTTTATTACCGTTTACTCCCAATTTTAAAGCGCTACGAAATCTGCTGGTGCTATATAAATAAATGATGATGATTACTACAGTCACAATGTCACCATTTTGGTGTCTACAGTAGAATTGTCAACCTATTCACCATTGCTGTTTCGTACCCGACCCAACACATACATATGCAATTTTACAATCCACATTGGTGATATTTGTGTTCATACAGACACCCCTGCAAGCTCCTAGCATCCTACAAGAGCCTGCACTGTATGGTCTGAGACCTCACTAGAGGTGCTGAGCTTTTTGTGGTGTAACCTGCTCCCTTTATCTTCCAGCTGTTTTTTATGCACCTTCTTCCTAACTTTGCTGAGTGCTGGTGGGACCAGGTGATTCTGGACATCCTGTTATGTAACGGAGGTGGCATCTTTCTGGGCATGGTGGTCTGTCGCTTCTTGGAGATGAGATCTTATCACTGGGCAAGCTTCAAGTAGGTCGATAAAGTATAACAAAGCAGTCCTTAATTTCTTCAGTAATAATGGACTTTATATAAAAGTAGGACTTATTTTAACTTGTTCTCCTGTAGATTTACATTAATGAGAACTGTCACATTGTCAGTAGATTCCAGTGAAACATCATTCCTAGGGGTAGATTAACAAGAGCTTCTGAAAAGGAAAAGTGGAGGTGTTGTCCATAGCAACCAATTACATTCTCGCTATCATTTATCTAGTACAGCGGAAGGCAACAGACGGCCCACTGAGCCATTGCACTCCCCCCCTCCAAGCTGGCTGCTCCCGATCTTATTGAATGAGTACAGCCAACTTCCGCATCACGTGACCTCCTCTGTATGGTGCTTGGAGGTCACACGGCATACCCGGAGAGCAGGGAGTGACTGAGCTCATCCTCCTTCCTATTTCACATTAACCCTCACTGATCTAGTACATTTATTGAACATGATAGCTAGAATCTGATTGCTATGGGCAACACCTTCACTAAATTATCAGCCAGGTATAGGAAACTCGATTAGCAATATTAGGCACCACCTTTGTCACAAAGTATCTCTTGGGCAACAGAATTCTTAAGATGTTTCTTTGCTGCTTGTCTGAAGCTTGCATTCTGTTCCTATTCAGAGACATTCACACGACCACAGGGAAAATAAAGCGGGCGGTGCTGCAATTTACCCCGGCAAGCTGGATCTACGTGCGCTGGTTTGACCCCAAGTCTTCATTCCAAAGAGTGACTGGAGTGTATCTCTTTATGATCATCTGGCAGGTAACTGGGGGGTACTAATTTATGACAAACCACAAACAGCTGTACCCAGAGGCTCGTATATGAACTGCTTTAAAGTTGTTGGCACAAGAGTAGTTTTGAGTTGAATATAAAAGGGATAAGTGAAAGTGCGACCATGCTAATGAATGAAGACATGGGACGTTTATTGAGGGTACGCAGGAGAGTGCAGTCTCTGCAGGTACCAGGCAGAGTATAATTACTGGACCGACGGGAATAAGAAGTAGGTAGGCCAGAAGAAGTACATAAAAGTATCTAAATCTAGTTCAAGCAGCTTGTTTGCCACCTGCTGTTGAACTACAAGTTCCAGTTCATGTTGTATAGAAGATTACATTTCCATTCCATATCCATTTTGCGATTACTGTTTTAATGTTTCTTTGTTCATAATGTTTTTGAGCTTTTCAAATTTGCTGTTGACTTGATCCCCAGTACCGTAGTTTGCTCAAATCTTTACGCTTTTTGTTGTTTTTTGTGTCACTATTTCCTTTTGGTGGTTTCTTTTGCAATTCACTTCTGCACGTAATATAGGGTAGTTGGATTCTGCTGCAGGCAAGCAGAGTTGTTAACGGTATTTGTAAGTGCTGTAGTTCCTCATAAGGCAGCGGGGGGAAAAAAAATGTAATTGATATGTAAATTATATTCTTTTTTACTTGGTGATTTGGATTTAAAGAATTATTTTGCTTTTAGTTCAATAATGTTAAAAGGTATTTTCCTTGTCTATTTTATCTTCTAGCTGACTGAGCTCAATACATTCTTCTTAAAACATATCTTTGTATTCCAAGCAAGTCACGCCCTGAGCTGGTGCAGAATACTGTTTATCGGAATTATTACAGCACCGACTGTCAGGTAATGTACTAGAGTTATTTCCAATATGAGGGCACTGAATATTTTATTAGCGCTAAATGAAATTTTGCTCAGTGTAAGTATAATTTGTGACTCGATTTATGAAGAAAATTAAAGAGTTTCCATAAACAAGCCTTAGAGCATATTGATGATTTTTTAACACATCCACTTTGCCAGTTAGTTTATTTTTCACAGCTGTGTCTTCTCTTATTGACCTGTGGCTTTTAATTTTATGATTATTTAAAAGAGCTATCCTCACTATTCAAAGTAACATACTAGGAATACTGTCCAATGTAATTTTATTGTACAGCCTGTAGGTGTCGCCGTTTCCCCTGCTGCCTCCCAGAGAGATATGGCCATACGTCAGTTGCTTTGTGTAGAACGCAATTGCCACAATGACATCTATAGGCTAATAGCAGTACTGCAATCCATGCAGAGGGCAAAATACAATAGAAATAATAAAAAATATTTTGTAATGAAATTGATGCCAATGTTTAGCCATAGTTCATTTTATGCAGCATATCTATAAAACAGATCTCTGTAACACTGATTTTTCAAAGTCAAATTTCCATTATTCCAAAAAACTAATATATATATATATATATATATATATTTTAAAACCAAGATATCAGCTTCATGACGGTCTAGTAATAATTTGTAACATGATGCTTCCTGCACAATGAGCCGTTACCCATAGCGACCAATCATTTGTTTCCTTTCATCTCCCTTCCTGCACTAAAAGAAAGACCTACGTCCCAATCCATATGCTAGCTCACTGATCAGGGGGTAAATGTATCATAGTGCGGGTTGTACAAGTCGCTGGAAATCCGCGAGATGACAGCTTAAATTTAAAGCGGCGCCGCTTTGTAAAGGGAAGTTTCCCTTTACAAGGCAGCGCCGCTTTAAATTTGTGGTCATGAACGCTATGATTGGCGGCCAATTAGGGCGCCTTCTTTATCTGTGCGCTGCGGCACGTCTATACAGATTGCATCATGTTCTGTAAGCACCCTGATTAATTATAAGCATTAAGCTTACTGCATTGTGTTGTGCTTTACTTTTCAACCTTCTCTTTTTTATAGACAGTACTACGCATATCTTACGGACACACAATGCAAAAGAGTTGGTACACAGTGTTGGGTGTTTGGGTGAGTATATATGTTACCCATTTTGTGAGTCTATTGATTCCATGATGACATAGAATAGAAGCTCAAATTTTGTTGGCAGAATAGTGTTGTTCCAAGTGGCCCCAAAGAGTAGCACGGACAAATTTTAGTGCAGTAGAGTCACACAGTGGTCTTGCATCCCACAGATGTCGCACTCATTTCCGCTGGTCCCCAGAATGGTCTATGGCAGTGTTGGCTAACCTGTGACACTCCAGGTGTTGTGAAACTACAAGCCCCAGCATGCTTTGCCAGTGAATAACTAGCTGTTAAGCTGGCAGAGCATGCTGGGACTTGTAGTTTCACAACACCTGGAGTGTTACAGGTTAGCCATCACTGGTCTATGGCTAAATTGAATGAACCCAGTTGTTCAGGTCCTTGGCTGAACCACCGGATTGTTGTGCTGTAACATCTGCATGTCCGGGTAACATGATGACCCAACACATTCGCTGACATTTATCGACCTGATTTGTTTCTTAATAAAACTGATCCGATCTTAACAGTTGTTGATTAGGTGTGTCTGTTAGTTAAGTTGCTAGTGCTCGGTCTGTTTTCCAATTGAGCAATTAAAAATGACACTGGGTGTGGCCATGGTGTAGTGGACCGGTCACTGACACATTGAAGGCTGATATTCTTGTGAATATAACCTATCAATTCCTTAGAATCTAGAGAGCCACAGACAACCAATCATAAGCTGCCACTAAATGCCCTCTTCTCTTTTCAAAGTTGTGCCACTGATTTATTTAATTATTCATAATTCTCTATAAATTTGATTTTCGAAATTTTAAGCGCTTTTGAATAATGTAAAAATAATTTCCTAGGACATTTTGGTAATACTTATCAATGGTCTTTAAGTAAGGGAACATCCAGGTTTGAATATGTCCTTCCAAACAATTTAGTTCCCAGGCTTCTTACATGTATTGTGGGGCTTTTTCTGTGCCCCTCCCCCCGTTTCATGTTATCATCAAAGAAGGCCCTAATGTGCAGAGCTTGGAGCCCCAGAGCTCACTGCCAGACCTGTCTGTAAACTGCACTTTCTGGGTGGAGATATCCTTTAACAGACAGCCGCCCCATCCCACCAGGTAGCAAAACTACAGTTTGGGAGCCTCCCACCCCATCCTATGTCGATAAGAGATGCAAACAGCTCTTACTGTCTCCAATATGGAGGCCCAATGTCAAAGCTTTGACCAGTTAGTGATAGTAATGAGAACTACACAATATGAACAGATCAGATCTTCTGTGTGTTTAATGCTGGGAGAGGATCGGGTGCGGATGGCAGGTGTGAGGACTCCCAAACTCCACTGGCCACGGACATGGGGCCTCCACAGTTTTGGTAGTTGGGGGAGGGATGCTGATGACTGCTAATGTACTTTGTAAGTGGACATATACATTAGATATCTTATTCTGTTTAACATTAGCCAAGTGTGGAGTCCGTGCACACTAAATACAAACATCACTTCTGTATCGGATTGTCGTGGCTATTAGAAATCACTCATTGCTCCATCACCTCCTTGTTACTTGTTTCATGCGTTAATGCTCACAGTCCTTTGTAAACGCAGCTTCAGGTCAGATTGTTTTTCAAAATCAGTTTTTTGGGGTTTTTTTTGTTTTTAGTTCAAGAATAATTTTCATTAATGGGTTTCAATTATGAGGGAATGAACAGAGTGCAAAAAAAAACATGGTGCAAAAGAGACAACATCTGTAACAAGGAATAAATATTTAGCAAAACTAAGAGAAACATAGAAGAATCAAATGAAACTACACCTATATAAAGAACTCAAAAGACAGAGACTAAAGCGTGGTGGGCCCTGAGGAGGACTGATAGGGGCAGAGTAAGGTATTGGGTACACCCATCGTCTCCAATTCAAAACTAAATTTTGAGATTATATTTGGATGGATGGGAGTGCAGAAGCCTTCCAGAATGAAATAATGGAGGGATGAGTGACAATGAAAATATGGCCAATCACATACCCGTCACGGGAAGGAGTTTGAGGAGGCAAATGGTGAAGGGGCACCAATTCTGGGGAATTGTGGGTAACATCTCTAGTCAGAGCATAAATGGATGTCCATAGGGATCGAGCTGCTGGGCAGCTCCAGAAAAACATGGAAGATGTCTTGCGACAATTATGCCAACATTACTTGTAGAGTGAGGGCCTTATTTTATGCCGTTTAGCTGGGGTCAAATAAAACCTATGTAGCAATTTAAACAACTTGTCCGTGTGGTTCAGACAGCGAGACATACGGTGGACAGACCAGAAAATGGAGTCACTCGTGGCCCAAGTTCTGTTCCCACTGTAGTTAAGAGGAAAATTTTGACAGCTCAGCTACAGTGGATGGAAACCCTGTACCAGAATGTGATACCAGCTCTATTATCCCCTTTAGTCAATTCAGCCAATAACCAGGCGGCTTGTTGGAGAGAGACATATTGGGATTGGAGGGATGTAATCAAATGTCTAGTTTGAAGATATTTATAGAAGTCTTATTGCTGGGAAGTGGTATTGGGCCCTAAGCTGTGTAACACACATAAGGCCATCTGCATTATACAGATGTTTAATAGTGGAAGCACTGTCAGCAGACCAGGAGGAGAGGGTGAGATCAGGGATTAGTTTGTCTACCGCCTGCAATGAAATCTTGGAGGTGGAAAGAGATATATTATATTAGCAGTAGTGGCTTTATCTCAAACCACTAAGGAATCTCTAGTGAGTTTAGGTAAGAGGCAGGGGGGGGGGGCGCCATACCTTAGGAGCCCATACCAGGTCCACCATGGAGAAAGATGGGTTGAGGGCCCTTTCCAGATGGACCCAAGGTTTGTTCAACATGTTTTAATAAAAGCAGTGAACACCTGACACCATTATATGAATATCTATTCGGGCACACAGTACTGTCTTCAGTCAAAAAGGAGGTCCTGAGGGGGGGGATCTAAAAACCTTTTGTCTAAATTTGTTAAAGTATTCAATTTTTTTGTATTGTCTTTTTATTCTTTTTATATTATTTTTTTTGTCTCGCAGTGCTATCGCCTTTCTTGAAGCTTTGGTGTGTATAAAGTTTGGCCAGGATCTGTTCTCCAAGACCCATTTGCTGTATGTCGTACTCTGGCTTATCTGTGTGGTAAGTGAATTATTGTGTTTTAGTAAATCGTTATCTTGAAGGGTTTGTATCCTACACAAATGAATATCCGTTATCGTAATGTTTGGAATACTTGATTGCATTTTAATGTGTCTTTCCAACACCATGTAATCTTGTGTGTGTATTTAATGTGTATGAATTACTGTTTCACCCTCTTTCAGGCTGTGGCTCTCGGTGATCTCATGTTGACATTCCATAGATCTGACTATTGTGGAAGATCCATATCAGACCCGTTCCACAGTACCTCTCCCTCCCTCAACCAATAACAAACAGTCTGTCTAATTCCTAAGCTCCTTACTCGTGTATTAATCTTAGTAAGGAGAGAGCTTGCTGATGATTTGTGGGTTTATTGGAGGAGGAGGAGGTACTATTTGATCAGTAGATGCTCTCTGCTATGTGAACAGGCAGTGTTGAATCAGAGCATGACTGACCGCTCTGACATAGACCCACCTCTATGGGCGTGTCTGCATGTTAATGAGGTCTCTGACAGACAGTCTGAAAGGGATGGAAGGGAATCTTCATTGATAAAAATAAATTGAAATACTGACATCCATCATCGCCCAAGCGGTTATATCCGCAGAATGTAACATTACATTATTATACAACCTCAACGCCTGCAAAAGCAACTTAGAAAAACTTTAATTTAAGAATCTATAGCTCTTGGGAAAACATGGAATAAAAAACAAGAAATAACATTTACTGTTGGAATATACCGTTTATAGTTGATGCAACTCCATAGACTATATCTAAATATTTCAGAAACGGTAACTGCCTGATCCTAACTCTATGAGCTATTTCCTTCCATAATTTTTCTTACTGGAGGGATTCCTGAGAAGAGGAAGTAATGTACATTATATTCACACACACTTTTTTTATTATAAGGTCCTACAGTAAAAAAACTGATGTAATTTTTCCTGCTACACCTTTTAAATGTATTTTCTCTTTAGTAGCCCTTCTGTACACAATTTTTAATTTTATTTGTGTCCTTATGGGGATAGGCCCTGCCGATCTTTCCTCCTCAGTAGTTGCATTTTTTGTACTGTTAATACTATTTTAAACCTAGAAACATAGAATTTGACGGCAGATAAGAACCACTTGGCCCATCTAGTTTGCCCATTTTTAAGGATATCCTTATGCCTATCCCAAGCATGTTTAGATTGCTCTACTGTATTGGCCTCTACCACCTCTGATGGAAGGCTATCCCACTTATCCACTACCCTTTCTGTGAAGCAATTTTTCCTCGTCTGTCCTTTGCGCTCTTAGACCCAAGTGCATAGTTTTGCATTTTTGACATAAAACTAGTTGCTGCAGTCTTGACCATTCCTCTAATCTTCCTACTTAGCTCCGCCTCCCCAGTGTGTCCGTCCTGTATCCTCTGTGTCACCTGCAGAAAGACATACTTTTCCTTTTGCAAATATTAAAGAACTCTGGTTCAAGTACGGATCCTTGGGGTGATCCATTGATAACCTCTCCCTAGTCTGAATGCCATTACCACTATCCTTCCACCAGTATCCTATTCACTTGAACACATTTGAATCAGATTCCGAGCATTCCGATGTATTTATCAGTAGATGGCGTAATCCGCTTCACTTTTAGCTCTATTAGTATTAGGTGTATCCTATCTGGCCCCACTGACTTGTCTACTTTCTGTTTGTAGAGCTGTCCCAGATCCTCTCCTCTGTAAATAGATTTTTGTTTGTTTCATCAATGTTCTTGTTACTTAACGGAGGTCCCTTTCTTTCTCCTGTAATTGCTTAACAATAATACTTATTTAGATGATCTGTGTTGCCCATGTCTCACTCCGCCTTTGGTCTTACTATCCCTTTCCTCTTTGTTTTCTCCTTTTGCTTGTACATCTTATTTACAGCCTGTTCCATTTTCTCCTGGCCTTTGTAGTTCCTCATTCCTTGCACAGCTGCCTCCTTCACCAGATAGATTTCTTTATCTTTATTGCATTTCATCATGTATGTTAACAATCTGCTTACATGTAAATTCAGTGTTTAATCTTTGTGTGCGTTCCAGGCGGTTACGACCTTTCTTTGCCTGTATGGGATGGTGTGGTACGCCGATCACTGTGGACAGCGACAGAAGGTACAGAATTGTCTTTACTGTACTTTATCCAGACAACAATAAGTCACATTCACACAGGTTGTCTGAGTCAGTGAATAAAGATTGTGCTGTGAATATCTGCATGGACCTGTCCAGTGTACTCACTCATCACATGTGAGGGAGATATAAGAGGAGCAGGTTAATGAGTAAAGTGTGATTTCATATGTGTCAACCTGTCTGCTCTGTCATCTCATCAGTTCAATAGGAGTTCGTAAGATCGCTGAGGCATGAGGCACTTGGTGTCTCATACCCCAGGGATGATACTAATTCTTATTACGTTTGTTAGGTTTAATATTGGTACAGCTTACAAATGGCTGCTGATGCTTTGGGCAGAGAACAGATAATATCTCCATGATATAAAGAAATACATCACAATATTTTGTGATACTTATTACAGAGATAGATGTAGGGGTTTCATTATCACAGGTGTGTAATGCTGTTATAAGGGGAGGGCACTAAGGGGAGGATTCAATTCGGCATGAGGAGTCTCTGGAACTTCTGCGCAGACACCTCGCGCCCATGTTATGGCTGGAATCTCCGATTATTTATCCTCGCACCCCATAGAGGTGTAAGGAAAAAATGAATGAATATTCCTACCATAATTGCTGGCAATGGGCCTGATTCATTAAGGATTTTAAATTAAGAAGTTTCTTATTTCAGTCTCCTGGACAAAACCATGTTACAATGCAAGGGGTGCAAATTAGTTTTCTTAAGTTAAATACTGACTATACTTGATAGCTTATTTGTACACTGAAATTTAAAGTTGATATTTGTGTGCTACATGAAAAAACAGTCAGTATTTAACTTATGTGTAAAACAGAATACTCATTTGCACCCCTTGCGTTGTAACATGGTTTTGTCCAGGAGACTGAAATAAGAAACTTCTTAATTTAAGATCCTTAATGAATCAGGCCCGATGTGCGTAGCCGGACGTTGCAGTGATGTCGGTGCGCCACATCTCCTGCAATTTAATTTCCCTTTTAAGAGTTTCACAGACATGTTCCCACTAAATGTGGGTTACAGCCATTCATTTGAGCAATGCTTATTTAGATATACATTTTTCTCTGGCAGAAATTTGTTCTGTTTCACTACAGACCTCTAGTAAAATTGACCTGTCGCCTGCACACAGCGGTTGTATCCATTGTGTGGGCCGAACCAGTATGCATCTTCCAATTATACTTGTAACCAGTGACACCACAGTAACACTGACTGGTATTCACAAGGTACTGGTTCCTCATGATTTTATATATTATACGCTCATGTAAATGCCACAACTGTGCATAGGCAACAGGTCGTCTTATGCAAAGCGCAAATCTAATCTAACTTCTGTCCTCCTCTAATCTCTATTGTACACATTTACTGTTTATCTATAGAATATAGACCTACCTTGACATTGACTGCATGGTTTATGTAATTCATGTGTGTCTCTTGCAGACTTATTCGGAGTGTGATGATAACATGGATGTTCCATGGCAACATGTGGAAAAAGCAGGTAAGTGCTCCAGCGTGTGTTGAGGCCATGGGCTGCATGGTGTCATGTGGAACACGTGTAGATTATGTTCACATGCTCTGCAGTTTGGTACCTATTTGCCCTCTAGAAGCCTACAGGCAAAACTATTATTTAAGTGTCTCCTGTTGCGTACTGATCAGTCAGCCCATATATGTTCAGCTAAGTGTGTGATAGTCTTCTACAATACTGCAGATAATACATAGCAGCCAATCACGCATGGATACCAGGATCACTGCACAGAAATAGCTGATATACTTTCTGCTTCATATTAACTCGGGAGAATCCAAGCGTCGGAGTAGTAAACTACTAGTTAAATACAGCCTGTACCAGTTGTTCTTGAGTCTTTGCTTGTTGTCTTAGTGTTATCCACAAGATGGCGCTGTAGTATAACCCATTATGGGTTTGGTGGTTTGAAAATAAACATACAGTAGTTACATCACTGAAATATATAAATTCATTTTTGGTGTGAACTGTATTGTAGCTTTTCTACATGTAAGCTGATGCATATCCTGAAATATACAGAAATACAGTCACCGTGCTCCCAAAAAAACCCAAATTATTACAATTTAGCCATAAAAGGCCTCATTTACTGACATTGCATTTTGGTGCAAAATTTTAACTGGTTCACAGCAACCAATCACCATTTATCTGTCTTGTATAAATTACACTATGAAAGCAAGTGTCTGATTGGTTGCTGTGGTTAGCGGCCCATTGTACACCCAAATGCATTGTGAACCCTAAACTGTTTCTTGGGTAATAAATGTGCTCTATACTAGCTGCAGATTAGTAGATTCAACACAGTGGACAGTTAAGTCGCTTGCATGTACTAGATCTGATCCCTTTTTGTACACATTTTAAGTGGAGTAATGATGGCTATAGCGGTTTATCATAAAGGGTATATGAAATATTTATTACATTTTATTATTTGTAACAGAGCTGCAGTAGAAAATCAGGGTAATTTGTAAATGATTCATTTTTAGCTTCAGGCTAAGTTAATATCCGTTCCAAACCCCTGTTTAATAATAAATTTCGTAATCTTTATTTTTTTTTCTCCAGGTGGAAAAAATAAGCAAATATTAAACTTTCTAACCTGTCTGCCTATGAGCTGTATATTTTTGCCGGCATTTATAAATTCAGTTTGAAAAGACAATAGTGCAATAGAACTTGTCAGGGAGTTTTTCTTACATTGCTGCTCTCTCCAAAACACTTAGTACTGTCGGAAAGGAATTGATCATATTAAATATTTTTCACCTTATTTAGACATTGGACCAATTTTGCTAACTTTCTGTGTGTGACTTATATTTTCCCTATGTTCAACATCTTTTAACAATACTTTTTGTAGCAGAAGTCTCATCCAAACCCAACGGAGGCACTGCCTCATCAAGACGAAAGCACCGCAGAGGAAAAGTAACCAATGGGGTTGGAAAGAAATAAGCGTGAGATTCTGAGTACGCCAATCCTATAAATCTGGGGGATGAACCTGGTGCTGAGGATAATACATACTGCGGTTCATCCATACACGGAGCAGGGAGAATGCGCAAAGATAGAGACATTGGCGAGGATTGGGCGCCTCTGACTCCTGTGAGCTAAAGATCGTACATGACTGTGATTTTTTTTCCAAACCATTGACCCTTCTTGCTCTTCTGGTATTGGTTCCTAATACCAACAATAGGTTCCGAATGCACGAACTGCGGCCCACATACTACACGGCAGAGAGGATCGCTAGGATCTCTGCAGAGATTTCTTCTTTTGTGATGCGCTGCTGCTGCTTTTCGACAATGCTTGTCTCCGCCTCTTACTGTATTACTGCTCATGCTTCCATTCCTCAGTCCCGGTAGTGTCTATTTTAATGTGTAATGTGATCTTACAGACCTTTTCTTTGCTCTTTGTGCTTCCCAGGGCTTCATCACCTGGAAAATGCCTTCTATTAACGTTTATGGTTTTAGGTTTGTATTGCCAAGACAGGATCATGTGTGAGGTTCTTCTGATCTGTTCGCACGTACTGAAAAGGCAGACCACACCCATTGACGTGACATCACTATTTTTTTGGGCGAATATATTTTACATGAAATATTTCATAACTAAATGCAACAATACTAAGCAGCCTTAGGCAAAAGGAACACTTGTGGGTTGGTTTGTTTTTCTCCTTATGCTTTTAAATATGTTTGTCAAACAATCGTTACAAGCGGTCAAGGCTCACATTAGTGTTAAGTGTTTCTACTTCAAATTCACTTTTATATGTTTACAGTCATAATTTTTTTTTTTTTTTACGTTCATACATTTGTGCTTAGTCATTATCATTTCCTTAACTCCAGTGAAGAGATTGGGAGGAGAGACTGTAATCAACAATATGCCAAAATACACTCCAGAAGCTGTTCTAGAATTTAGAATGATATAATGGATACAATCTCTAGTAGATTGCCAACTTCTGTTTCAGTGATCTGGAAGAGATGGAAATTGTACCAGCTGCTGTTTATAATGCGACGAGAGTATACTAGATATCAATGAGGTACAAAATAAATTATACGTGTGAAAATTAGTTGTTTAGTGCTTTGTGTATGTATTCCTGCAGAACAGGAGGAAACCTGCATTTCAATGGAAGGTGTGTTAAGAGCGCTCTAACTCATAGTTGCCTACTCGCGTGGAATTTTCGAATTTCTTGGAATTCTCCCAGACGGCTGGTATAGCAGAGCAACCCCCCCTCACCCTGCTCAATTCCCTAGTATAGGTGGGTATTAATGATCTAATTCACAGCGTATCGCACCACCCTGTTACCCCTCCTCCCCCCTTCCTGTAAAATCTATCCTGATGGGATAAAGGCACATGAATAAGATTGACAGGAGCGCCTTCGAAAAAGTACGGGGATAATTGGAGAGAGATACAAACAATGGCAGTCTAATGAATGGGAGGTAACCTCTAGATAGATGCCAAATCACACTAATTTATTCATATCTAAATATTTACAGTAGACTATTGCAGGCCTCTCAAACCTCTGGCTGTCCAGGTGTGAAACTACAAGCCCCAGCCTATCTTGCCAGCTGTTTGCTTGCTATCTGCTGGCAAAGCATGTCAGGACTTGTGGCTTCACATTCTCTGGAGAGCCATATGTTAGCCAGGCCTGGATTATTGCATCCTACAAATTAGGATGGGAGATCATCTTAAGTGTGTGTGTGTATATATGATAGATTACATTCAATTTATAATGAAACTGCTCTGGTATATAATAAATAATCACATTTATTTTATTAATCTCTTGATTAATAGTCACTGAGTCCAGGGAGCTTCATAAACATGATTGAACTTGAAAAAATTAATCTACATGAATTATCCACATAGCATCCAGGAACATGATTCCAATATGAAATATATTTGCTGAATTTCATTCCAACAATAGGTTATTTTAAAAGGCATCTCCAAAAATCAAAATAACATATTCGTTTTTATTATAAAGTGAATGCAGTGCTTAAACAACTAAAGACATCCATCCATTAATGTATTGATATCCAGTATTTAACATATTACAATATACTTTTTTGAAGTAAAAATGTTAAAAAAAAGGAATTTCATTAATACAAGATGTCCAGGACAATTGCATCAGGCATCATTTATAGGAAGCTGTATTCACTGAGAAATTAACATAAAGCTTTTCAAATATAAGTCACAATCCACTGGACCTAACACAGGAACATACTGACTGGTGACGACCATGTGCTATCTTCATGGTGACACATCCTAATTTATAGGATGATAATGCACTATTAAAAGGATTACACTTAAGGATTGGTATCATATACTGTATACTTGGGTGAGCGTCTTTATTTAAAATATATATATTCGACACATTTAAATGTTTTATCCATACTTGCCTACTTTTGAAGGCAGCTGTCCGGGGGGGGGGGAGCCATGCGTGTTGCGCCGTTAGGCTCCGCCCCTGTCAATCTTAGGCAATTTTGGCCAATCGCAGTAGGGGGCGGGGGAAAGAGGACGCATTTAGCCCCGCCCTCACCATATTCAACAACGGCAACAGCTGGATCCTGGATTTTTGCCTGCTCTCTCGAGTCCGGGAGAGTAGGCAACTATGGTTTTATCACTGCTGCAGTGTTTGGGGCACTGCACATGCTTTTCATTATGTTCTTTTGTGATGGTTGCTAATTTCCTGAGGATTTTGCCGTGAGGGCTACATGATCCAAAATTATCTATAAATAGTGCCTCCCCCCAAAAAAATAAAAATAAAACCAAACAAGGACTTATAATTATAATCTTACATTTCCAATGGCAGAGTAAAATAGGGGCCTAAGGCCGCATCTCCATCTGCTCGGTCCTAATACTACCTAACCGCCAAGAGATTTGCTATTATTTTTGTTTGTGTTTATTGAATGTAAATGTCAGTCTCTGTTCTTATGCTGCGTGTAAGGACAAGTGCACAGATTCAATTCCCTTCTTCCACTTTATATTGCAGACTCGCCAATCAAAAAGTTGATTTATATATTGGTAGGATTGACTCAGGTGGAGGCCCGCGTTTTTTTATTACAACCCCAGGTCCCATGGTAATCCTAATCCCACTTTACAATACCCTAAACTTCAATTCTAGCACAGGTCTTCTTGCAAATCTTCTGGACATTAAACATTTCTCTAGAATTATTTTAACATAATTGACAAAGACTTGGATAATCAATTTTACCTTGCTGTATAATGTTACACTAATAAACAATAATTGAAGTCACATAATCAATTTATAACTAACAACAGGAGCCCGAAAGGGAGAGTTGATCTAGAAGAGAAATATACTATATGGACAAAAGTATTTGGACGCTTGACCATTACACCAACAGCGACTGTAATGACATTGTATTCAAATACATATACATTAATATGGAGTCGGTCCCCCTTTTGCAGCGATAAGAGCTTCCACTCTTCTTGGAATGCTTTCCACAAGATGTTGGAGTGTTTCTGTGGAAATTTGTGCCCATTGATTCTAGAGCATTTATGAGGTCAGGCACTGATGTTGGATGAGAAGACCTGGCTCACAATCTCCGTTCCAGTTCATTCCAAAGGTGTTCGATGGGGTTGAGGTCAGGGCTCTGTACGGGCCAGTCAAGTTCTGCCACACTGAACTTATCAGACCATGTCTTTGTAGTCCTTGTTTTGTGCACTGGGGTACAGTCATGTTGGAATAGAAAAGGGCCTTCCCCAAACTGTTACCACAAAGTTGGAAGCATAGCATTCACCAAAATGACTTGGTATGCTGAAGCTGATTGACCTTCACGAGAGATAAGGGGCCTAGCCCAAACCCTGATAAACAGCCACATACCATTATCCCTCCACTAAACTTCACAGTTGACATAATGTAGCCAGTCGGGTAACGTTCTCCGGGCATCCACCAAACCCAGACTCGTCCATCAGACTGCCAAACAGTTAAGCGTGATTTCTCAGTCCACTGAACACATTACCGCATCTCCACAGTCCAGTGTCGGTGTGCTTTACACCACTCCATCCGACAATTGGTCATTGGTCTTGGTGATGTGAGGCTTGCATGCAGCTGCTCGGCCATGAAAACCCATTCCACTAAGCGCACACCGCAGTTTTTGTGCTTACATTAATGCCAGTGGAAGGTCAGAACTCTTCAGCTATGGAATCCGCAGAGTATTGGCGACTTTACGCACCATGCGCCTTAGCAATCGCTCACCCCGCTCTGTGATTTTACGTGGTCTTTCGCATCGTGGCTGAGTTGCTGTTGTTCCTAAATGCTTCCACTTTCTAATAATATCACTTACAGTTGACTGTGGAATATCCAGCAGGGATGACATTTCACAAACACATCTTATTGCAAAAATGACATCCTATCACAGTACCACGCTGGAAATCACTGAGCTCTTCAGAACGACTCATTTTGTATCACAAATGTTTGCAAATGGAGACTGCATGGCTAGGTGCTTGATTTTATACATCTCTGACAATGGGTCTGATTGAAACACCTCAATTCAATAATTAACAGGTGTGGCCAAATACTTTTGTCCATACAGTGTACATAAAATCATTATCATCTACCAGTAATAAGTCTTATAGAAAAAGTTCTATGAAGGAAAATAAATATCATCTTAAGTGAATTTTTTTTTATATAAAATTAGCTTCTTCTCTTACCCATCAAACTCACAAAGACTGACACCAAATATCTTCATTTAAAAAATTACAAAAAAATTGTAAGGAGTAATTAAGTGAGGCCTGGCCCAGGGTCGGCTCTGGCATCTCCATGTGCAAACCATGGCGCCCTCTGATCCCTGCTCTGTTCTGAACAAATGTCAGCACTGGCGGAGCACGCTGGTCAGCGTAGCGCCCCTCTGCCGCTCTTACCGGACTTGCCATGTATCTCCGGCTCTGGCCTTTTCACGATAATATATATTGACCTGAAATTAATACATGTGGTCCTACATGTGGCTAAGAATGATTTAAATCCATCAGGATTTTAATTATTCGAAGTCAAAAATACAGGGGACCCTTGTTACCTAGTAAAATATGTGTGGTCATCAACTGACCTCACTAATGTGGATCCAAGGTATTCAGAAGTTCACATGAACAGGCCAAGCTAGACTCCTGTGCTCACGCTAAGGGAGGAATTCAATTGCTGGCGATGTGGTGTTCAGACATCGGGCCGCGCATATTGGCAGCAATTATGGTAGAAATCTCTCTTTTTTTCCTCGCACCCCATAAAGTGAGCCGAGATTTCTATGAAATCTCCACTGCGAAGTGTCTACGTGACACTTTGCAGCTAATTGAATTCCCCCCTGTCAGAATTTTACTGGATCATTCTTGGTCATGCTCTTATAGTGGAGCCTTTGATATCAGTGTGTGCATGGCCAGTTTAACACTTGAGCATACAGATTAATACAATCTAATCTGATTGGCCGATTTGGTCTGGACTGTTCTCGTTTCGAATGTTGGCCCAAAGGGTTCAAGTATGATCAAATTAAAATAAAGACATGCTCATTCCAAAATGCTGCCAACAGGAAACTGTTTTACCTCGACCCTAAAAAAAAAAGATACGAAATAATAAAATAAAACCAATTATTAGCAGTTATTTCAAAGTATGAATTTTTTTTGTGGTCACATTGACATAAGATACGTTTACTCTCTAATGAGTTACAAACCATTTCAAGTGTATAGTATTATGTGAGTTAACACTGTTTTGTTTTGCCAAAGCTATCACTCCGTCTGGCTTCCCGCTTGCCTCCAACCCCCTCCTCATATTTTATCACTGCCTATCTCTTGTGTGCTATATCCTCACTAGCATGATCACTTGAGTGGACAGATCACTGGCTCCCACAAAATCTGCATTCTTATTGCCTGAAATAATCTGTGCTACGTGAACATTCCAATCTGATTGGCTACAGGTTATTCTATCTCCGCCCACTTCAAAATAAGGGACACAATGAGCAAACAGGAGATGACGAAAGATCACAGAAAGGTGCTCAGGCCTCTGTCACATGCACCATAAAACTATGAGTAGCCGGATTAATAAAGGATTAGTAAGCATCTATACATCAGAAACCACAGTTAGGTTAATAATGGCATAGGACATAGTGTATATATTACATCAACAATGGTGCAAAAAAAAAATAACAATATCAGCATTGGTAAATCACTGTGACAGCTATAGATATTGTTGTTCACAGCATCAGCTTTTTCCACCCATATAGTGATAACTTCTCTGCATAAAGAGCAGACACAGCAGATAAGGTGATGAACACACAGTATTCTAATATGTGCAGAGCAGAGATAAGATCTAATGCCAATATTCCACCCTCATGTCCCAATTACAATGATGAAACTAGAGAAGAGGACGCCCAGCTCTCTGCGCTGACTCTGAATGACCCTTTATGCTGATTCTACCATAGTCACTGATGGGGAAGAAGTCAAAGGTCCTTTAAATTCTCAGGATGATGTTATTGTGCTTTGAGATCGGGATTTTCTTTCATGCAGACACAGAGAACAAAGCAATAAAAATAAAAGAACAATTTCTTTAATCAGTATTGTGCTCTGGGGGACAGCAACTGAAAGACCGCACATACATATCATTTTAAACACCAGTCAGCGCTGCACTGAGCTTCTTATAAAGTACAAAGTCCAACATATCAAGATATATTGGAAATGCATTAAGCTGAAAACAATGACAAGCAGAAGCCTAGCTATTGTTTTAGTAAGTTACGACTCTATAAACTTTTCAAAAGTGGATCAAGCATGTGTTAAAGTTAAGGGTGTGCACCAGCCACTTTTGGGGTTTTGGGTTTTGGGTTCTGATTTGTTTTGCCAAAACACCCCACGAAAGGTTTTGGTTCTGATTTTGGGTTCTGATTTTTTTTTAAAAAAAAAGCATAAAAAGTGCTAAAATCCATATTTCAGTTTTTTTTTTCACTCCTACACTATTATTAAGCTCAACAACATTCATTTTCACTAATTTCCAGTCTATTGTGAACACCTCACACCTCACAATATTGGTTTTAGTCCAAAAGGTTGCACCGAGGTAGCTGGATGTCTAAGCAAAGCGACACAAGTGGGCGGCACAAACACGTGGCCCATCGTAGGTGGCTGTGTAGGCTTGAATGGTTTTTTTGCTGCTCCTCCATCCTCTGCAGCATATAGAGGGTGGAGTTCCGGGATTTGGTACCGGGGACACAATACCTCCATCAACCATCTAAATTCCACTGCACAGTAGGCGGACTCCGGACGCACGTCTAACACCAACATAGCTGTTACAGCCGCAGTTATCCGCATTGCCATAGGATGACTATATAGGAGTGGCACTGCAGTGGCAGACAGGATGGCAGTTTGAAAAACTAGGCCCCAAAGAGCACATAATGCCAAAAAAAGAGTTGCAAAATGGAATTGTCCTTGGGAGATGTTGTTGAAATAGGACATGCGCACTTTAACAAACCAATCATTTCAGCGACAGGGCCTACAAAACTGTGGCTGAAATGATTGGTTTGTTTGGACCCCCACAAAATGAGCAGGCAAAGAAAAAAAAGAGGTGCAAGATGGAATTGTCCTTGGGCCCTCCCACCCACCCATATGTTGTTGAAATAGCACATGCACACTTTAACAAACCAATCATTTCAGCGACAGGGTCTACCAAACTACTGTGGCTGAAATGATTGGTTTGTTTGGGCCCCCACACAAAAAAAGCTGTTCATCTCTCCCTGTACAAACTAAACTGGCTCTACTGAGGCAAGATGTCGTCCTCATCCTCATTCTCTGATTCCTTGCCCCCCTTAGTGTGTACTTCCTCATCCTCACACATTATCAATTCGTCCCCGCTGGACTCTACAACCACAGGTCCCTCTGTAGTCTCTGGAGGGCAGTGCTGTTCTTGATTGAGGAATTGATAATTCATTTTTATGAACATCATTTTTTCAACATTTTGCGGAAGCAACCTCCTTCGCCGCTCACTGACCAGATTCTCCGCTGCACTAAAAACTCTTTCAGAGTACACACTGGAGGGGGGACAACTCAGGTAAAATATAGCCAGTTTGTACAGGGGCTTCCAAACTGCCTTTTTTTCCTGCCAGTAAGAATAAGGACTGTCTGACATGTCTACTTGGATGGTGTCGGCAAAGTAATCCTCCACCATTTTTTCAATTGTGACAGCATCCAATGCAGCGACAGTAGACATGTCTACAATGGTTGGCAGGTCCTTCAGTCCGGACCAGATGTTCTCAGCATCCTCGCCAGCGGGTCTTTTAGGAAAACTGAGCTTTTTCCTCGCAGCCACAGGTGTTGAAGAAAATGGAGGAGCTGTTGGCATGTCACGGTCCTCTTCAGAGGACAATCTCCTGACCAGCAGGTCTTTGCACCGCTGTAGACTTGTGTCCGCCGGAAACAGAGACACAACATACGCTTTAAACCGAGGATCCAGCACGGTGGCCAGAATGTATTCCTCTGACTTTAAAAGAGTGACCACCCTCGGATCCTGGCAAAGGGCTTCATCCACAAGAGCTACATGCTTGGAGGGATAGCAATACTTTAACAGCTCCTCCCTCACTTTCTCCAGCTGCTTCTGCAACAGCCTGATCAGGGGAATCACCTGACTCAAGCTGGCAGTGTCGGAACTGACTTCTCGTGTGGCAAGTTCAAACGGCTGGAGAACCTTGCACAACACGGAAATCAGTCTCCAATGCGCTTGACTAAGGCGCATCCCCACTCCTTTTCCTATGTCGTAGGTGGCTGTTTAGGCTTAAATGGCCTTTTGCTGCTCCTCCATCCTCTGCAGCATATAGAGGGTGGAGTTCCAGCGCGTCATAACCTCTTGTTTGAGGTGATGACAGGGCAGGTTCAGCCTTTTTTGATGTTGCTCGAGTCTGCGGTAGGCACTGGCAGAATGCCGAAACTGTCCAGCAATTTTGCGGGCCACCGCAAGCATCTCCTGCACACCCCTGTCACTCTTCAGGTAATGCTGCACCACCAAATTAACGGTGTGGGCAAAACATGGGACGTGCTGGAAATTGCCCATATGTAATGCCCACACAATGTTACTGGCGTTGTCTGACACCACAAATCCCCAGGAGAGTCTAAGTGGGGTAAGCCACTGCGAGATTATTTCCCTCAGCTTCTCTAAGAGGTTGTCAGCGTTGTGCCTCTTATTAAAACCGGTGATACACATCATCATCATCATCACCATTTATTTATATAGCGCCACTGATTCCGCAGCGCTGAACAGAGAACTTATTCACATCAGTCCCTGCCCCATTGGAGCTTACAGTCTAAATTCCCTAATATAGACACACACAGACAGACAGAGAGACTAGGATCAATTTTGATAGCAGCCATTTAACCTACTAGTATGTTTTTGGAGTGTGGGAGGAAACTGGAGCACCCGGAGGAAACCCACGCAAACACAGGGAGAACATACAAACTCCACACAGATAAGGCCATGGTCGGGAATTGAACTCATGACCCCAGTGCTGTGAGGCAGAAGTGCTACCACTACGCCACCGTGCTGCCCATATACACAACGTTGCCTGCCTTGGACCGAGCAGCCATTGTGGAGATGCTGCTACTGATGCAGCTGCTGCTGTTGCTGTGGAATGCGATGCATCTACCCAGTGGGCTGTCACAGTCATGTAGTCCTTCGTTTGCCCTGAACCACTTGTCCACATGTCCGTGGTTAAGTGGACAGTGGGTACAACCGCATTTTTCAGAGCACTGAGGACACTTTTTCGTACTTCTCTGTACGTCCTGGGTATCGCCTGCCTAGTGAAGTGGAATCTCTACGTGATTTGGTACCGGGGACACAATACCTCCATCAACTGTCTAAATCCCACTCCACCGATGGCGGACACCGGACGCACGTCTAACACCAACATAGCTGTTACAGCCGCAGTTATCCGCTTTGCAATAGGGTGACTACTGTCGTACTTTGTGCTCATTGCAAACGACTGTTGGACGGTCAACTGTTTGGTGGAAGACGTAGCGTTCTTGCGACTTCCCCTCTGGGAAGATGACTGACTACCAGCAGCAACAGCAGCAGCGGCAGTACTAGGCGTACCGCTGCAGGAGTCCTCGGATGAATCCCGGATTGAAGAGGACTCAGTCTGGCTGGTGACATGGCCTGCAGGACTAAATCTGATGGAGATCGTGGAGGAAGTTGACGAGGAGGGTGTTGGTGGTGTGTATCCAACAGGACCAAGGGATTTAGGTGTCCCTGGACTGCTGACGGTCCTAGCCACAGTTCCTGAACTAAACACAGAATTATGAAGGTTCTTCAGGTGACGTATAAGGGAGGATGTCCCTAGGTGGCCAAGATCCTTACCCCTGCTTATTTGAGCTTTACATAAGCTACATATGGCCATACATTTGTTGTCCGGATTGGGATAAAAATAACTCCAGACAGAAGAGGTGGATTTTTTGGTCTTCTGACCAGGCATGACGATGGGCTTTTTCATCCCATGGACAACAACTGTTTCCCCCCCTGGTGCCTCATTTAAGATAACCACATCAGCATCCTCCTCGTCAAGTTCCTCCTCAGCGCCAGCTACATCAATATCCTCCTCCCGGTGTACAACATTGACACCTTCATTAGCCAAATCTGTAACTGGACTGTGGGTGATCCTTCCAGCATATGCAGAGGGCGTGCTGCAAATGGTGGAAGGAGCCACCTCTTCCCGTACAGTGATGGGAAGGTCAGGCTTCGCAACCACCAACACCCTTGGACTTGCCTTGGGGATTTCTGATGACATCTCTAGAAGGCAGAGTTGTTTGCTGTGTTGTTGATGACAGCTTAAGTCTCTTACATTTTTTAGAGGGGTGGGGAGGAGGAGGGCTTAGATCCTTGGGTGAAGCTGAACCACTAGTCATGAACACGGGCCAGGGCCTAAGCCGTTCCTTGCCACTCCGTGTCGTAAATGGCATATTGGCAAGTTTACGTTTCTCCTCAGAGGATTTGAATTTTCTTTTTTTACTAATTGTAGTGAACTTTGGCATTTTGGATTTTACATGCCCTCTACTAGGAGATTGGGCATCGCCCTTGGCAGACAACGTTGATGGCATTTCATCGTCTATGTCATGACTAGTGGCAGCAGCTTCAGCATTAGGAGGAATTGGGTCTTGATCTTTCCCTACTTTATCCTCCAAATTTTTGTACTCCATTATATGCAGCACAAGAGAGTGTACCCCTAAACCACACACACTTTGGGACTGCAGAAACAGTGAACGTAGTAATATAGATTGCAGTTCCTATTTTTTGGACTGCTGAAACAGTGAACGTAGTAATATAGATTGCAGTTCCTATTTTTTGGACTGCAGAAACAGTGAACGTAGTAATATAGATTGCAGTTCCTATTTTTTGGACTGCTGAAACAGTGAACGTAGTAATATAGATTGCAGTTCCTATGTTTTGGACTGCTTAAACAGTGAACGTAGTAATATAGATTGCAGTTCCTATTTTTTGGACTGCAGAAACAGTGAACGTAGTAATATAGATTGCAGTACCTATTTTTTTGGACTGCTTAAACAGTGAACGTAGTAATATAGATTGCAGTTCCTATTTTTTGGACTGCTGAAACAGTGAACGTAGTAATATAGATTGCAGTACCTATTTTTTTGAACTGCTTAAACAGTGAACGTAGTAATATAGATTGCAGTTCCTATTTTTTGGACTGCAGAAACAGTGAACGTAGTAATATAGATTGCAGTTCCTATTTTTTTGGGACTGCAGAAACAGTGAACGTAGTAATTTAGATAGCAGTACCTATTTTTTGGGACTACAATAATATATTGCTCTAGAATTTTTTTATACTTTTTAAATTATTTTTTAATATTTTTTTTAATTATTTTTGTATATTTTTTTGGGGGGGATTTTTTAGGAGTTTTTAATAATTATAAAATTTGTATGGACTTAGCACAACAAAGCACAGGACTAAAGCACCACTGGACTCATCAGGACAGACACTGGCCAAAGCACCACTGGACTCAGCAAGGACAGAGCACTGGACACAAGCATAAAGCACCACTGGATTCAGCAAGGACAGAGCACTGGACTGATCACGCAGGAGCACCACTACCCTACACACCCTCCCTCTTCCCTGATGTCAGGCGAAATGAAGATGGCCGCCGCAAGCTGAGAATTTATGAAATCCGAGTCTCGCGAGATCCGACGCGAGACTTGGATGTCATAGCCTCGTTTCGGATCTTTTTGCCGGGCAGAAGTACCCGAACAGTGCTCGGATCCCGTCGGATCCGCACTGTTCGGGTGGGCTCGGATTAGCGGAATCCGAGCCCGCTCATCCTTAGTTAAAGTTTAACGCAGAATGTTTAGCAATATTAAATAAAGAGATGACTATGACCAGCATAGTGTCTTGCATCAGCAGTCAGATTAAGGCTGCATGTGGCAGAACATTTCAGTTTGCTACATTAGTGGATGTGGAAGGAGAGTGTGAGAGGGACGGCCATCAAATCAGAAACTACATCTCTGTAACTGCAGCTTGTGATTGGTCCTTCCACTGACATTCCCCCTCCTTAGTGTCACAAGGCCCAGGTTTTCAGCTGCGGCTGTGAGAACTTGCTAGGAAAAATGGCTGCATGGACCAGTGAGAGAAGGAACATGTTAGGTATAGGTGGAACTGCTAAATGGGCTTAATACTGATAAAATTACATAAAGCAGTGTGAAAAAAGTGATATATGTAAAAATAATAAAGAAGTAATAATTGATAATAATTGATATAAAAGTAAGTTAGACAAATTAAAACACAGGATTAAATGGTATGTTGAAGACACCCCACTATGGGTTTTGGGTGTACTACTGCTCCCAGTCCTCTGGGATAGAAGTGTTATTATTATCCTTTATCTATAAAGTTCCAACATATTACGTAGCCCTATTAATTAAGGGGATCATGGTACAAATAAATAACATATGACATGAAACAGAAGGGAAATATGGCCCTGTCCAAATAAGCTTACAATCGGAGATTATTGTTCATGTGGTTTCAGTCACCAGGTTATGCGTGGGGTGTTTGCACTTGGTTGTTAGCATGCAAGTAATAGAGGTGACGGTTCCATACGTTAAAATGTTTTATTCAATAACATTATAAAACAATGTTCATTTACGGACTGGTTAAAGTTGTCTTGTGTGAGTTGTGGCAGCTTGGTTACTGGTTCCCAGCTTGGTGGTGAGGTTGCATTGAAATTGGTAGAGTCTAACTCCCAATGCTCTTGTGTAATGCCTTATTAAGGTTCCCTTGTTTTTTTCTAACTCTGTAATGAATTGTAGGCTGCTGTCATGATTGCTGATATGAGCAAGAAATTTGGTTAGTGATTTGTGGAATCCAGATAAGTACATTGTCGATATACCTGTGCCATAGGACCAGGTCAACGTCAAACTCCAAAAACTCCAAATTTTGTTCTTACGGAGTGTATCTCCCATCAAGTCATGAGTAAGTGTGCATAGCTTGGTGTAAACCAAGTTCCTATGGTGGTGCCTTGTATTTGGAGAACATGTTGGTTTTCTAACCAGAAGTATAATTAAGTATAATATATATGCTTTGAATTGTGAAATATATTTCTTCAGGTAAAATGTGTGCATATAAAAAAAAAATATCTTACACAGTCAGAGTCTTCGTTAATGCAGGTGTTTAATGATTTGACATCCCTTATAGCTATTTGGTAATATTCTTCCCAGTGAATATAATTTAAAAAGTTTTGATTGTGTGTGGTTTTGGAAAAGTTGATCAATCTATAAAGACAGATTTGAGATAAGGGAGCTCCTGAAATTATTGAACAGCTGCGTAGCATAATGATGTATCTGTGTATTTTTTTGAAGATAGTAAAAGACAGGTAGTCTTGAATGCTTTTTGAGAGTTGTAAAATACAAGTTGTATTCTTTTTTTTAAAAAACTTTTTATTTTTAGCAAACAAAAATTATTATAATAACATTACATTTTAATTTTAAGGTAAATACATATAAATGCATTCTTTGGTATTTAAGATACATTGATCTCATCTTCTGTTAAGGAATGTGAAGAACCCATTTTAGAATGTTGTGGTAGGATTGTTTGGAATTATTTAGTAGTAGGAGGTGTTGATAAAATATAGTCTTCTGTTATGTAGCTGGATTTGTTTAACAGGACAATGTCTCCCCTTTTAAAAGCTGAGTTGACTACAATAATGGGGTTTTGTTTTAGTTGTTCAAGTGCATGTTTTTGTTTTGCGCCAGGATGGAGGTGGGTACATTTTTTTTGCACAGTAATTGCCTCAATTTCATCATCCACACTGCACCCTGAATGGATGGTGATCCAGCTGGGAATCAGCCACAAGATGGCCCACAATGCCCACCGGACAACTTTAACCTGTCTGTAATTGGATATTGTTTTATAATGTCATTATGCATAAAAGTTTAGATATGAAATGCTTACACCACGGAGACAGAATCCTCGCAATAAAAACAATATTCTATCCCTGAGAACTGCTGAGAACAGTGGTAAACCCACTGCCACAGTGTACTATCTTCACCACACCCTTTACTTCTGTAAAGTGTTTGTCTTATCATTCTTTATTTAACTTTTATATTAACTAACTGACTTTTTTTTTGCTGTCATTTATTATTTTTCTCAATTTGTTATTTTACAAAGAGCAATTTGTTCACACTGTAACTTGATCAGTGCACGTACATCATTTTATCAATGCATTTATATGTACCTGGACACCATCATCCTGCACTACCCTTAGAGGGCTATCCTCACCACATTGTTAATTCCTGTTAATCTTTCTTTGTCTTAACTTTTTTATGTTCATTTGACCTAATTATCCTATCGCCTTCCTTTTTCAGTTGTATTTTATTTAGTTTACTTCATTTTATTCCCTTATGACATTGCATACACGGCGGCTAGTATTGTTCCTGCAATTCTATCACTGTGCGTACAACATTTCACTACTTTGCTAGCACTGCATTTATTTTTATCTGTACATGTAATTATTGGATCAGTCACTCAGCCAAGAAGCACCCTAGAGAGGACGTTTTATCCCAATTATTTTTCTCATTCACAAAACTAGCTGGAATCAATTTAACACACTCCCACGTTTTCAATTTCAATACTGTTAAATAAAACGCATTCACTTCTTCTTGCCCTTCCTTTCACACACTCCCTTCCCCCTTTCCCCTTACACCGACTACTTTTTATTTATATTTATCTAGCTGTTAGGAGCCGTCGCGGCCACGGGCACCGCCGCGACTCATCTATTACTCTGCTGAGCGTCCCGGCAGGCTCCTTAGTGACCATGACGTCCCTTCAGCCAGCTGATCCGAAGACAACGGCCGGACGCCGATTCCACAGCGCGCCCCGGCAAACAAGACAGCTGGGCGCAGGCGCTGAAATCTCCCCAGCCTGTGGGCTGATTAATGTGGCTTTGATTAATTAATCTGGGCATGTGTATTGTTACAGGGCTTAGCCCTAATTAGTTGCTCTATGTATTTAAGGCAGTGAGGACTGAGCCTCACTGCCAGTTATAGCGTTTCTGACCCAGTCTTGCTAACCTGCTCCTGTTTACTGTACCCTGTCCTGTGGATACTCTGTTGGATTCTCTGTGTATGACCCCTGCCTGGACTTTGGACTCTGCCTGTTTGCTTGTGACCCTGACCCTTTTGGCCTGTACCTTGGACTCTGCTACTTTGCCTGTGACCCTGAGCTTTGGTGTGTTTATTGATTACCCTGCTTGCCTGTGACCCTTGACCTCGGCTACTGTTTGACTACCCGCTGCTTTCTGCCCAGTCTCCTGGCCTGCTGCTGTTGTCTGTATTACCAACCCACACTACATCTGGAGCCAAGTCCTGGGGGCATCTGAGTACCCTTGAGCGCAACTAGTTCTAAGGGAAGGGCGGCTGCTATAGGTGAAAACCTCCGTCATCAGTTCTGTGGGTCGGTGATCAGACCAGCAGCCTAACACCAACAAGTCAAGATTTTTCTTTAAAACAAGGATACTACACTTTGCTTTAATTAGTGTCATTACTTTGTTATGCATGGATCTGTACTTTATGTCACTCTTGCTCACAATTTTGTAACTGGCTCTATTGCCGCAAATGCAGCATTACTTGGTCATCTGTATATAATAAACAAATGTAGATAATTCAGGCCACTATTAAATCTTTATTATAAATGATGCATTATTCATTTGCATATATCTGTATGTTTAGCCCATGGTTACAAGTTGTAATATGTAAGTACATTGTCATTGATGTGGAAAGTGAGCAGCGTCGTGTCCCTCCCATCCTACTGTTTGTGTCCTATTCACAAATCTGGTTCTGGAGATAACATGCTTGCCTGGTGGATTCCACATCCATTGGAGACATTGCTCAAATGGGGACGGTTTAAAATAATACGATAATCGTATGTTTTTCAATACAAAAGCAGACATACAGACACTTCTTTATTCAGAATTGAATGGACATAGACTGGACACAGGTAAAACACCTTAAGAGAGGCCTTTATGTCTGGCACACAGTCTGGAGCCTTATTCTAGATGTTCCAGTAAAAGGTTTTTAACTTCAGCTTAGAAGCCGTAGCTGGCAAAACTGTTAATAGGAGCTACCTGAAGAGGGCCATAGGCAGCCTCACCTATCATACCTAAATTTGTAGTGAACCAGTTCTGGAGTTCATCTACTCGATCACACTTTACATTCGAAAAACAGCAGTGATGTCATTGAGCACTGTTGCAGCAAGATTTCACAATATGAGTTCCCATGCCTTCTAAATAGTCTGTGCTTGTACTATATATGGTATATATAGTTTATTTTTTAAAATCCTGGATTCTCTACACATTAGTTTGTTGAGGTCAAGATCTTTGGGTGGTTTCCTGTAGTACGATATATACATTTTAGGATATTCCTATTGCATATCTCTCTTCTCCATCAGTGTTTCTCCAAAACTCCAAGCTCCCTCCTAGAAAAATGATCTCCATCTAAACCATTTTACAATCATATTCTTTGCTCGGAAGCTCTCCTCCTGTCTCTCAAACATCATCCTTTGTCATCCATACTTTCTGCTATTAGCTTCCCGTATTAGGACTGTTGCACATCTGTACCTTTTTGTGTATGATTAGAAGAGGAGTGGAGAGGCTATGAAACCAGAAGGCATCAGCTCGACTGTGAAGCATCCTAGAAATTATTGAGAGACTAATGTATTGCTATTGGTAGAGCTAGAGAACAAAATGTGACAATGAAACAGCACATTTGGGGCCTGATTCATTTTCGAACGCAATGTGAATGCAACTTGCATTTAAAAAAAAATGCATGTAACTTGTAAGCATGTATGATCATATTCAAATACAAGCGGATCACAAGATACATTTCCAATTGGATCTAGGTATAAGATGCTCTGGCTAAACATTACTTGTCATATGTAGATAGACAGAATACAGTGCAGGACACACACATGCATATGTGCAACATAGAGTCCCATCGGAAAGCTTGCAAAAAACAATATTCTCTAAAATAAATATACATCTCTTATTGCTATAATTTTTTAATAAAAAATGTGTTAATGCATTTTATTTTGACATGACATACATAAATCAGAATGTTTTTAATGCGTACTGTACATTAAATGCATTATTATAGTTTCACTTCCCTGCAAATGCATCTGTGTAGCCATCACTTACAATTGTCCTGTAGCTGGTGCAAATGTTACATCTAGAAAACACGTACTCAAGAGATGCCCTGAACTTAAATCGGCCGCATGTGCGCGTAGGCACGCCCTAGGCACACCCTTATTATACATTGTCAACATCAGTCCACCCTTCATAGGCTATTGAAAGAGCCTTTTGCACTCGAAGATTAATTGGATGTTGTTTCGTTCACTGGCGTATGGTCTGTTTCTGGCCATTCACATAGCGGGTTTACGCAAAATACGCCACGTATCGGCATTTGCGTTCTCCAGTGTATGTCCCCAAGGAATCAATATAAAGTAATCATGTTTCATATTCATTTGTGTGAAAAATATATCACATGTTTACTGGACTTATTGCTATATCCCTGCTATGTTCCAGAAGAGAGTCATAATATTTATACACCCCATTGCTGAAATTGTTTTTGAACAAAGAGCAATAAAACAGTTGTAAAACAGATTGTCATAACAGCACACCTCTTTCCGTGGTGGTGAGGTTTTAGGTAAGAAATATAGTTTTAAAAAGAGCTGAAAAAATGTAATAAATTGTCAATTTTGAAGCATCAGTCTACTATTGAGAATTGTCTAAAACCTCTTGCCTTTCCCTAAGCAGCAGATTACATTAAAAGTATTTGAGTGTACATTTTCTGTTTCTGTATTTTGTTTTATTTTATACAAACTGTTTTTCATTTATATTTATGTCAATTCATTATCACCATTTGTATTCAATAAGTATATTGACTGTTTGTCATATTAAACGCACAATTCTCATACAAGACACTGCACAAATCATTTTAAATCATAAACTCATCCTGCTTTGATTACTGCAATACCCTCCTTACTGGTCTTCCTTGAACTAGACTCTCATTCCTAAAATCTGTATTGCACAGAGTGTCGTTCCACTGCTGCTGCGCTCAGTCAGTCTCTACATTGGTTACCTGTTTTTTACAGAATCCAATTTAAAATACTTCTATTAACTTACAAGGCCTTCAACAACACTGCACCAACATACATCTCCTCACTTGTCTCCAAATATCTCCAAACTCGATACCTCTTTTCTGCACAAGATCTGCATCTCTCATTCACACTGTTCTTACTCCCTGTTACAGGACTTTTTTTGGGCTGCAACCACTTTGTGGAATGCCCTTCCCCACACAATAAGACTGTCAGTACCAGCAGTCTTAGACATCATTGGTCTGCTGGCCTTCCGGATTAGAATACTTAACAGAGCCCTACTGGGCTCAGCCTCAGACTAGAGATGACTTTAAACCTCTCTCAAGTGTTACCACTAACCTCCAGCACTGATGACACATTTAGGGAATCACCAATCAATCTGCCACTATAAGAACCTGCTCAGGGCAATCCTCAGTGCCTGAATATTAATTGTGGCCAACATCAATACTCCCGTCCCAGGTCTATACTTTGAAGTATAGCAGCTCTTCGTGTGTCCAGTCATCACGACAGCTTCACACCCCTACCCGCATTTCCATCTGCAGTGTTTTCGGCAGAGTCCTCATACCAGCTAAGTACTCTGCTGCTTTCACAGAGGGAACCAACTGCACTATGCCACAACTTGGTTCCTCACTGAGCGAAGTCCATGTCCTCTTGCAGGGATTCTTGGTGAAGTCCGTGGGGGTTTTTAGACTCCGTGCCAATGGTTGCGCTGTTCAAACAGTGCCAACACTTTCGTGTACCATAGGTAGTGCCTACAAACCCTGTCTACTATGTTATATCACCACCCCTCGTGTTGTACCCTTAGCATTTTGTCTACAGTGTCAAACACCTCAGTGTATTCCAGTGGGACAACCTCTCTTTGCATCGCATCCATACATTTTTCGATGTTCCCCTGTAGATATAAAATCCCAAGTTCTCACTAAGATGTTCCTCTAGTCTAGTTATCAAATTCCTCAACCACCCTCTTAACCCCCCCAGGCTACTCTATTACCACCCCTCAACACAGTTCAGACAAGACTTACATGTGTTCTTTCTATACTCAAACAACCCTCTGGTCCCCTGACCAGTATTGCTATGTGACTGAATGATATATCGTCCACTAAGCACTTTTTGTCTTTGCAATCTGGCTGGACCAATATGCAATATGTAGCACTTCACCTCATGTATCACAATCACACTCTATTGTCCTATAGATTGTAAGCTTGCGAGCAAGGCCCTCTTACCTCTCTGTCTAGCTGTAATACCCAGTATCATTGTATCACTATTTCTGTCCCCAATTGTAAAGTGATATGGAATTTGCTGGTGCTATATAAATAACAGTTAATAATAATAATAATTTAATAACATTCTATCTTTGCATTCTTAAAGAATTCAGGTGTCTGATAGGCTTGGTTTTTATAACGGTACATTTAAGCAGGGATGTACTTTACATAAATAAACCAGCACTAAACATGTTTGTATTACCACAAACACATATGTTTTAGAATGAGGAACACAGCTGGAGGTATGAGGCACTGTGAAGCCTCAAAAAATCTAAAACAGAGGGAAGATGATACACGCTGATCCTGATCTGAATGTAGATAAATGAATAAATAATCTTTAGCCAATAGTATAAAAATCAAATCTTATTTTAAATAAATGTTTTAAACATTATATAAGACTTATATAAAGATAACATGACTGCATATTAATCAACCATGGATAATGATCAGAAAAATAGTAGTATAATTCACATCCAGGATCAAATCAGAGACATGTAGGAAATAGACAGTCCGCTAAATTCTTGGAGACGAATAAAAGGCCAGCTTCCAATTATAGCAGTCGTGAAGAATAATCAGGGACAAACAAGTTCCACTTATGCTGCTCATTAAGGCAAAGTTCAGTCAAAAGGCATAGCAGTGGTTAATTAGATCCATTGACAAGTAGTGGGACACAAGTATTGTAACAGTACAGACCCGCTGGACAGAGAGAAAATTCTGAATGTGATCATAAGTAAAAACACTTGCTCTGTCCCAGCGTGTCAGTTCTAAAGATATTCTGATAGAGAGCATAACATTCCACTCTCAATATGCCGGATATTGTATGGCTTACAGTAACTCTGACTAGATTAGGTTGTAATTCCATTTTGGGATAAATCAGGACGTATCTGAGAAGTTCATGAAAGAGCCAGCTAGTGAGCCTGCGATATTATTTTGTGGGATTTTAGTACATTTAGAGACAGGTTGTTTTCGCTTTGATTAACCCTTCCACCCCCACAGATCAAGCATGCCCAGGTGTGATACACGTGGTAACAACATGCCTCGTCAGCTGACACAGTGGTTATTAAAGGATAAGTCCACATTTGTGCACTTTTGTATGGGTGTTTATATGTATTAAAACACCCCCCAAAGGATCTATTTGTAAATATAACCACTATCCTACAGGAAGCCACTTGTTACATACATGTTGACACATCGCAAACCTGCCATCATTGGGTTTGAACTGGGTAACTCACATAGCTTTTCATGAAAACTCAGTTTAAGATGCTCACATCGGCCAGATGCCGCCCGTAATCTATTCTACTGCTAATGCTATAGAAACACACACGGCTAATTTTCATGACTGAATGTGTCAAATTATTTCCTCAGCATATGAAATAAGTCTTTAGTCTCTGCATCAAATTAATTAAGATCACCAGGGCAAGAATTTTATATAAACTCTAATGAAACATTAATATATGAACAGAAATAGTTTCTTTCAACACATATATCTGTCTCTGTTACCTTCATGTGATGTAAACTTGTACTTCGATTACAACTGGTCTGTAGACCAGTATCATCAGCAATCCAGTTTTACAAACATCAGTTTATAGACACCAAGTCATACTCAGAAATAGTGTTCAGGACAGAATAACCATTCCAACAACAGATAGCTCCCTATCCCATAGGCAAACCGAGCGGGGGTTTCCTAGTGCCCGGAAACCTCCTCCAGGCCTGGGGCACTGTATAATTGAGGTGGCTGGACCCTGCCCCCACTTCACACGGCTCTGCTTGAATAGGGAGAGCTGCGTGCACCTTACAGTAGTGCAGGCAGCATTGCCCATGTAGATTTTAGGGATAGGAAGAGTTGGAGAGCAGCCAAGCACTGTCTAAAATTATAGCCACGCCCCCATGCATGCTGGTCACTCCCACTGGTGGCGTACTGGGGAAACCCCCTCTACAAATCCTGCGTTTGCCCCTGTATCCCCCTCATCACAACCAATCCAATTCTACTGGTGTATACCCATTATAGCAGAAATAACTTTTTTCTTTCAACAGCATATTCTGTTTTATAGGAAAAATAGGCAAAATTAGGGGGAAAAAATGTTTTCAAGACTCTGCACCTTTTACAAAGTTAGTGCAAGCCCATTATTTACCTAAAATGCAATCATTTAGTTCTGCTAAGTATAACAATACCAAATATTTGTCGTTTATAATCAGAGTCGGACAGTGGCATGAAGGACCCACCGGGGAAAGCAATGGTAGGGGCTCACGTAATGTGTGTGCGCACTGCGGAAGAGTTGGAGGCACGTCTGTTTGTTTTAAGTAAGATCTGCTTCTCTGTACTACTCATGTGCACCATATAGACATGCACATATGTCCATATATAAATTTTGCTGCATCTTACACTGAAGACTGCGTATGCCTGGAGAGGCGGAATGGGGGAAGCAAGCGTCAAGCAAGCGTAGACCGAGTACAGTAAGACCATCTTCACATAACTGTGACTCTAATAGACCTGGGCGCAGATACGCCTGTTATTCATGGGGCAAATCTCTGGTGGGTGCTGGTGCAATGATATGCAATTACCATCAGCAGCATTATCTAGTCAATTCAAATTAGGTAACAGCATAATGGCAACATGTGGGGGGACAGTCTTTACACATACTGGCAACGTGTTAAGGAACTGTCTTTGCTCCTACTGGCAATGTGTTGAGGGACTGTCTTTGTTCCTACGGTCTCTCTGTCCTCCTCTCTTGATACCCTCCTTTCTCCCCTTTCCTCCCTGGCCTGCCCCAACCAGGCGGTCTCCCTCTACAACCTCACCCTCACCTCTGCTCTGGATGCGGTCGCCCCTGCCCACTCAATCCACCCTGGCTGTTCCAAACCCCAACCCTGGCATTCCAAATTTACCCGCTTCCTCCAAAAATGCTCCCGTACCACTGAACGCCACTGGAGAAAATCCCGTTCCCTTGCTGACTTCCTCCACTTTAAATTCATCCTTTCATCCTACAGCTCTGCCCTCTCACTCGCTAAACAATCTTTCTTTAAATCCCTCATCTCGTCCCAATCCTCCAACCCCCGCCGCATCTTCGCCACCTTCAGCACTCTCCTGGCCCCTCCCCCTCCTCCCACCCCCTCCTCCCTGACTGCTTCCGACTTCGCCTCCTTTTTCTCTTCTAAAATTGAGGCCATCCGACTTGACATCTCCTCCTCCACTCCCTCGCCCACCCCCCCCACGCCCACCCCCCCACTCCTCCGTCCTCCCCCCTCAGCCACCTTTCCCTCTACTCCTTCCGCCCCACCTCGGGTGAGGAAGTCCACTCTCTCATCTCATCCTCCCCCCCTCTACCTGTCCCCTGGATCCCATCCCCTCCCACCTTCTTCGCTTCCTTTCCCCCACCACCTGCTCCCACCTTGCCCACCTCTTTAATCTTTCCCTCTCTTCCGGCATCTTCCCCTCCTCCTTCAATCATGCTCTCGTTTCCCCCATTCTTAAGAAACCTAACCTTGACCCCACCTCTCCCTCCAACTATCGACCCATATCTCTCCTCCCCTTTGCCTCCAAAATTCTCGAAAGGCTCGTCTGCAGCCGTCTCTCCTCCTACCTTTCTGAACATTCCCTCCTTGATCCTCTCCAGTCTGGATACCGCCCCCTTCACTCCACTGAAACTGCCCTGGCTAAAGCCAGGGGCCACTTCTCCCTTCTCATTCTCCTCGACCTCTCTGCAGCCTTCGACACCGTCGACCACCCCCTCCTCCTCCACACCCTCCAGTCCTTTGGCCTCTCCGGCCCAGTCTTGTCCTGGTTCACCTCTTACCTTGCTGATCGTTCCTTCTCCGTCACCACCTCTGGGCCTCTCTTCCCCCCGTCCACCCTTCCAGTCGGGGTCCCTCAGGGCTCTGTCCTGGGACCCTTACTCTTCTCTCTATACACCTCTTCCCTGGGTGAACTCATCAGCTCCTACGGCCTCAACTTCCACCTTTACACCGACGACACTCAACTATACCTCTCCTCTCCTGATCTCTCTCCCTCCCTCCTCTCTAGAGTGTCCGCCTGCCTCTCTGCCATCTCCTCCTGGATGTCCTCTCTATTCCTCAAACTTATCCTCGCCAAAACTGAACTCATAATCTTTCCTCCGTCTCACACCTCGCCCCCTTCCGACCTCTCTATCACTGTCGACAACACCTCTATCTCCCCTGTCCCCCAACTTCGCTGCCTCGGTGTCATCCTCGACTCCTCTCTCTCCTTTGGCCCCCACATTCTCTCTCTTGCTAAATCCTGCCGCTTCCAGCTGCGTAACATCGCTCGCATCCGGCCCTTCCTCTCCCAAGATGCCACCAAATGTCTTATTCACTCTCTGATTATCTCACGCTTGGACTACTGTAACCTCCTCCTCACTGGCCTCCCCCAATCTCATCTCGCTCCCCTTCGTTCTGTACTTAATGCAGCCACTAGGCTCATCTTCCTTTCTCGCCGCTCCTCGTCTGTCTCCCCCCTCTACCAATCCCTTCACTGGCTCCTCTTCCCCTACAAAATCCTCTTCAAGCTCCTCACTCTTACATACAAGGCCCTCGCCAACTCCACTGCACCCTACATCAACTCCCTCCTCTCTATTCATGCTCCATCCTGTCCCCTCCAATCTGCCAATGACCGTCGCCTCTCTTCCCCCCTTATCACCTTCTCCCATGCGCGTATCCAAGACTTCGCCCACGCTGCCCCCCTCCACTGGAACCAGCTCCCTCCCTCCATCAGAACTTGCCCTAATCTGTCCTGTTTGAAACGGGCTTTAAAAACCCACCTTTTTCTTAAAGCCTCTCAGTCTCCCACTTAACTTCCTACCTTTTCTTCTGCCTCTTCCCCCTCACTTCCCTTCCCTCATAGTTATCCTTCGTTCCTCCTTCTCTCCCTCCCTCCCCCATGTCTCTCTTGTCTGTCTACCCCGCCCCTTAGATTGTTCGCTCCTTTGAGCAGGGTCATCTCTCCTCCTGTCTCCACCACTTTTACTCTGCTCTCCAGCTATTAGCCCTCCTCCTTGAGGACCCTCTCCCCCCTGCCCCTGTCCCCCCTCGCTCCCTCCTCTCCCTCTGGGAGTTTCCCTGTCACCCGTGCCCTCCCTCCTGGGCTCCGTCGTATGCGGACTCTCCCCTATGATTATTGTTTACTGTACTGTGCTGTCTCACCTTGTATTGTAATTTTGTTTGTCCCTGTACGGCGCCACGGATACCTAGTGGCGCCCTATAAATAAAAATTAATAATAATATTAAATAATAATAATACTGGCAACGTGTTGAGGAACTGTCTTTGCTCCTACTGGCAATGTGTTGAAGGACTGTCTTTGCTCCTACTGGCAACATGTTGGGGGACTGTCCTTTCTCCTACTGGCAACGTGTTGAAGGACTGTCTTTGCTCCTACTGGCAACGTGTTGAAGGACTGTCTTTGCTCCTACTGGCAATGTGTTGAGGGACTGTCTTTGCTCCTACTGGCATCATGTTGGGGGACTGTCTTTACTGTTACTGGCAACGTGTTGAGGGACTGTCTTTGCTCCTACTGGCAATGTGTTGAGGGACTGTCTTTGCTCCTACTGGCATCATGTTGGGGGACTGTCTTCACTGTTACTGGCAACGTGTTGAGGGACTGTCTTTGCTCCTACTGGCAACATGTTGGGGGGCTGTCTTTACTCCTACTGGCAACATGTTGAGGGACTGTCTTTGCTCCTACTGGCAAGATGTTGGGGGACCTTCTTTAATCCTACTGGCAACGTGTTGGGTACTGTCTTTGCCCCTACTGGCAACGTGTTGAGGGACTGTCTTTTGCTCCTACTGGCAAGATGTTGGGGGACCTGCTTTAATCCTACTGGCAACGTGTTGAGGGACTGTCTTTGCTCTTACTAGCAAAGTGTTGGGGGACTACCTTTACTCCTACTGGCAATGTGTTGAGGGATTGGAATGGCTCCTTCCTAAGCTGGTCTTTTTCATAATGGAAGCATGATGCCCCAAAAAAACATAATGCCAGTAAGAGTGAGGAGAATAAAGCCTGGTACAAGTCAAACAGCGGAGGTCTATGTGCAAACCAAACCCCAGTTAAATAACCTTCTGTCATGGTGTTTAAATTAGAATATTCCACCCAAAATCTTTAAATAAAAGCCAAACTACTCTTGAGATGAATACATTTATTCTTCAGCACATAAGGTTGATTAATAAAGCATGAAATAATCACACACTGGTATGATTGAAGTTGTGTAAAGTTAGACTAGAAACTTATTATTTCTACCATTGTGATATTCTAGAAAATGATTGTAATTAGGTATCTGATTCGGAACCTTCCGATCATCAGCCCTGAAAATCAAGAAAATGACAACCAACAAAAAAGTACCTTAGAATTCGTCCTGATTGAACAGAAGCTGAAAATAATCATATTGAATTGAAATAAGTAGCCTAAAAAAATCTTACTCCACTGGTTCTTAGAATATGTTCTTTGTTTACTGTGCATACAACAGCCAATTTAGAGTAAGTTATGTTCCTTTACCATCTTTTGACTGTGAAACTTTGACTTGTAAGAAAAGTTATTGCTATTGCAACACTCTTATTCAGACATTGTAGATAGTGACTGTCTAGCTCCTGTCTTGAGAGGCCAATAACCCCAACTCATTGAGAGGCAAGTACCCAAACCAGATTGAGACCCAATATTCAGGACACACATCAGGGATGGTGCTTTTATTGGGAGCGATAAAGGAAAAAAATTATTAAAGTCGATTGGGAAAAAATTATTTTTTCCTGCAAACTCCTAAATGCTTGTCTTGCTATTTTGCTATCTTCTAAACTACATTAATAAATTGTATACTAATAATGACAAAAAGACTCAGTTACAATGCTCTTAATATGTATTACTTATTTCCTGGCTTACTCTTATATCATTTCATCACACACATACCTATATAAGGTATGTAAGTCTAATATATGTGTGTCCTCAAATCATCCTTAGTAGCCACTTGTCTGTTGTTTACTCCAGTTTCATGAAACAGGCAAAAGGGGGATATGCCCAGCTCTATATAGTAATATGTATTTTCCTGTAACATTATAACTCAGGGTTTCCCAAATCCAGTACACAGGGAGCCCTAACAGTGCAGGTTTTCCAGGTCACAGGTGAAATAATTAGGACCACCTGTGGATCTGTTACAATGTGTCAGTCAGTAATGAATACACCTGTGCTCCAGCCAGGATATGGAAAACATGCATTGTAGGGCTCCCTAAAGACTGGATCTGGGAAATCCTGTAATAATTGATTAGAATGCTGATTCCTTGCCTTGGAGTCTGTATCCCCAAGCAGTCAAACACGACACGTTAAAGAAAACGGCAGCGGTTGGCAGACAACCTTTTATTATTATTACAGGACTTCAATAAACTCAACACACAGTAATCTTATGTGTGAATTAAGAGTACTGTAGGATGTCATCATAGTGTTAATCAAGCCTGTATATGTCCACTTATTACAGTGAAGAAGGCAAAAAAGTAGTTTTACTCCTCTAGGAACTTATCTGTCCCAGTGTATAGGTAGGTGGTTGCCAGAAATAGAGTAATTAGCTCCCCAGTCCTGTGGAGGCGATTTTCACATTAGTCTCTATCACACTGCTCCAAAGGACATGAATTAAGTATTTTGTTAAAAAGTGATTAATATTGTCATAAAACAATTTGCCTTTTGCTTATTTTTATTTCTACAACATGTATTTATAAATCGTATTCCTCGATATTAACAAGTTTACAACTATAAGTTTACAAATGGAATAGAAGAGTAAGTACTTAAAAGAGCCAGGTCCTGGCCCCACAAGCCAAGCTCACCATACTAGGCACCTTGTATAAAGTTCCCAGTTACACCATGAGAAGGTCCTGATGCCAGGGCTTAAAAACGCCCCCCCTGGGATAACTGCTGCACTGCAGGACATAAATATATTCCATTTCATCTTACCAAAGAACACAGACAGTCAGACCTCACACATGTTTTACAGAACATGTCATTTCCCCTTTAAGATCTCTTTGTAGATCATATAATCAATATGGCACAATATATGACCTTGTAGATATGACCTTTAGTTAACTTTGAAAACACTAATAAGAATGAATGGTTTTATAAAAATATAATTTTGTTGTTTTTTCCATTTTTGCAATTGTAATCTTTTTTGTTTAAAAGTGAAATGTTATTAGAAATATTTTCCAAAGGAACATATCGCATAATTAAATTATGTGAATTAAAGGTGAGATTGTGAGAAAAAAATCCATACCAAGCTCTTGGGTTGGAAACTGTAGGCACTACTTTCTATAGAATCACACGTCAGAAAGCCAAACCTTGGACATCTAATTACACCGCTGCTCAGTCATGCAACCAATTACAGAGATAGCAAAATATTATATATGTGTGTGTGTGTATATACATTTAAACATATATCATCATCACCATTTATTTGTATAGCACCACTAATTCGGCAACGCTGTACAGAGAACTCACTCACATCAGTCCCTGCCTCATTGGGGCTTACAGTCTAAATTCCTTAACACACACAATACACACACACACACACACACACACACACACACACACAGACAGATTAGGGTCAATATGTTAGCAGCCAATTAACCTACCAGTATGTTTTTGGAGTGTGGAAGGAAACCAGAGCACCCAGAGGAAACCCACACAAATGCGGGGAGAACATACAAACTCCACACAGATAAGGCCATGGACAGGAATTAAACTCATGACCCCAGTGCTGTAAGGCAGAAGTGCTAACCGCTACGCCACAGTGATATACACACACGCGCACGCACATGCACACACACGTACATACACTAAGTTAAGCAATGAAAATGATCACATTTAGGTATGTACACACATGTACCTGAATGTGTGAAGGGAAGGAACCAGCATTCCATCACCATGAAGGCTACAAGGGGATATACTGAGAACAATACAGCACAATAAAGTATGGATCACTTTAGATATAGAGGTGTCACATGGGTGTCACTCAAGGTTAGGCACTAGCAGGAATTTAACGTAATCAGGGAAGGGTACTAACTTCTAATGATTCACTGAGACCCTCTGTAACCTGAGCATCCAGAGGATACCCTATTACACAGCCTCTTAAATCTGCCTCCCACCCAATCAGTCTGCCCTATTGCGTCTATGCCGTTATCCTTAGACCATCTGGACGTCACCATGTTCGGCATTAAAATGTCAATAGGCACTTTGTGTGTATTCATCTTTCTCTTTATGTTCCTTCTGTGCTCCTTATATCTCAGTTTCAGGGATCGGCTAGTCCTCACCATTTATTGTTGCTTACAAGGACATTCTTTCTGTATACTGGATCTGAAAAAAGTATAAAAACACCCCTGCAATCTGTATGACTGTATGGTTAGTAGACACCAAAATGGCATTGGACCACCACATGTGGCCAGGACGGCCTACATGCCCATTGGCACTGAGCCCACCAGTGTCTGAGATTTACAGACAATTTATCTGCTGCTGCTTTTTTTGCCTTTCACTTTGAATCAATGCAAGGATCTCACCATCATAGAGCATTCCCATCCACCCACCATTGCCCTTTGCCGATAACACTTTTCCCACATGCTGACATCACCTTACACATTGTTATTCACAAAACATAATCAATTTGAGCTGTGGCGGCCACTGAAGCTCCCGCTGAATGTGCCCCCTGAAAATCACCTTTTTTTCAGTCACTCATATCTCCTCATGCAGCCATACTAGCTATAATTAAAAGCAATTAGGTCAGTCCTGCCATTATATACATGACCCTGAGCATGCTGGGATTTTATCTGCTTAATTAAGGCATGAGCAACATCTGTGAGGAAGCCCTTGCTTTCAGTATGCTTGGTGTCCCTCATATACCAATGTGTTTCCATTATTTTGTCCACTACTTACAGGTTGAGTCTGCTGAGCATGTCATCAATATATTTTACAGTACATATTTTTGGAAATGTATAATATTTTTGGAATGTATAATAATTAGAGTCTATTAATTTCTATTGAAAATTGTCATGATTTATAATTACACGTTTTTATTTCCAGTTGTTTTTTTTTACCACCGATCTGTAGCTTCAAGTAACCTGTAAAAAAATCACAAAGTATAATCAGCCAAAAGTAAGTAGGAGGCTGATGACTAGTTCTTTTTATCAATGTCTTCAAACGTTATCAGTTCCGATATCAGTTTACCAAAATATAAGGAGTGCACCAAATATTTCATAAGTGACAGTTCATACAGACAGCTCTTTATATCTTAAGTACTATATCGCAAGCGAACCAGTCGGTAAAACTCCTGCTCACCGGATAGTAACATCTCAGGAGCATATAATTCAGTTTTTTATTTGCTGTCTTTGGTGTTGGTGAAGCCGTATAGTGATAATTGGGAATAAATTAAGCAGATATCCCTCACTTGTTGGCAGGCCATTGGGGTGAAATTCATTTGAGGTTGAAAAACATACTGGTAGGTTAATTGGCTGCTAACAAATTGTCTAGTCTTTGTCTGTCTGTCTGTTTCCTCCCGCATTCCAAAAACATACTAGTAGGTTAATTGTCTGTTATCAAATTGACCCTACTCTCTGTCTGTCTGTGTGTATGTGTGTTAGGGAATTTAAACTCTAAGCCCCAATGGGGCAATTACTAATGTGAGTGAGTTCTCTGTACAACGCTGCGGAATTAGTGGCGCTATAAAAATAAATGGTAATAATAATAATAATTTGACGTAATTTCTTCCGAGGTGGCAAGTTTGAGCTAATTTCACAACTCGCCAGGGTGGATAGTTTAATGATTACTGTCACACAAGCATTTCTGAGTGACATGTTTGTCCAGCCAATTAAACAGGACCCTCAGAAGCCTGTATCCTACATACAATAGTCAGTGTGAAAAGGGAACTTCTGAAGAGGTTCTGACACTATATTTCCTTTACTAGAATATGTAACATTCAAAAAAACCTCAACCAGCTTAACACACTCAAAACTGCAAATATAAGTTCATATTTCTTAAATTATACTAATGTATGGAACCTTTCACATAGACATTTATGAAGTCTAAAAGAAGGCTATAAAAGGCTCTCCATAAAGGGACACTTGTATTTAATCTATATTTTCATTTTAAAAGTATGCAAATGCTTTTGCAATTGTTGGATGGAGTCCACCAAGTCCTGCCAATCACAGTTGACTCAAACCAACATTTTGTTATGTACATTGGCTAGTTCGCTGTCGGATAAATATATCTTTTGAAATCACGACTTTCCACCAGATGGAGCTCTCTGAGTAACCAAAACATTATTTTGCAGCCACATATTGCTCCTGGTCCCCCCACCCAAAAAAAAATACAGACAAGCAGTCAGTCCAAGTAAACTGTTTGAGTCCGGTCAGCTGTTTTTCACATGTTGAATACTTCTACATTCCCTTTAGCTCAAAGATAATATCCGATCTTTCCTTTAAAGAATTCTAGCCTATTAAATGAGGGATTTAAGGTCGAAGGGAAATGTTTGTTTCCATAACTTATATGTATTAGCTTCTTAAAACAATAAGCTATAGACATGATAAAGTTACCATATAATAACATTTAACTTTTATACTGAAGCAGGATTATAGTCAGGTTGTTGTAAATGTTTCCACCATGGGAATACATTGTATCGCTCAATCTTTGCTTACATTTCAACGTTGCCTGAGTCCATTAAGGAAATTGTTGTCCATAGCACATTTCAAGCCAAAATTTGTCATGGCAGGGCGACGTATACTTGATTAACATGGGAATGTAAACTAGCTGAGATTCTCAGGTAACAAAAATCAGATTGAAATAAAATCTGGATATCGAAACTAACAACAGCAAATACCAAAAGGAAGAACTGTAAAGAAGTGATTTTACTATATGAGGAATGTAGAAATTTAGACCACCAGCAATTCTTAGTACACCCAAGGTGTTCTGAAAGTTGCACCCTCAACACTAAGGGGTATATTTACTAAACTGTGGGTTTGAAAAAGTGGAGATGTTGCCTATAGCAACCAATTAGATTCTAGCTGTCATTTATTTAGTACATTCTACAAAATGACAGCTAGAATCTGATTGGTTGCTATAGGCAACATCTCCACTTTTTCAAATCCTGCAGTTTAGTAAATATACCCCTAAGTACGAGTGGGTGTCGGAAGGCTTAGAGTCTCCAAAAAGTGCCTGTAATTTAAAACCTGGTCATGGATATCACATCTTTAATTGGTACTTATAAGTAGGAATTATTTTGCGAGAATTATACTCTTTATATATACATTTATTCACAGTTATAGCTAGTACTATAGGTTTTACTCAGGACTAGTTTTAGGCGAGAACAACTGTTGCAAAGTACAGTATAATAAATTATCCGCAGAGTACATAGAGCTTACCAGTGCTAATGTGCCAGGAACCTGACATTTACACTGCCTGCTAGATGCTGGACAAAGAAACAGAATAATGCCAGGTTCTTGTGACTAATACATGAAAGCACAGAGAGCGCTAGTATGCCAACATCCTTAGAATGAACCTGAAACATCCACCAGGAAATCTAACCATAGGTATTAATTCAAAGTGAATATATTAAGCAACACACACATATTTCATGTAGAGAAATAGAATGCAGAGATGATTGACGTATTTTAGAGATGGTTCCCGGCCAATTTTGAGGTATCCGCTCCATGGCACAGGATCAAATGTCCATTAAGATGCTGTAGGCCGTAGGAGATGTCTGACACCTCTGGTGTTGAGAGCTCTGATTGGCCATCATCTAGCTGATCTTGTCACATGACAGAGTTAAAGAGCTTCGGTATACAAGCTCTTGAAAGTCAAAATTCTTCTGCCTCCATTGATCATGCACAGTCATGCATCTGGGGTGAGTATCACACAAACAGCGGTTCCCACAGTTATGTTATTATGTAACTTAACTTCTGAGCGCAGTTGTTTAACTTTCTGACACTTTTGGTTAATTTCTAATGCCCTCCCTACACTTTCTTTTCATGTCTGCATTTACTTTGTCTACCAAGTATGTCCCTGTTTTATTCATGTCCTCTTTTCCCCACTGTCTTGTTTTGATCACTGTGGTGCCCTACAAATCAACAACAGTAGTAATAATGCTACTAGTAATTCTCTTTTGTTATATACCTATTATTTCAGGTTTAGCGGTCTGTTAGCCTCTCTTGCTTTATATAACTGAAGTATTTGGTCTTGATCCATTCATATCCTGTTGATAATGGGTTCTCTTAGAAGCTGTTTCTCTTTCTAATAAATACTACAATGCTTTTCTTGATGGAGATTTTGTTGCCCTTTAGACATGTTACTCGTTACTTTGATACCCTGGAGTAATGTGAAATAAAAGACCTAAATACAAGTCTGATATAGGAGAAGAAAGCGTTGCCAGAGGTAGCACTTCCAGAATAATGGGCCGCACATATGTGTTGAAGGGCGATAATCCTGGCTAAGAAAATGTTTTATTTGTTACAAGTTCAACAATTATTCTACGTTGTTTAGGAATGATATTGCTTTTATTATTCTTGTATTGTTTTTTTTCATACTGTACTTTCTATGTGCCAGATGGTTTTTATTAAAATGTTAAGAGAAGAAAGCCCTTCTCTAACAGTTTAATGACAATGAATCAGACTTCTAAGGCATAGTCAATCAGTGGATATAAAGATAAAAATAAAAAAAAACAAGGAAAAAAAACTTTATTTCAAGCATTGTAAAATAAAGGACTTTGAAGCTCTTTAAAATAAAACTAAGCTAAGATAATTTATTATTCTATATGAGTAAATATAACTTGTGTACACTAAGCATCTATCCAAGGGGAAGGGGGGAGTAGTTACTAATAGATATGTCAGTAGTACTGTGTATTCATGTTATTTGACATCTGAGAGGAGAATCGGGTTCTACACTAAGGGTCTGGGTCATTGAGAGATGTATCTGCCAGTTTTGTGCATATGGTTCTCAAAAATCACGCGGCGTATGCTCAGAACCGGATGATACGCAACATAACGCAGCCGCGTCCAGGTAAGCTTTGAACGCAAACGACACTTACTACAGCTTACGATTTAGGGGAGTGAACAGGGTGGTGAATAGGCAGATTCACGCAGGCAATATACAGTAAGGGTATTACCATGCAGCCAAGTCCAAGTCACACTCAGACGCACGCAGAAGTGCATTGGTTATCTCGGGCCTGCACGGTGGCTCAGTGGTTAGCACTTCTGCCTCACAGCCCTGGGGTCATGAGTTCAAATCCCGACCAGGGTCTTATCTGTGTGGAGTTTGTATTTTCTCCCCGTGTTTGCGTGGGTTTCCTCCGGGTCCTCCGGTTTCATTCCACACTCCAAAAACATACTTGTAGGTTAATTGGCTGCTAACAAATTGACCCTAGTCTGTGTGTGTGTGTGTGTGTGTTAGGGAATTTAGACTGTAAGCTCCAATGGGGCAGAGACTGATGTGAGTGAGTTCTCTGTACAGCGCTGCGGAATTAGTGGCGCTATATAAATAAATGGTGATGATGATGAAGATCTCCTGCTCTTAAATAGGGGGCTAGCATAAGTTCCGAATAGTGCTGACAGCTGAGTATGTATGGGAAAATATATGTTTGCAATCAGGCTCAACTGTAAAAATGTCTGTTACGTACAGCAGACATTAAGGACAGCCTAAGAAATGTTTTTCCAAGGGGAAAAAAAATAAATAAAAATAAGACAATTTTATTTTTAAATTTTCATTTATAATCATAAATGACTATATTATTGACAGGTAACATTAATGGCTTAATATTTGTTTTCTGTACATTCATTTGAGATTTTATGTTCCACATAGGTACTGTACGTATCCTGCAGTGTCTGGTCTAGTACAGCAGAGTAAGCCTACACCCGTAGTCATCGCCGCACAGATCTTTAGATTCGTTACTTGTTGACTTCAGGGATGCAGAGAAATGATTTACTTGTGGTTTAAAACAAACGCACAATGCGCTCAGCATGTGTGCCTTAATGACTCAGGCTCTAAATTAAGAACTAAATACTGTACAATACAATGAATGGTCCCCATCAATGTAATTCCACAGTGGTCATACTTATGCAAACAGAATGTTTACAGGGGGAGGGTCATTGACAACACAGCTGGGGAGATCTACTGGATCACATGACCATCACCATACAAGTATATCTTACTTTGTATTTTATTTTCATTTAGTCCACAAAGGGTGTAGTTTCAACCAATTACCCCTGCACACTAAGTATGAACACAATGGTGGAATATAATATGGGTGTTTAGGGCCCATATTGCAATGAGCGCCCCCATTCAATAAGTAAATAAATACTAGTGGCCTGATTAATAAATAAATAAATAATAGTGCAATTGTTATAAAATCAAATAATTGCCCCCCTAATTTGCCTGTAGTGCATTGTTATTATGGCACATCTGTGTGCCTTTATATGGAGATTCCATGTATGACCCACATCAGTCCATCATGGATTAATAGCCTGTGGGAATTTGCCCAAGATAACCAAAGTAGGTTATATAGGGGGCAATTATTTTATTATTAAATGTGGGCTATAATATCTAGTCAGTCAACATGTGCACAGTGCCCTCTGTCAGCCAGACCAACTGGAAATTGGCAGCTTAGTCTTTCTACTGAATAACCCAATCTGATCTTATTGGAGTCATCCGATCACTGACAAATTCTGTATATACCTGCTCAAATCTGGTTATTTGGTCATTGTAACAAATGCATCATATGTGACCATCTTAGCTAAATTTTTCGTATATAAAAAAACTTAATTTTACAGATGGAGCAATTGATCTCCTGTTCGTGGGTGTGCTGATTGCACTGTCATCTGTAATCACTTGTATTATAATACTGGAATGGGCTGGGGTGGTGGGGTGTAGTACAGAGTGTCCTCACTTTGGGGAGCTCACGGTGCTGTTCTAAGAAATAAAACCATTGGTCCAGGGTCTTGGGGTGAAAAATAAAGATAAGGATCTCTCTGCTCATCCTACATCTCTCCCATTTCAATGTACAGTTTCATTGTAATGCTTACAATTCTTTATATTGTTCACACTTTAAAGCAAACAATGCAAAATTAATAGATCAGAAAATCAAAGACTGATGAAAATATCAAGCTAGTTTAGAGTTTTACAATAATTGATTGAATAAAACTAATAACCTATAATTAATTTGCAAAAATCTAACCTAACAACAGAAAATCAAGCAGTGTAACTAACATGAAATTTTGTTAAACAGCTTTGGGTCAAGTATTAGCAAGAACAATGTAACAAAGGCTCATAAACAAAAGAAGAGGAAATGTTAAAGTTATCAAACAAGACTGAATTATTTACAATATAATTACACTGTCAATACGTAAAATAACAACCAAGGACTAAATGTTGTATAATTAATATTTTTCTGTTGGCGTCAAAAGAATTGGGGGGAAATAATAAATGCAATTTTATATTGTGTTATATAAAAAATATTTTTTGTCCCCGACGTTTAAATCACAGTCGATGAATAAAAAGGCTATAATGAGCTATGCACAAGAGCAACTAAAATAATATGTAGCCAGAAAATGGAACATTAAAATGTCCTGCTTCCATTAAAATGAAAAAGATGACAAAGATACACTATGGGGTTTATCCACATCATACGGTCATAACTAGATGTACCTAAATGTCCTCTTTTGTCAGAAGTTAAATAGCTTTTACAAAGAGGTTTTGGGACTTCAGAACAAAGAGCAGAGGAAACATTTTGTGATTGAATGTAACAGTTGATCTTTTTACATTTTGCTAATGAATCATTACAGATCCTCTGCCTTAGATGGATTCAGACAGATATAGCATTTTCTCTCGCTTCCAAACTAAAATAAAAATCTAGAATTTAATAGGCATGAATTAAATTAATACACCATGAATCTAAATATACCTGACTTTGATGATAGTCAAGTTTGGCCCATTGACATTCAGACGTTCAGCCCCTAGCCCCAGACATGAGCCAATTGATTCATCCAAAGCTGAAATTTGCAGGAATTTCATAAATTGCAGATCACAGTAATGTTTATGGAAAGGAGACAAAAACAGCTTCACAGTTATTATCACATTACCAAAACCCTATAACAGAACCATATAGCCAGTTCCTCACTCATCTGATAGAAGCAAGTACCATATTTCCCCATGTATAAGACGCACCCATATATAAGACACACCTTAATTTTGGGGCCCAAACTCATGTTACTTTTGGTGGCTTTAACTTTACCAGAGGATTGTCAAAAGCAAACAGCATACTGCCCAAAAATGACTTGAGTCTAGTAACGCCTATTATGTAAAACTACCACAACCATGGATGGCAAGAGCTTACTCTCGCAGAGATTTATCAGAGTAGAACCCATTCATAAAACTCACCTCGGCGCCAGATTCTGATGAACTGGAGGAAGAGGAACTGGAAGAGTCATCGGCCCTCATTGGAACTCTCGGTCATGTTATTGACAGCTCCGAGAGAGGAGAAGAGACTAGAGCAAGGGTGCGGGAGGCTGAGTCTCTTTCAGCAATGTCATGCTGCATCCCTGGGTGATCGGAGGTAAATACCGCTGCCACTGTATAAGACGCACCCAGTTTTTAGACCCCAAATTGTTGGGAAAAAGGTACGTCTTCTACATGGGGAAATACGGTACATATATAGTGACTGCATTCTCCAGTGCATTTTTGAAATATCCTTCGTCAAACAAGTACAACAATGGGGACTCTTATTACCTTCATAGAGCAGGGAAGGGAAACAATGGACCTCATTTATAACACACACTTTATACGCAGCACAAATAACTTGGGATTTGTCCGGCTGTGCCTAGAGGGTCTGTTCTGCACACATCAACATCATCATCTTCATATTTATTTATATGGCGCCACAGAATCTGCCGCTCCGTCCAATCAGCAAAAAAATAAAGCAGAGAAAAAAATACAGATAAGGGACAAGAGAAGCAATAGAATCAGTAAAAATCAATACAAGAGACCATATGAAAAGCAACTACATAATAAGACACAATTAGAACAAAAGAAACATTGCAAAGAGAATGAGGCGATAGGAGGTAGAGAGGGACAAACTTGTGAGAGTGAACATTAAGGTGGATTAGGATAGTAAATGGAAATGATAGAGGTGGAGTGAAATGGGCAGGTTGAGGGTGAGGACGGAATTGTCTTAGGACGGGACAAGTGTGAAAAGGTGAGTTCTACAGGAGCATTTGAAACATTCAAGGTTGGGGGCGAGTCTGATTGGGAAGGAGCAGGGAGTGCCAAAGTGGCACACAGTGAATAGGCTGCCTCCCACCAATTTATAAATGGTAAATAGTAAATAAAAAAAAATCGATGTAGCCTCATCTATGGCTTCCATTAATCATGAGAATGAGGAGACATTATTGGTAAAAACCATTACTATTTATTTATATAGCACCAACATATTCTGCAGTGCTTTACAATTAGGGGCAAACACACTAATAAAACAGACAGACAACACGTACAAGGGCTCAGTTCCCAAGCTTACAATCTATAGGGAAAGAGGAGTATGATAGATGAGCTTAAGGGCCACATATTGCAGATTGCAATGGGATAAAGTGCTTAGTGGGGCTATGTGATCCATTCACACAGCAATGTTGGTTTTGGGGTCAGAGGCTTGTTTGTGTATAGATAGAGAATACATGTAAGTTTTATATAAGGGTGGTAATAGTTTAGTATAGCTATGGAGGTTGAATGAGGTTGAGGGTGGTTCCTGAATTTAATAAGCTAAGAGGTGAGTTTTTAGGGAACGCTTGAAGGTTTGGAGGCTGGGGAAAGTCTTGTTGTACAGAGAGAGGGAGGAGATTCCACAGAGAAATGGGAGATACTAATGAATGTGGATAAGAAACAGAGAATATAGACAGAGTGGAGGGGTCGGGTTGGAATATATATTGAGTTAAATGAAGTATGTTAGTGCAGTTTTGTTATTGGTTTTGGCTGACTATTCTTTGTTCTAGTGAACCTATCTTGGTCTGCCTTTCTTTCCAACTATTGGACTCTCATTCAGATTCCTGACTGCTACAGGAGGTGATACAGCAACACAAAGCAGCTTATTCATTTTCCAAGAGAGGTTGTATAGAGAGAAAAGAACAAGGGTCCTAGAGCCAAGCCCTGTGCTACTGTAACTGATAGATGAAGGGGAGAGGAGGTGGATCCAGAGGAATGAACACTAAAGGAGTTTGGCAAGTAGTTTTATTTACCAGGATAGGAGAGTTTCCTGATAACATGGGGAATGCAGAGGTGCATGTATTACATGCTGCACTTGTATGTTCAAACTCTTCTTTTACTCGTTGGAGATAGTGAACCTTGGCTTGTCTGGGGAAGTGCAACATGATAGCACAAAATGCGTCCTATTAAAAGTAAAAAATAAAAAAACGAGACTCAATCTCCGCTATCTTGGAGCTTGCGCATAAATCAAGTCCTTTTGCAGAGTGAGAATGGCTGTACGCAGGGCCGGTGCTAGGGTCCTCGGCGCCCTAGGCACAATGTAAAAATCCGCCTACCCCCCCTTTCCCCCCACCAGCACAATGTAACAAAATCCGCCCCCCCTCCACCCCCCCCCCCCCCCCCGACACAATGTAAAAAACTCCCCCCGTCTTTCCTTACCTTGGCGCTGGTCCTCTCTGCTGGGTGCCGTCCCTCAGTCAGTGAGTGGAGGGGAGGAGACAGAGCGCCCCATCAGCTGTTGGAGGGGAGGGTGGCGGTGGTGATCCATAGCCCCTCCCCCTCCCCGTGGATTGATCTCAAGCTGTGCGGCGGCCGTTTAAGGTATGCTCAGCGGTCGCCGCACTGTTTTAAACTACAATAGTCATTGTTTTTATTTTTGAGGCGCCCTGCAGAGCCTGGCAAATGCCTAACCTTGCCTAATGGGAGCGCCGGGCCTGGCTGTACGCTCTGTTGTGGAATTAAACCCACTTTAAGACTTTTTATCACATTCAATAATCACAGGTTCCTTTTATCAAATGGATATGTTAGACATACTGTACTTGCGGGATATTTTGGTAGTCCCCCTCACCTTACAGTTCAGCAAATTTTTTATCTTTGCAAAAATATTGACTAAAATAAAGACATGTAAATGTCATGATATAATGAATTCGCACAGCAAAGGATAAGAAGCATCATTAATATAAATAAAACAGTGATATCTTATGAGAATGTTAACAAGCTCCGGAAAGAAACAAAGAACTTGTGTTTCTGTCTACTTCCCACACACATACTGACGTCTGAAAGAACATACAAGGCAGATAACATACATATGTCTTCTTGAGAAACAGAGAACACACATCTGGAGTTCTTGAGAACCAAGGTCAAAATAATATACAACTCTGTCTTACAATTAAATCCTTAGCCTATGAATAATTGTGGCAGCCCCTCCGCACAACAAGGAACACCTGTAACATTGTGCCCTCTGCACCACGTTATCTTGTTTAAAAAAAGTAAATAAAAAGTTTTTGAACTTCCGTGCAAATCTAAGGCATACACTTCTCCCTGTGCCCGATCGATAAGCTGCCCAGTGACAATAGGCTTTTTCCAATAAACACCACAAGGCATCCACCAGTCTTTGATAAATACCTGAGGCAATCACCTTAACCAGACACTTGATTTTGCAGCTGAGAGTTCAGCTCTATTACCCAGGCCACAATGAAGCACAGAACCAACCAATTGGCACATTACCAGATTGAGCACAGACATGATTGCAAAACAGAACTAACATGTTAAGAGAACTTTTATGTTGTATCTCGTAAGGTAAGTAAACTTATGGTTCAGGTCCAGACCAATCGGCATATTACCAAGTTGAGCACACAAGTCATTGCCAAGCAGAACTGACATCTAAACGGGACTCTTAAGTTGTATTTCATAAGATAAGTTAACTTATGGTTCCCTGAGAGCAATGTTTCTTTTTCTATTACGCAAATGATAAAAGGAAATGATTGTACATGAAATATTTGCTTATATAGTTTGGAGAAGGTCCCAGTTATAAAGTATTGTAATTATAGTGATATATGCTTTCACATATAATTCTGGCTATAAATATATGGCAGTCATAGAACTATTTTGTACTTTTTTGTCTGCTCTGTTTAGTACACACTGAAGTATGTTTTATCTGCAAACTCTTTAGAATGGTTAAACTTGTTATGTTAATTCTTGATTACCTCCGTTTCTTTACATTAATCAGAATTTAGGAGGTCTCTCTGGATTTAGGGAAGAAGGAGGGGGGGGGGTACTCCTCAAACTCATATAAACCTGCTTTGCTATTGTCCATTGGCTAGTGACCCATATGACAAGCACTGGATGCATAGCGCATTATCACCCTCCTTCCCCAATAGGTCTGATTTAAGGGCAGGTATCCATTGTTCATTTACCACTTTGCTAATCTTTCCCTATATACACAAGACCCAAACTCTTTCAGCGCTTTATCTTAATTATTAAATCCAGGTAGGAGATAACATATAATCCTAAAAAAAAATCTTAAATATGATAATAGCCCTTATAATTACACCAAACACTCCATTCCTGCTCATTTACATAAGAATATTACTCAACAATTCAAGACACAAAGATGTTTACAGCAGGTAACACAGCAAATGCTGGAATATTTAAGAGCTGAAATGAATGAGGAAGAAATCAACAAAATAACTAAAGGGTTTTAATTCCAGAGAAGCCTCAGGTCCTCATGGCTTAACTACCAATTACTATAAATATTTCAGAAAAGTGCTTGTCCTTCATTCAACCACCTTGTTTCACAGTGTACTAATTGGAAGCCCCTTCTCGAAACGAGTCTTTGAGACCAAAATCATTGTTATACCAAGGGAGGAGAAGGGTCCTACCCGTTGCACAACTACAGATTATCTATCTAGTGCAGACAGACGTCAAGGTCTACACTAAAATACCGAGATTCAAGGTTTGTACACAACATCCTCTTCCAGATTGTCAACAAACGGCATCACATCACAAGTTCTCAATGTAAGAAATGGGACCAGGCAAGGTTGCAAGTGGAAAAATTAGTCCTTTTAGGAGGTGGGGCCTCCTAAAAGGACTAATTTTTCCACTTGGCAAAGATTGATAATATCTTGATAAGGGACGATAAAACCAATAAAAATGACCCTGCTTCTGTGGCTCATTTCTCTATTTAGGGCATTACTAAAGTACCTCATTCCACCATTGGTCAAATTCACAAATTGTTGGGGAGATTCATTTGGAGGGATCAAGTCCCATGAACAAGTCTTCTCACTCTCTGTCACCTGACCACCAACAGAGACAGATGTTTTCTGGCATCAGATGCTGTTACTTGGCTTCTCATGTTAGGTGGACTCTCAGGTTAGCCTCGTCACACGTGTTGATGTAGAAATACTTAGAGAATACATATATGAGGTATCCTCAAAGGTCTTGGTTCTGGGCATAACCAACAAAAAAGACAAACTTACACATAGAGTCATCCATTTATTATTATTTCTTGCTGATTCAGGGACCAGGGTAAATCACACTTTAATCTCTCGATCTTTCCATCCCCATTTAACCTACTATAGAACAACCCAGTTCCTGGAAGCCTCTAATCAGTTTTCTTCCTTGACAAAAAAATAGCATTAGCTTCACTGGTCCTACTGCTCGTTCATTTAGCAAGGGATTTGTGTCTTCTGCCTTTTTAATTTCTAATGGTACATGGCAAGGGTGTCCATTATCACTTCTTATATTTGCATTTGCGTGCTCTGGCTGCCACGGGTATGCTGGTGCTTTTATTTCTACAAGCACCAACATACTGTTATTGACATCCCAGGCTGGCTGGGATGTGAAGTTCCACAAACTAAAATGGTGTTTTAAACTTTTTCACACATTCCACATATTTTATTACCCTACTCCCACCACCCCAAAGGTGTAGGAAGAGCCCTAGTGCTTTCAACACAGGGCTGGTTCTTCCTAGAGGGGGGCCTGCACAATTTTTTTAGCAGAACCCACTCCCTGGTGAATTCAGCCCAGCGCTGAACAGCCTGGGGTTGGTTTGTCATTATGGTGAGGGGACCCCTACCGCGTGTCCCCCTGCTATAGTGCCAACCACCCTGGCTGGTTGGCCTGATGCTGGTTGTAGTGAAATCTGGGGACCTCACACATTTTTTTTTCCACTGATTTCGCAGCAACCAGCACTAGCCTGGCAGCACTAGGGTTAATAGCAATAGGAGGGGGAATCCCACCCGGTATTTTATTTTAAATGTATTTTTTAACACATTAGAGAGCTGGCGGGTCTGCCGGCTGTAATGCTGGCAGACTGGCCGGCTAACTTAGACAAGCCCCAGAGCTGGAGCAAGAGATACAGGCAAAATGGAAGGTTACTTCCACTGCCGTAGAGCTTGCTACAGCTGTTGCTGTGTGCGCTCGAGTTTGGCACGCTCACACTGTACAGTCACTATGGCCACACGCTCCATCCCCACCCAATCTATCTGCTGGTTTTCAGCATGCGTGGGTGATTTTTAGTACAATGCGTGGAAAACCGGCAAATACTTGCCCTAATGAATTATTTCTCTCATATTTATTGAAATAAATACATAATACCGTTGGCTAAAATTCTTTTAATAAACGTTATTCGAAATATGCTTATAATATAATAATAATTATAATAATGATAATTGTCGGTCTTATTATAGGCATATTTCCAGTAACATTTATTAAAACAGGGTACCAGTTCCCCGCTGCTCTAATATGCTGTGGGTAGCGGAACACTCCTGTGCGGGACAAAGATGTACAAGTTGGGAGATGTGCGTTAAGTGCTGTATTTTACTAATCAAATGGCTCCTTGGCACAGCACAGGAATTAGGGACAGCCAGTGACAGTCCAGTTCAGTCCTTCACTAACTAACTAAATTGTTAATATACTTTATTCTAGTTGGGCCAGATAATTGTCTGTCTTATAATCACCTCTTTTACACTAAAATAAATGTATGGATTTAAATATTATACTTTTTTGCACTAAATGGCCAAAAAATTATTGTCTAAATGCTCCTTTTCACTCAAAGAAATACCGCAATAGCTGTGGTTCAAATTATTTTAATATACTTTGCTATAATTGTATTGTATAATTGGATGTTTTATACACACCTTATTTTCATTCAAAAGTCCTTTAAATATGCCTTATTATAATTTGGGCCATTTAATAATTCTCTCTTATAAATGCATATTTTATAATTGTAATTTATATATTCTCAAAATATCTCGACACCTCCGTTCTGCACAAGATCTGCATCTCTCTTCCTCTCTTCCACTCTCATCACATCCTCCCATTCCCATACACAGGACTTTTATCGTGCTGCATCCACTTTGTGGAATTCACACCCTCGTACAGTAAGACTTTCCTCTAGTCTTCAAACCTTCAAGCGTACTCTGAAAACCTACATCTACAGGCAATCTTATAATATTCCTCTACCACCCTCTTAATCTCCCTAGGTTACCCTATTAGCACCCTCTACACAGCTAACACAAGGCAACAACCCTCTGACCAACATAGTTATGTGACTGAGCATACAGCCCAATAAATACTTTTTACCTTTGCATTCTAGCTGCACAAATATGCAATATGATGTAGCACTTACCCTTGTGTATTGAACCATTGGCCATAGACTGTAAGCTTGAGAGCAGGGCCCTCTTACCTCTCTGTCTGTATGTATTGCCCAGTATTGCTTTATTACTGTCTGTTCTCAATTGTAAAGCGATACGGAATCTGCTGGCGCTATATAAATAAATGATGATGATGAGGATGATAAATGGCTTTTCTCCCTTCAAACATATATTGCAATAAGTGTAGTTGAAATTATTTAAAAAAAAAATTAACCAATATTCGTTAAGAAGGGATAAATAAATATTCAAAGGTTGCAGGAGAGCAGCAGTTTGCACCGGCTGATGGGAGCATTTCTGTGGGGTGAGGGTATATCTTGCTAAGTACACAGTAGGGGCACCAGTGTGCCTAGTTTTGTGTAGTAGTACTAGGGATGTGCACCGGCGACTTTTGAGGTCTCGTGTTTTGTGTTTTGGATCCGGATTTTCGTTATTTTTGGGGTTCGGATTTGTCTCGCAAAACACTTGACGAAAGGTCTCGGTTCGGATTTAAGGTTTTGGATTCGGATTTTTTTGAAAAAAAACATAAAAAGTTTAAAAATCAAGTTTTTGGGCTTATTTTCACTCCTAGGCTATTATTAACCTCAATAACATTCAAGCATTTCCACTAATTTACAGTGTATTCTGAACACCTCACAATATAGTTATTAGTCCAAAACGTTGCAACAAGGTATCTTTCTGGACTGCGTAGAGGAGTGGGTCACCACAATATATATTAAAAACCCTGAACTTTTATGATTCGCACCAATAAATGTACCTGGACTGCGTAGAGGAGTGGGTCACCACAATATATATTAAAAACCCTGAACTTTTATGAATCGCACCAATAAATGTACCTGGACTGCGTAGAGGAGTGGGTCACCACAATATATATAATAAGAAAACCATCAACTTGTTTGATTCGCACCAATAAATGTACCTGGACTGCGTAGAGGAGTGGGTCACCACAATATATTAAAAACCCTGAACTTTTATGAATCGCACCAATAAATGTACCTGGACTGCGTAGAGGAGTGGGTCACCACAATATATATAATAAGAAAACCATCAACTTGTTTGATTCGCACCAATAAATGTACCTGGACTGCGTAGAGGAGTGGGTCACCACAATATATATAATAAGAAAACCATCAACTTGTTTGATTCGCACCAATAAATGTACCTGGACTGCGTAGAGGAGTGGGTCACCACAATATATTAAAAACCCTGAACTTTTATGAATCGCACCAATAAATGTACCTGGACTGCGTAGAGGAGTGGGTCACCACAATATATATAATAAGAAAACCATCAACTTGTTTGATTCGCACCAATAAATGTACCTGGACTGCGTAGAGGAGTGGGTCACCACAATATATTAAAAACCCTGAACTTTTATGAATCGCACCAATAAATGTACCTGGACTGCGTAGAGGAGTGGGTCACCACAATATATATAATAAGAAAACCATCAACTTGTTTGATTCGCACCAATAAATGTACCTGGACTGCGTAGAGGAGTGGGTCACCACAATATATTAAAAACCCTGAACTTTTATGAATCGCACCAATAAATGTACCTGGACTGCGTAGAGGAGTGGGTCACCACAATATATATAATAAGAAAACCATCAACTTGTTTGATTCGCACCAATAAATGTACCTGGACTGCGTAGAGGAGTGGGTCACCACAATATATTAAAAACCCTGAACTTTTATGAATCGCACCAATAAATGTACCTGGACTGCGTAGAGGAGTGGGTCACCACAATATATATAATAAGAAAACCATCAACTTGTTTGATTCGCACCAATAAATGTACCTGGACTGCGTAGAGGAGTGGGTCACCACAATATATTAAAAACCCTGAACTTTTATGAATCGCACCAATAAATGTACCTGGACTGCGTAGAGGAGTGGGTCACCACAATATATATAATAAGAAAACCATCAACTTGTTTGATTCGCACCAATAAATGTACCTGGACTGCGTAGAGGAGTGGGTCACCACAATATATTAAAAACCCTGAACTTTTATGAATCGCACCAAAAAATGTACCTGGACTGCCTAGAGGAGTGGGTCACCACAATATATATAATAAGAAAACCATCAACTTGTTTGATTCGCACCAATAAATGTACCTGGACTGCGTAGAGGAGTGGGTCACCACAATATATTAAAAACCCTGAACTTTTATGAATCGCACCAATAAATGTACCTGGACTGCCTAGAGGAGTGGGTCACCACAATATATATAATAAGAAAACCATCAACTTGTTTGATTCGCACCAATAAATGTACCTGGACTGCGTAGAGGAGTGGGTCACCACAATATATTAAAAACCCTGAACTTTTATGAATCGCACCAATAAATGTACCTGGACTGCCTAGAGGAGTGGGCACTGGGCACCACAATAAAATATATAAAAAACCTTCAACAGGTCTGCATTACACTACACATACGGCTGCTCCTCCATCCTCTCCATCATATACATGTTGGAGTTTTAGCGTGTGACAACCTCTTGTTTTTGATAATGTCAGTGCATTTTGAATATTTTTCAATTTGGCCCACAGCACTGAATGTACTTTATCTATGATACGCATCTATCTATCTTGACTGCGTAGTGTGATGGCCCCGGTACACAATTTGGTACCGAGGCCACAATATAATTAAAAAACCCTCCACGTGTCAGAATTCCACCAAACAAGTATCTGGACTGCGTAGTGGGGTGGCCCCGGTACCCAATTTGATACCGGGGCCACAATAAAATAAATACACCCTCCACGTGTCAGAATTCCACCAAACAAGTATCTGGACTGCGTAGTGGGGTGGCCCCGGTACCCAATTTGATACCGGGGCCACAATAAAATAAATACACCCTCCACGTGTCAGAATTCCACCAAACAAGTATCTGGACTGCGTAGTGGGGTGGCCCCGGTACCCAATTTGATACCGGGGCCACAATACCTCCTCCAAACATGGTACAGACAATTCGTCATTGAGATCCCATCAAGTATGTTAAAGACAGACAGGGTCCAAGTGTTATTGGTTGACTTTGTAAACCAAAAAACTGTCCCTGTTGCACATAGTCGTGCAATGAAGACTGACTTTTTCATTTAAAGGCACCATCTTTCAAGTGTAGTGTTTGTAAGTCTAAGTCATATTATACTTTTGGTAAAATTGGTTTATTTTGTTCCTCTTTATGGTAACTACTAATAGAATTAAAGTATTAAATAGAAGCGGCAGTTCCTCTTTATGGTAATTAGTAATAGAATTAAAGTATTAAATAGAATTAAAGTATGAAATAGAATTAAAGTATTAAATAGAATTAAAGTATGAAATAGAATTAAAGTATTAAATAGAATTAAAGTATGAAATAGAGTGGTATAGAGTTGTAGTGTGGTATAGATAGAGTGGTCCCCACAATATAATAATAAAACCCTCAACTGGTCTGAATTCCACCAAACAAGTATCTGGACTGCGTAGTGTGGTGGCCCCGGTACACAATTTGGTACCGAGGCCACAATATAATTAAAAAATTGGGCATCAACTGTCACCGTTGTTTAATATCTGATACACCTAAATATGGACTGCACAGTGGAGTGGCCCCGGTAGTAAATTTGGTGCCGGGGCCACAATACCTCCTCCAACTTCCAAGTGTAGTGTTTATAAAGACAGACAGCGTCGAAGTGTTATTAGTTGGCTTTCTTAACCCTAAAATTGTCCCTGTTGCAAATATTCGTGCAATGGACAGTTACTTTTTTATTGAAAGACTCAAGCTTTCAAGTGTAGTGTTTATAAAATATAAACAACAATACAGTAGTTTTAGAGCACGTCAAAAACTCTTGTTTTAAATTATGACACGGCATTTTACTTTTGGTTTAATTTCTTGAATTTTTTAAAATTTGGTTTTACTTTTTGAACATGGCAAACGACTGTTGATTGGTCATATAATGCCAAAAAAAAAGTTCCAAGATGGAATTGTCCTTGGGCCCTCACACCCACCCTTATGTTGTTGAAATAGGACATGCACACTTTAACAAACCAATCATTTCAGCGACAGGGCCTACCAAACAACTTTGGCTGAAATGATTGGTTTGTTTGGGCCCCCACACCAAAAAAGCTATTCATCTCTCCCTGTACAGACTAAACAGGCTCTACTGAGGCAAGATGTCGTCCTCATCCTCAACCTCTGATTCCTCTCCCCCTACAGTGTGTACTTCCTCCTCATCACACATTATCAATTCGTCCCCGCTGGACTCCACAACCACAGGTCCCTCTGTAGTATCTGGAGGGCAGTGCTGTACTTCATTGAGGAATTGATTATTCATTTTTATAAACATCATTTTTTCAACGTTGTGAGGAAGCAACCTCCTTCGCCGCTCACTGACCAGGTTCCCCGCTGCACTAAAAACTCTTTCCGAGTACACACTGGAGGGGGGACAACTCAGGTAAAATAGAGCCAGTTTGTACAGGGGCTTCCAAACTGCCTTTTTTTCCTGCCAGTAACAATATGGACTGTCTGACATGTCTACTTGGATGGTGTCAGCAAAGTAATCATCCACAATTTTTTCTATTGTGACAGCATCCAATGCAGCGAGAGTAGACATGTCTGCAATGGTTGGCAGGTCCTTCAGTCCGGACCAGATGTTATCAGCATCCCCGCCAGTGCCTCTTTTGGGAAAACTGAGCTTTTTCCTCGCAGCCATAGATGTGGAAGAAAATGAGGGTGGAGCTGTTGGCATGTCACGGTCCTCTTCAGAGGACAATCTCCTGACCAGCAGGTCTTTGCACCGCTGTAGACTTGTGTCCGCCGGAAACAGAGACACAACATACGCTTTAAACCGAGGATCGAGCACGGTGGCCAGAATGTATTCCTCTGACTTTAAAAGAGTGACCACCCTCGGATCCTGGCAAAGTGTACGAAGGGCTACATCCACAAGAGCTACATGCTTGGTGTAATCGCAATGGCTTACCAGCTCCTCCCTCACTTTCTCCAGCTGCTTCTGCAACAGCCTGATCAGGGGAATGACCTGACTCAAGCTGGCAGTGTCGGAACTGACTTCTCGTGTGGCAAGTTCAAATGGCTGCAGAACCTTGCACAACACGGAAATCAGTCTCCACTGCGCTTGACTGAGGCGCATCCCCACTCCTTTGCCTATGTCGTAGGTGGCTGTGTAGGCCTGAATGGCCTTTTGCTGCTCCTCCATCCTCTGCAGCATATAGAGGGTGGAGTTCCAGCGCGTCACAACCTCTTGTTTGAGGTGATGGCAGGGCAGGTTCATGCTTTTTTGATGTGCCTCTAGTCTGCGGTAGGCACTGACTGAATGCCGAAAGTGTCCAGCAATTTTGCGCGCCACCGCAAGCATCTCCTGCACACCCCTGTCACTCTTGAGGTAATGCTGCACCACCAAATTAATGGTGTGGGCAAAACATGGGACGTGCTGGAAATTGCCCATATTTAATGCCCGCACAATGTTACTGGCATTGTCTGACACCACAAATCCCCATGAGAGTCTAAGTGGGGTAAGCCACTGGGAGATAATTTCCCTCATTTTCTCTAATATGTTGTCAGCGTTGTGCCTCTTATTAAAGCCTGTAATACACAATGTTGCCTGCCTTTGCATGAGCCGCCATTTTGTAGATGCTGCTACTGATGCAGCTGTTGCTGTTGCTGCGGAAGGGGATGCATCTACCCAGTGGGCTGTCACAGTCATATAGTCCTTCGTTTGCCCAGAACCACTTGTCCACATGTCCGTGGTTAAGTGGACAGTGGGTACAACCGCATTTTTAAGAGCACTGAGGACACTTGATCGTACTTCTCTGTACATTTTTGGTATCGCCTGCCTAGTGAAGTGGAATCTCGAGGGGATTTGGTACCGGGGACACAATACCTCCATCAACCCTCTAAATCCCACTCCACTGATGGCGGACACCGGGCGCACGTCTAACACCAACATTGCAGTTACAGCCGCAGTTATACGCTTTGCAATAGGGTGACTACTATCGTATTTTGTGATCATGGCAAACGACTGTTGGACGGTCAATTGTTTTGTGAAAGACTTAGCGGTCTTACGACTTCCCCTCTGGGAAGATGACCGACTAACAGCAGCAACAGCAGCAGTGGCAGTAGTAGGCGTACCGCTGCAGGATTCCTCGGATGAATCCCGTATTGAGGAGGACTCAGTCTGGCTGCTGACTTGGGCTGCAGGACTGAATCTGATGGAGATTGTGGAGAAAGTTGACGAGGAGGGTGTTGCTGGTGTGTATCCAACTGGACCACGGGATTTAGGTGTCCCTGTACCGATGAGGGTCCTAGCCCCAGTTCCTGAACTAACCACTGAACTATGAAGGTTATTCAGGTGACGTATAAGGGAGGATGTTCCTAGGTGGGCAAGATCCTTACCCCTGCTTATTTGAGCTTTACATAAGCTACATATGGCTATACATTGGTTGTCTGGATTTGGATAAAAATAACTCCAGGACGAAGAGGTGCATTTTTTGGTCTTCTGACCAGGCATGACGATGGGCTTTTTCATCCCATGGACATCAGCTGTTTCCCCCCCTGGTGCCTCATTTACAATAACCACATCACCATCCTCATCATCAAGTTCCTCCACAGCGCCAGCTACATCATCAATAGCCTCCTCCCGAGCCACCTCTTCCCGTACAGTGATGGGAAGGTCAGGCTTGACAACCACCAACATCCTTGGACTCGCCTTGTGGATTTGTGATAATTTCTCTTTAGAAGGCAGAGTTGTTTGCTGTTTTGTTGCTGACAGCATAACTCTCTTCAATTTTTTGTAGGGGGGGGGAGGAGGAGGAGGGCTAAGATCCGTGGGTGAAGCTGAACCACTAGTCATGAACACGGGCCAGGGCCTAAGCCGTTCCTTGCCACTCCGTGTCGTAAATGGCATATTGGCAACTTTACGTTTCTCCTCAGATGATTTAAAGTTTCTCTTTTTGCTACTTTTTCTTAACTTGGGCTTTTTGGATTTTACATGCCCGGTACTACGAGATTGGGCATCGGGCTTGGAAGACGACGTTGATGGCATTTCATCGTCTATGTCATGACTAGTGGCAGCAGCTTCAGCATTAGGAGGAAGTGGGTCTTGATCTTTCCCTACTTTATCCTCCAAATTTTTGGTCTCCATTATATGTAGCACAAGATACTGCAGAATGTGTGAACTTGGTAATATTGCAGTACCAATGGGCTTATACTGCAGGATTGGTTGTGCAAATTTTGTGGTAATTAAAAAAAATTAAAGTAGTTTTTGGTATTTTTTAAAAAAACTTTTTTTTATTTTTTTAAACACAGGGGAATATTGGGGAAATAACTATGCCCTTAGAAGCACAGAGCACAGGACACAGCACCACTGGACTGAACAGGACACGGCACAGGACCCAGCAGCACTACGGACCTCAGCAGGACAGAGCACAGGACACAGCACCACTGGACTGATACTGCAGAATGTGTGAACTTTGTAATATTGCAGTACCAATGGACTTATACTGCTGGATTGGTTTTGCAAATTTGGTTATAATTATTATATATTTTTTTTTTTTTTTAAATTTTTTTTTTTTTTTTACTTTTTTTTTATTTTTTAAAAACTTGGGAATAATGGGGAAATAACTATGCCCTTAGAAGCACAGAGCACAGGACACAGCACCACTGGACTGAACAGGACACGGCACAGGACCCAGCAGCACTACGGAACTCAGCAGGACAGAGCACAGGACACAGCACCACTGGACTGATACTGCAGAATGTGTAAACTTTGTAATATTGCAGTACCACTGGACTTTTACTGCTGAATGTGTGAACTTGGTAATATTGCAGTACCAATGGGCTTATACTGCAGGAGTGGTTGTGCAAATTTTGTGGTAATTAAAAAAAATTAAAGTAGTTTTTGGTATTTTTTAAAAAAACTTTTTTTTATTTTTTTAAACACAGGGGAATATTGGGGAAATAACTATGCCCTTAGAAGCACAGAGCACAGGACACAGCACCACTGGACTGAACAGGACACAGCACAGGACCCAGCAGCACCACTGACCTCAGAAGGACAGAGCACAGCACACAGCACCACTGGACTGATACTGCAGAACACAGCACAGCACAGCACAGCACAGCACAGCACAGCACAGAACTAAACAGCACAGCACAGAACTAAACAGCACAGCACGAGATCTACCAGGACAGAGGACCACCTAAGACACCCTCCCTCTACCCTGATCAATGCCCGAGTGAAGATGGCGGCGACTAGCGGGGAATTTATAGGATCCGAGTATCGCGAGATCCGACAACGGGATTATGAGTCAGAGCCTCAGTTTCACATTTGAATTTGGCGCCAATACCCGGATCTGTCTCGGATCCGACTCGGATCCGCAACGTTCGGGTGGGCTCGGATTTCATAAATCCGAGTGCGCTCATCCCTAAGTAGTACAAATATTAAATTTCAGTTCAAGTAACAAAATGATTAAACTTAGATAAAGGGGTAGAGGGGCTGCATTTTAGGGGCATTCCATAAAATGGAGTCACATAATGGTTTAGTTATTACATTTACACTTTCCCATCTCACTTTTATTTTGCTTTACCTCCTGTTCTGTGTATATATTACACCAAACTAAGGGAACCCTAGAGGCTCAAGTACCAAACTACATTTACAGACTACGGAAGCTGTTGAAGGAAGCACGTTAGCAACAAAACAAAATAACCTGCATTCAAATATATATATTACATCTTCCTATATTATGTTAATATTTCTGTCTAGTGTGCGACATTTAGTAGTCGATAAATTCTTCCCATTTTCTAAATTTGAGAAGCCTTCATGCACAGGAATACTCTGCAAACTTCTGACCGCTGTCATTGTTATTGTCAAATTGTGCTGCTTAGTGGAAATACTTGAATACAATTTGAAATGGTCCTTGAGGGCAAGGTTCACAAAGGGACTATGGCTGATTCTATAGAAAATGTACCCAATTAGTTGTCTAATAAGGTCTCTAGCTCCTTCTAGTTTGTTGGTGCAGGCATGTTCATGAAAACTTCTCTTTTCTTTGGGCCTGATGCAGGAATCTATGTAATCATTTGTATTTTCTTTGGCCCTGGTTTCATTTGCTAGCTGCTTATTATGTGCCTAAAATAGGACACCGTCAGAACTCTTATTTGCATTTTGGCATGATTAATATTGAGTTGATTCTCTCTGCAATGTTCCAGCAGGACATATGGGTTTGCATTATGTTTAGCCCTTGGTTTCCCAGAATATCATCAATGGTTACTTCTACCTTATGTAGGCCTTTAATAATTTTATGCATCTTTTTCAGAATATTTCTTGTATATATGATTCCAAATGTTATGTGTGCCAACCTGTACCACCCAAATGATGTTTTAAAAATGGTTAATTTACTGCTCTGTTCACCCACCGCTTGCTACCAGTATCCACACTGGGCATCAGGTACAGTGAAGATCTTTGCTTCTGCCAGTTTGCATGAGATAACGTCCAATGTAGGGATTGTATGCTATATACTATTTGATTTCTGATCCACTGCTACCCATGAACTTCTCCACCAATATGGGTCTGGGACTTTCGCTATTGTGTCTCATTTGTGTAAACAGGCAAGGCCCTTTTGAATTCTTCCCCAAAGCACTACAGGAACTTGGATGGGTGTATACTGATTGTACCTCTGGTTGTAATTTAATGGATCATGTGCTTGGCAAACAGCCAGAACTTTTGAAAACATCTGCATGGTGCTCTTGAATCGTTTCCATTGTTGGGTTTGATTCAGCCCCCTCAATGTTCATTATTAACGTTAACAGGTTGCAAGCTGTAAGACCTAGAACTGATGCGGCTTTTGTTTTTATGATATAGAACTTCAGTTTCTTTGTCCTTTGTTTTATGTGCATTTCATAATACAGCTGCTTATTACTATGACTCTATTGCCAGCATATCCTAATAGTCTTGTTTGTTCTGTGTTATCAAGTAAATAATTCTGGAACACACACACAGCAACATGATCACCATCAGCTATTTATATAGCGCCACTAATTCCGTAGCACTGTACAGAGAACTCACTCACATCCCTGATCCACTGGAGCTTACAGTCTAAATTCTCTAACATACACACAATTACAGTCTGAGAGATACTAAGGTCAATTTAATAGCAGCCAATTAACCTACTAGTATGTTTTTGGCGTGTGGGAGGAAACTGGAGCACCCGGAGTAACCCCACGCAATCTCCACACAGAAAAGGCCATGGTCGGGAATCAAACTCATGACCCCAGTGCTGTGAGGCTGAAGTGCTAACCACTAAGCCAGCGTGCTGCTGCAACACAGTACTCAAACACCTAGCATGTCTATACAAGTGCAATGATTTGCATGTAAACTTATACTATATATCTACTGATTCCATACAAAATATAGTAGGAATCGCAGCGGCACTAATAACTCAATTCTATTACCTTTACATTTTTAATGATCATTAAGCTTATACGTATTTTTAACAATTTGTATTGTTTTTTTGCTAAAGGAAATGTTTACAAGTGAAAATGAAATCAGCAATTTTTTAGATACAAATTAGATACAGAGAATGTGCTTTATATTCACAGATGTTACAATAAATCATTTTAATAACTATTTCTTGTTACATTTATAGACTTTTTTTATGAAGCCAATATAATCATTTTTTTTTTGCAATGTTTGTTCACTCGATGGACTTTTGATTTAAGCTGCAGTTGGTGAATATTATATCTATTTATCACTTTATCACTGGATAATTTCACATCATAATGTGTTGTTTCGTTATGTTTCATTAATATAGGGTACAATGATTTTTCAAGACAGTCAAAAGTGATCTATTTTTATCTGATCACTGCTTTTACAATCTACCAGTCCCTGCTTTATTTATACCTTCGTTATTTATAGTAAAGTGTTTGCTATTTAAACAGTCACAATTAAAGTGTGCTATAATTTGTTTTTCCCTTTTAATGAAATTATATAATCAAACTATCTACTATATAAAATCATTTCTGTAGATGGCGAGCGGCCAGAGTCGTAACTAGACCGGTGTGGGCGGTGCCATTGCCCAGGGCGCAAGGCAAAGGGGGTGCAGGTGCCACCCGCTACTTGCCTCTCTGCCCTGGTTCCACTGCAGACCGCAGATTACCGGAGCTTGGCGTCCAGCGACCCAGCGCTTCCAAAGTGGCGCTCAGCACCAGGCTTCTGGCTTGTGATCTCTGCCCTCTGTCCTGCAGCGTCTGAAGTCACAACGCCGTCATTGACTTAGAGGAGCCCAGTGGAGCCAGTAGCTACAGGACAGCGGCAACTGGACCGGGACAGAGAAGTGGGCAAGAGGACTGTCTTCAGCACTCAGCAGAATACAGAAGAAGAATACAGAAGTATAGGTGAAGCTGAAAGGGTAATTAAATAATGTCAGAAAGGATAAAGAAGGGTAGGGTGGGGGAGGGGGTGATCACATGTGCTAACACTTCATTTAATGATTACCTGCTTTCAACTTTTAAATTGATAAAGGTGTGTTGGTATGGAAAATGACAAAAAAGGGGGAAAAGAATACTATACATGAGAGGCACTCCTGTTACTAAGGATATAAATAGATGTTGTATAAATTCGCAATAAGGCATAAATCCCACTAAGGGGTCCTTAATAAATTGAATGTACTATCATCCAGAACAGTGGACACAAACATAAACTTCAATAAAATACATCTTTTATTATATCTCATTTTTATAATGTCAAAATGAATGAGTATACTAAATAATAAGTCCACTTTTTTTTATAAAATGTATGTATATATATTGAGTACAGATATAAAGCAGAGTACAATTTCAATAGCATTAATAGTCTTTTGGTGAGTGCAGAGGATCCTGTCTTTTGGTTTACACTATGTGGTCAAACCCCTCTTGCACCCCAGTTTTTAGTTCTTTACATTAATATAATGTTTGTGGTACAGCACAATACTTTATAGTTATTTTTGTTAAAAATGTTTTTTGTGACCAAACACCTATTGTAGCTCTCTTCGTTATCCAATTATCTAATTTATGTCCGGTGATCCCCTAAGTGTCTAACTGCTGATGTTTTGGATGTAGTTACCTTTAAAAGTTGTCTGCAGGTAAGATGTAACCCATATACAAGCATAGTAATGATCATGTTAATATTTATAGCATAACAATACATGGTTATATTTGTATATAGTGTAGGACTGGACATAAAGTGAAGACTTTGGTGTGAGTTTGTCAGCTTAACATAGATTGCACTATGTGGACACAACATTCCCTATTTGTAATAGTTGTTCACTGGAATTGGATCAAGTTATCCAGTTTACATCAGTGCACCGATCCAAATGGATTTGCCTTTATGGTGAAATTAGGTGCGTTTTTTTTAATTTTGCTAGATCTATGTGGAGTAACATCACATTTTTTGTGGCACTGTTGAGAAACTTATGCCGGCTATAGATGTCCCAATCCTCCCACTTTCAGCAGGGGTCTATCAGTTTACACTTAAATGATTTAACTGTTAGACATACCATTTCTGTTACCTTGATTATAAAATGGAATGGCTTGACTGACTTAGCTAGTTGGCTGGACACACTAAGGTTACAATATTACATCAGGGAATAACATGACACTTCATACTTGTCTGAAACATTAAGACATTTGACACATTGTATCTGCAGTATTATATGATCTAAGTCTGAGATACATTTTGATACAATAACATTTATATTGATGCATATTAATTTCCCAATGCTATATCTGCCAGTATAGTAGTGTTGCACATTGTCTGACCTAATTACCTCTCAGATTATTTGTTGACCTATATAATTAACTTGGGCTGCCAGCTAGCTATCTTAGCAGTCACTTACACATCGTTCTGATTACATTGCTAACAAACCAGATCTAAACCACATCTACGGAATATGTTGGCGCTATATAAATAACTGATGATGATGATGATCTCATAACAATGGACATTTGAGACAAATGGTAATTACCTTAGCTAACACAAGCAGAATGGTTTCTGCTGTGGTGCTACTTTCACACAATATGGCAACAGTCTTTATATTTATAATACATACAATATTGCAGGTATTAAAAAACCAAAGGACACTAATATCCCTACTAATTCTCCTGGATCTCTGTGCTGCATTTGACACTGTTGACCACTCTCTTCTCATATAAATGCTACAATCCCTAGGTCTTCAAGACTTATCCTGGTTTTCATCCTACCTTTCTAATTGTTCTTTCAGTGTTTCTCTGGATCCACCTCTGTTCCACTTCCTTTATCAGTTGGGGTACCACAAGGCTCGGTACTAGGTCCTCTGCTGTTCTCTATCTATACCACTTATATTGGAAAACTAATAAGCTCCTTTAGCTTTCACTATCATCTTTATGCAGATGATACCCAAATTTATCTATCCTCTCCTGATCTCTCGCCATCTGTGTTGTCTCCATTACTGAGTGATATCCTCTTGCCAACTCAAACTCAATCCTTGAAAAACAGAATTAATATTATTCCCACCCACCAACAGAAGTTGCCTATCTGACATTTCTATTTCTGTTGACAGCGTGACCATAAATCCCACCCCGCAAGTTTGCTGCACAGATGTGATCCTTGACTCAGAACTGTCCTTTGTTCCCCACATCGACTCTATATCTTAATCATTTTACATACATTTAAAAAATATTTACAGTATTGGCACATATCATACACAAGACATTGCAAAAACTCTAATTCATGCACTAATCATCTAACACACTGACTATTGTAATTCCCTCCTTACTGGTCTTGCCCTAAACAGACTCTCACCCCTACAATCTATCTTGCACACAGCGGCTAGACTGATTTTCCAAGTAAATTGTTCTTCCTCTGCTGAACCACTCTGTCAGTCTCTACATTGTTTGCCTGTTTTTTTTACCAAATCCAATATTAAATTCTTCTACTAACATACAAGGCTATAAAAAAAACTGCACATACATACATCTCCTGACTTGTCTCAAAATATCTTCCAACTCGACACCTCCGTTCTGCACGAGATATGCGTTTCTCTTCCACTCTCATTACTTCCTCCCATTTCCGTTTACTGGACTTTTTTCGGGTTGCACCTACTTTGTGGAATTCCCTTCCTCGCACAATAAGACTTTCCTCTAGTCTTTGAACTTTCAAGCGTTCTCTGAAAACCAACCTCTTCAGACAAGTTTATAATATTCCTCAACTACCCTCTTAACATCACTATGTTACCTTATTACCGTCCTTTACACACGGCAACAACCCTCTGACCCCCTGACCAACATTGCTGTGTGACTGGATTGTATAACATACTAATCACCTTTTACCTTTGCAATCTAGCTGGAGCGAAATGCAATATGTAGATTTAACCTCATGTAACCGTCTCCCATTGACCTATAGATTGTAAGCTTGCGAGCAGAGCCTTCTCACCTCTTTGTCTGTATTACCCAGTATTGTTTATTGCTGTGTTTGTCACCAATGGTAAAGCGCAATGGAATTTGCTGTATTTTGTTTTCCCTGTATGCTTTTTGGAAATATTCAGCATACATTACAAGCATCGCAAATCCACAGCAAGGCTTCTCTGATTGGAGACATTTAAATCCCAGGATAGAAGAACATGAACACTCACCTGATCATAGTCACAATTATTTAGTTGGATGTCTTCAGAGATGTATTTAAAATTTGGTCATGGAATTGACCATGAACTCCAAACTGCGATAGCTTCACAAAAGGAGAAGTGGCACAGTGCTTTAAAAATAATTATTGCTGCAATTATTTTTTATGCCAAAAACAATCTCGCTCTTCAGGGTTCATGTGACACAATTGACCCACTCAGCTCAGGGATATTTCTTCATTTGCTTGAATTGATTTGCGATTTTAATACGAGTTGGCCGTTCATATCAAAAACACATAAGAAAGGCAACGTTTCTTATTTATCCCCAGTCATTTAAAATTAATTTATTAACCTTCTTGGTAGCAGAGTAAGAATGGAATTAATTAACAGAATCAAAGAAGCAAAATACTTCTTTGACATCATTGTTTGCACTCCAGACACCTTACACAAGTAGTAGCTCTGTAAAATAATCAGATATGTTAGAAGTGCTAACAGCCAAAGCAGTGTTGAAGAGAGCTTTATAAACTTTATTGAAACTACTGAGAAGACATGTAGCGGTCTTGCTGCGGAAATAGTAGAGGAGCCCTGCAAGGAGGAATTAGATCCTGAAAATATTCGTGGACAGGGTTATGACAACGGAGCAAATATGGCAGGAACATATAATGGTGTGCAGGCAAGACTGAAACAAGTAAGCAATCTGACTAGATTTGTTCCATGTGCTGCACATTCACTTAATTTACTATGTGCTCATGCAGCCAGTTATTCTGTTAATATGGTGCCATTCTTTGGAACTGTTCAGAAACTGTTACATTTTTTGCTAATTCTACAAGAAGATGGGATACCTTAACAAATATTCTCAAAATTACACTCAAACGTCACAGTGACACCAGGTGATCATCAAAGGGTCCTTAAGCAACCAATTGCCTGGAGTTCTTGAGGCACTGCACAAGATATCCCAACAGACGTCATGTGCAGAAATAGATTCCTCATCCGAGAGCCTGGTGATGCAAATTAATTTTATATTCATTTGCTTACTTTTGGTGTGGGGCCAAATTTTAAACACTATTGACTGTGTGAACCAAGCATTGCAAAAGAAAAGATTATCTGTTGCCCAAGCTGCAAAACTGATAAGTGGACTTCAAAATGAACTACAGCAAATGCATGAAGAAGGGATTGATGCACTACTGAAAGATGCAGCTCAGTCGATGGATCTTCCTCTAGAATTTCTTTTGATGAGAAAAATAAAAAGAAGAATAATGGACTATAAAGAAGCTCAAGTTGAGGGTTTTAGTAGGACCACTGAGCAGGTTTTCAGAAGAGGATTCTTTAATGTACTGTGAATGCACAGCTGAAGTGGGGTTGTGAAACACTGATGGAAATCTCTTCAGAGTTTAAGTTCCTTACTGGGCCCGTCCTCTCCAACATGCCACTATATGAAGATGAGTGCTAATAACCTGACACAGACATACTCTACTGATCTCAATGACACTGAAATTGTGACAACAGTTTCAAATTTCAGGCAGTTTTCATCCTCCCAAATTGCAGCAAATCAACACCACAGGATATGTTAAACCTCATATATGAGGGGTGCCTGAGTTCTATACATCCAAGTATCGATATAGCTCTGCGCTTCTTCCTGAGTATACCTGTCACTGCGGAATCTTGTGAACGCAGCTTCAGTAATTAAAACTAGTGAAGAACTGCTTGAGGTCTTCAGTTGGACATCACCGCCTGTCAAACTTGACAATTCTCTCCATTGAACATAAACTGACAAGTTCCATTAACTTTGACACTGTGATAGAAGAGTTTGTAAGTGTGAGGGCTAGGAAGGCACCTCTATAAAATTATAGGAACATTTATTTATTGTATTGGTTCATTAAGATATTTATTTTAGTTACAGAGTATTAAAGGGAAATACAGTTTATTTGTTAAAATTTGTTTCACTGAGTTTTACTTCAGTAGGCAATTATTTTTTTTATACAGCTAGCAAGTGATAGCTACATTAAAAGTACTGTGAGTCAGTGGAGGCTCATTACATAGATTCTTACAAACCCAAAAAAATGGGGAGAGAGAGAGTTTTAGTGTGGTCTAGCTCTAGTAAAGAATTAGCCACACACCCCCAGTAGGTTGGCCATGCCCACTAGACAAATGTCCCTCCCACTTAAATGTTTTGTTAATGCACTGGGTAAGTAAACCATTTTTTGCAGGAGACAACTATGGCATCACATTTTACAATAGCAAATTCACATGCTAATAGTATAATTTTCTATCTTGTCCGTGATTTAACAGTACATCCCTATAGCTGCCAACTTATATTTTGACATGAATACAGACCTAAATATTTTATTTATTATACAAATTCTGATCTATAATACTTTCTTACAACACAGTTCCTATATAAACCTAAAGGGCCTGATTCATGTTCGGACATAAGTCATATGAGTGTCGTATCCTGCGTAAAATATTCTCAGAAATGCACCATATGCTAATGAACACAATTGCATGTAATTGATGTCTGAACGCAAGTGGCACTTACAACTGCCTACGACTTGAAGAGTGGAACAGGGGTGGGAAAGAGCGGATGGCCATAGGCAATCATAAGTGCCGAGGACATGCCCATTCAAGTCCTGGGTTTCTCTTAAGTAGGCTTGTTTCAGCCGTATCATTTGCTGCAGAGCAGGTGTAAATGCCGACAGACAGCGATGACTGGCACATGTGTATGCAAGGAAGACAAACAAAAGGAAGATAGACCATAAAATGCATTGTAGCATAGTGGCTTAGTGGTTAGCACTTCTGCCTCACAGCACTGGGGTCATGAGTTCGATTCCTGACAATGGCCTTATCTGTGTGGAGTTTGTATTTTCTCCTTGTGTTTGCGTGGGTTTCCTCTGGGTGTTCCAGTTTCCTCCTGCAATCCAAAAACATGCTAGTAGGTTAATTGGCTGCTGTCAAATTGACCCTAGTCTGTGTTTCTGTCTGTGTATATATTAAGGAATTTAGACTGTAAGCTCCAATGGGGCAGGGACTGATCTGAGTGAGTTCTCTGTACAGCGCTGCGGAATTAGTGGCTCTATATAAATACAATACTCATTAAGAACTCGATTTATGTATTATATTATTATTATATGTATTATAAAATAAAATTGTAAAAAAATAACATATGTTTATTAATGATTAGACTGTTTAGAGTTGTTTATTTATTTTATAATATAATTTTTTTTATATGTTTTCTGATTTGACCTTACATTGCACATATGCTTGTATACTGTACGACAAGTACTGTGTAGTCAGAGGGTACTTACACCCAGATACAAATGCAACTTGAGATCTATTTGGATTTGAATACGGTTAGAAGCACGCTCAAGTTGTGTGCTCTTTTTTAGATCCAGTTGAAACATAATATCTAAATGTAAAAAGTTTAAATGAAAACTGTTATTTCATCAAAATGCCATTGTAACTTTTTTTTATTTGTAATACGTTTTTCTGCTTACATATTTCTACACATAGAACTATGACTTAGTAACCTGCAACTTTCTAAAATTGAACAAGTTTTCTTCCAGGCTCTACCACAATGTAGCTTGTCTTTAGTTGGCCAATTTCTAAAGTAGGCCTATAAGTGATGTTTCCAATGATATGTATACATTAACACTAAGGGCTAGATTTACTAAACTGCGGGTTTGGAAAAGTGGAGATGTTGCCTATAGCAACCAATCAGATCCTAGCTTTCATTTATTTAGTGCATTCTACAAAATGACAGCTAGAATCTGATTGGTTGCTATAGGCAACATCTCCAGTTTTTCAAACCCGCAGTTTAGTAAATATACCCCTAAGTCATGCCTTCCAAGAGAAATGTATTTTACAGGTGCTTCAACTACTTTTTTTTTAATAGGTTCGCTATGTCTGCACCCTCTATTTTCTTTTCAGCTTTTCTAAGATATCCCATAAACTTAAAGCATTTCAAAGTATTTTCAAAATGTTATAGTATCATTCCAATAATAAACTGTGATTAAGTAAAATATAAGAAGGCAATAAAAATAATGATTAAAATAAATGAACAAACAAACGTCACTTCAATCTTTTCCCCTGCAAAAAAAAAAGGGTAGGTGTTAAAGGACCTGTGGTAGCACCTCACATGCGCACGCTATCCTTTAATTATATTCTTAGATACACTCGCTATAAAACTCGCACTTTTATGCACTTTTCCTTACACAGTGTTGCCTTACTCAGTCTTTTGACCACACTAAATAACACAAGTTTTACAGAACTATTTATCCAATAATCACTGTATCTCAGCAGTACTTCACAGTATATATTCGTTATAAATAATCAATACTCACAACATATGTATGTATTTAAATCAAAGTATTTTACTGTTAACACAGAAAAGCTTGTATTCACAATTCACACACATATCATAACGTTGTTCAACATAACATAGTATATAAATATAACATTAACCCTATGTTCACCACCGTTATTCCTTACACTATCCTAGCTTTGCATATGTATCCTTAATAAGAATCAGTATTTATAAAATTGATTTAACTATCACAGATATCAGACAATAGCTACACAGTTATATATTATTGATACTTATCAAGTCCTTGTATCCTCGGTCCGATTCTTATCTGCAGTGTAGGGAACGTTCCTGTAGTATAGAATCCTTTCTTGTAGCTTAGTGTAATATATATATATAGTAGTGTGTTGTAATCCTATAGATGTTTTCTGCAGTGTAGTGTATCCCTAGTGTAGTGTATCCGTAGTGTAATGTATCCCTAGTGTATGTCCTGCAGTGTAGTGTAGAGCTCTTTGTCAAGGGGCAGCAGGCATCCAGAGAGAGAGAGAGGGTCCCGGGTCTGGACTTTTATAGTCCAAACTTGGAAACACCCAGCCTCCCAAGTAACAGCATGTGTGTGGTGATTCACCACACACACATGGAGCTTCTTGGGTCCAGGGATGATGATGTCATCACCACTGTCGGTTCTCCCCACTATGTATGTGTCCAGCAGTAAAAAGCAAGTGACCCTTTCAGTGTCCCAACACCCTCCTTTGTCTCAGGCTTCAAAGCTGTTATCTGAAACTGACCAGAGTTGTGTGGGGGGTTTTACAAACACATGCAAAATAGCTAATCTTGCCATGTGGCTGGGAGGATGGGAGATACTTTTGAACAATGCATGAAATGGCTTGAGAATCATATCATAGGAGAAGGTTCTTCAACAGTCCCCCTGTTGTCGGAAAACCGACACTACAAGTTAGAAGTTACCTGTCCCTAGATTTGGTGGTGAACTAAAAAAAAAATAAAGAGAGAGAGAGAGAGAGAGACCCCGATAATTTTCAACTCTCTCTTCCTCTTCCTACCAACTATGGAGGAGATAAAAAAAAACCTCTTATGTTATTGGCGCACAACAGGAAAAAAACCTCCTAGAGGGGGAACCATAGTGGAAAAAAAACCACCCTTTCCCCGAGGGTGTGAAGAGCAGGAGAGAAGAAAGAAGAAGAGGAAAAGAGAAAAAGGCACAAAGGAATAATAAAAAAACAAAGACATTCATGTAAAACAGATCCCATGCCTGCAAAGTCCATGATGCCTGCAAAGTCCATGATGCCTGCAAAGTCCATACCCCCCCTTTCCTTAATAGTTCATCATTTGTTGTCCTTTAGTCTTCATGTGTTACTAATACCAATATAATGAGAACTATTATGGGATGAATGAGAAAATGATACTTTGGCATCGTATTCCAGCTTGATTGTAGCTTGATTCCCAGAAAGTTTCTGCAGTATGTCTTCTTCCTTCCCGAAGTCGAGCAGCCAATTCTTGAGTTCTGGACCAAAACCAAGCAGGATTTTCTGAAGCCACACAGTAGTATCTTGATGGGTACCTAGTCGCTTCTCTGGGGTTGCTGGTGTTCTTCCCATCTCCTCCGCTACATCCACACCTACAGTGGGAGAAAGAGTAAAATATGCTCCTCGGAGGAGTGTCCCTCTTGGAGCGCTGTGAGTTGCATATACAGTACAAGATGTAATCAGGGTAGGGCTCTAGGATTTTCCTTTCCTTACATTTTGGTTCTCAATGATCAGTTAAAACTTTTTTTTTTTATTTGGAAGGGGTATGATTTCTCAATCTACCCATCTCAATGAGCACAGAAGCACTCTATTGAGTTAAGGAGGCTTGCGTGGTTTTCACTTGATCAACGTGGACCCAGAGAACTTTACGTCTTCTCCGAGAGTCTTTCTTTGTAGTCGTTGGCCTTTGTACTTTTATCATTGTGTCACCCAGGATTTCAAGGACCTGATATGGTCCCTCCCAGTTTGCATCCCAGGGACCTGCCTTTCGGAATGTCTTGATCATTACCAGACTATCTACTGGAGGCATGGGAGTCTCCCCCTGTAGATAGGGTTTGTTCAGCCGGATGGCTGCGTATGGCAGCAGTTCTTTCAGGTTATTTTGCACCTGTTGTAAGAACACATCTCTGGCAATCGCCTCTTTGATGGGGTTTGACAACTGTGGTTCATTGGGGAAGCAAAGTGGCATTTTGCGACCAGTCATGAGCTCAAATGGGGTGATCCCTGTTGTCGTTGCCTCAGTTGCCCGAATACCCATCAGTATTGCGGGCAGAGCTGTCACCCAAGAGGAGCCCTTCTCTAACAGTGTCTTGGTCAAACGAGATTTGATTGTTCGATTCATTCGTTCTACTATTCCTGCTGATTGGGGATGATACGGTACATGAAATCGCTGTTTTATGTCCAGTAGTTCACAAAGCGCTTTCATGACCTTGCCAGTAAAGTGTGTTCCCCTATCAGATTCGATGATCCTGGGAACTCCCCAACGTGACAAAATCTGTTCCCATAACACCCTTGCTGTGGTAGTAGCAGAGTCATTTACAGTTGGAATGGCCTCAACCCATTTTGAAAATACATCCACCACTACCAAGGCATACCGACAATTGCGACTGCCAGCTGGTAGTGGTCCTATAAAATCTATCTGTAGGGCAGCCCAGGGTCCTTCTGCAGGGGACACACGCTGTAAAACCGGCTTGAGAGCTGGAGCTCTGGGGTTCACTTGTGCACACACAAGACACTGTTGTGTGACAATTTCCACTGTCTTTGACATCCCTGACCAGTATAATTTGTCCTTTAAGAGGGACATGAGCTTATCTCGGCCAGGGTGTCCGAGGAGCTGATGGTTGAGTCTTGTCAGCTCTACCTGAAGATGTGCAGGAACAACTGGCAGGGGTTCTGAACCCTCATTGTTCGTATGACACAGGATGCCCTCTTTGATTGACCAGGGATCTTGTGGCATGGTAATGTGGGGTATAAGAAGAGGATCCTTTGCTTGTTCCTCTTCAAATGACACTGGGCTTTCATCCAGAATCTTGTTTCGTATCGTCACTTTATAGGATGATACTTCCTTGTAATCTGGGTCTCTGAAAAACCCAGATAAAGAAGCCAGTTTGGCTGCTTCGTCTGCAGAGTTATTACCCAGGACAAGGGGATCATTCCCTTTCTGGTGAGCAGGAACTTTAATGATCGCAGCCTCTTTAGGATGCATCATTCCCCATTCCCATAACTCTTTGAGCACTGAAACGTGCGCAAGGGGTTTATTCTGGCTGTCCACAAATCCGCGCCTGTGCCAGGTATCCAAGTGTAATGTCAGGGACCGAACTACATATGAGCTGTCACTATATATAGTACGTGGTCCTGACGGTTGGAGTAGTAAGGCTTCCTTTACTGCCTCCAATTCTGCCCTTTGTGCTGACAGGTGACCAGGTAATTTAACAAGACTCTGAAGCCCTGTAGTCTTATCCAAGACTGCATAACCTGTCACATATTTCCCATTCGTGTGAGACCGAGACCCATCAACAAAAATGACTCGGTCACCCGGATGTGTTGTTTGTCTAAACAATGTCATTGTTTCATCATATGACATTTGTCCACAGTCGTGTTCCGTCCCTGCTGTGTTTAGCAGTTGGGACAATACATATTTGGCCTTGTGACTTACTTGGAGATTGTGTCCACTCAAATCCATTATCCATCTCCCAAACCTCTGTTGAGAGACTCCAGGCAACATGTCCCGGAGTAGAAGGGTTAATGGAGAGTGTGGAGTCTGTATAGTAAGTGGTCTAAAGCCCACAATATGTTCTGTCACTTTGACAGCATAATGTATTGCGGCCAGTTGTTTTGCACATTCATCAAAACCTCTTTCCACAGGAGAAAGAAGTCTTGAGAAATAGCCTAGTGGTCTAGTCTCAGATCCTACTTCTTGTAGTAAGACTGTTGATATGGACTCTGGGCCAGCGTGAGCCTGAATTGCCAGCTCACCCTCTGGGTGTGAAGTGGCCAAAACTGGGGCAGAAGAGAGATCTCTTTTCAGAGTAGAAAATGCCTCTTCCTGTTCTTCTGCCCATCCTCTCAATGAAGGTTCCTCACCTCTGAGCAATTCATACAGAGGTTTCGCTTTTGTAGCAAAATCCTCTATGAACTCCCTCATGAAGTTTGTAACCCCAAGAAATTTTCGCAAATCTTGAAGGGTATTTGGTCTAGGTAATTTGACCATTGCCTCAACTCGGGCGGCCATTATACCTTTTGTCCCATGAGCGATCTTGACTCCCAGAAATATGACCTCTGACCTAGCCAGGTTTGCTTTGTGAAGACTCAGTTTGAGCCCTGCACGTACAAGGAGGGCTAGCAATTCCTTTAGGAGAGTCAAATGTTCCTCCATAGTCTCTGTATGGAGTAGTAGATCATCCACATATTGCAGCAGGCATTCTGGGTGTGAAAATACACTCAGTACTTCTGCTAATGCCTGATGGAAGTATGTGAGGCTACTGTGAAATCCTTGGGGCAATACGCAAAACATGTATTGCGTATCTTGCACGGTGAATGCAAATTTGTAACGGCAGCTTTCTGTCAATGGTATCGAAAAGAAACCATTGGCTACATCAATGGTAGAGAATACCTTACTTTTGCCGTTTATTCTTGCCAATATGTCTGGTGTCTCTGCTACCACCTGTGCTGACATGGGGGTATATTTATTCAAAACCCTGAGATCAATTGTGAGTCTCCAGGTGTTAGTCTCCTTCTTCTTGACAGGCCATAAGGGATTATTGCACTTGGAATTTCCCTTTATGACCACCCCCCTTGCTTCTAAGTCAGTCACAGCTTCCATCACTGGTTCCATAGCTTCAGGGGGGAAACGATATTGGCGTTGAGGTGGTGGATCTGGTCCTTGTATGTCCACCTGAACATCAATCATCTTTCCACAATCATTCTTCCCTTGAGCCCACAGCTCTGGGAATTTGTATACAATAGGTTCAAGGTCTGTGTTATGCGAGACCTCTGGCCATTTGTGTACAACCATGTTAGCTGTTCCAGCAATTTCATGTATGGGTGGTCCTAAGTGATGTTTCTTTATCACACAGACCTTTGAGTTTCGTGGTCCCTTCCATAGTAAATAGTTTGCTAGATTTAAGATCCAGCCATTCTGTGTCATTACATCAGTTCCGATAATGTTATCAGAACCTGAATAATACCACATAGGAATTTTTAAGGTGAAATCACTGTTGATTTCCACAGTGACTTCCTCAATTCTTTGGGCTTTTACCCCCCCTTGTTGGTGATCAAATCCAGTCACCACACACTGAGGGCTGTCTGGTAGTAAGTCATGTTCTACATTAGTGATTGAAATTTCTGCCCCAGTATCAAGCAGAATTTTCAGTAATTCATTTCTTATTTTGGCCATTATGTGGGGTCTCCCTGAGGAATCCAATATGATATTGCATATTGGTGCCAGATCCTTAGGGGTCCCTAACCTTCAATCTAATTGCACCAGATTCCCAGTAGGGATATCTGCTGTGCGAACTGCTACTTGTGCTTTCTGTACGTCACAATTGTTTACCTGTTCTAAAGAGTTCTGTGTCTGTGGAGTCACTGAGTTATGTGACTGTACATGAGACTGTCCTGTTTGGCCAGTATGTGTACTTACAAGCGACACACATTTTTGCATCTGATTCAGGTGCTGCAGTTTTGACTGGGTATGTGTTTGCTTATCTAACTCTCTAACGTGAGGCTTGTTTTTAAAGCCATTGTTATTGCCCAGGTGTTCAGAGTCCCTTATATACTCTTTGCGAACACCTTGTGTACAGTTACGTCTTACATGGCCAAAGTTTAGGCATGCATAACATTGCACATTCACCCATTTCTCCTGTGGAGGAGCTGTAGGTGTAATATGTGTCTGTCTGCGCACATTGCCATATGTTGTGTAACGGTTATCTTGTGATCTGCCATTTACCACAACATATTTCCTCATCTTCAGTGACTTCCTATTTTTCATCAAATCTTGTCTATACTCTTCTATAACCATTGCTGCATCTGCAAGCGTTGGTTCTTTAGCCGCACTTAAGCGAATTGCTGTGTCAATGTAAGGAAACTTTTCCACAAACATGCGTATCATGCCTTGTGGAACGTCTGCACCTTGATCTTTGGTGACTTTTCTATACATTGCTTCAAACCTACCACATAGAGACAATGGCTCATCGTGAATGGTTGGTTTAAAGTTAGATAGGATCTCTGGGGTAACTTCCCAATGGCCAGTTGCCAATTTCATGAGGACAGAAAGTCTCTCTTCCTCATCGTGAAATTGACCATTTTTGGGAGCAGTTTTTCCAGTTGCTGCATACCTCTGATTGAGGTGAGTGGGTAACCACAATTTAAACAAGTCCATGCGATGTTCTGGGGCGACACTAAATTTGTCACAATGTCCCTCAAAAATATCGCAGGAGGTAAAAGGGTCTATAATGGGATCATATTTTGGAATTTCCTTGCGGATTTTCAACAGAAATTGAGTCTTCTCCATACTATAATTTCGATGGGAAACATGCAATCCTGTGCCATTACCGTGACTTGTTTGTGGTGTAGGAGCGGTATGTACAGTTTCCCAACCACTGCCTAGGCCAAAAACTTGATCATCCGCAAATTGCGCACGACCATTAGAGACACTCCCCATGGGTGTTGGGGAATAAGTTAATGTGCGTGCTACAGGGTCAGCCACTGAGGCTATTGGATTTCGCTGATCTATCACAGGAGAAAGTATGGGCATATGTATATTATGTCCTATACTCCCTGTTTCACTGCTTCTCTTATCTGTTATACATACCTGTTTTCTAGCCATGGATGTATTCTGTGTTGTGGAGAAGGGTGATAACTCATTGATCATTTTTTGCATATTGGTTATCATTTGTGCTCTATTGATTAAATCACTTTGTAATTCAGCAATTAGAACTTCATTAGATGCTACCTTATCCCTGAATACATTGATTTCTGTATACAGTTCTGCCAATTCCTTATCAACATCTGTGTAATATTTTTCTTTCTCTAATATTTGGGAATTGAGCATACAAATCTGTCTTCCCCTATCTATATTGGCCATATCTTTGTCTTCCAATTGTGCTTCAAGTATGGAAACACTTTTAACCTTTTCAATGCAGCACTGGCAATGAGAATTTGCACCAGTGCCCTTTTTGTTTTTAAGTATCATCTCAGCGTGTTCAGATGTCCAAATCCTATCTTCATAAGCATGTACCAATTTAGCTAACATTTGGAGACGTTTAGTTTTTTTGTTGAACACGGTTCTCCTATTAATACACAGCGCATCATGTGTATAAGCCTGTTCTAAAAGTGTTGCCCATAATGTTTCAGCAGATGTGTAGTTATTAGGAATCACTGGGTTAAACATACTATTTGCTGACAACTTCTCAATGGTAATAAAACTCATACTCGCCTGTCCAGATACAGAAATCATTTTTGTTCTGTGTTGAGTGTTACTTCTCACTGTAGTAATACAGGTCCCCTTAAGCCTCTGAGACGTAAAAATGCTGCTTCCAGAAAGATCCTTATCAGTTCAGGAACGTCTTTCCCCTCTCAGCAGGACCCTTCCAAATGACTGTTGCAACCTTGAAAAGTGAATCCACGTTTCTCACAAACGCTCACAGTGCGACGAACCGTTCCTTCTTAAAGAAAGAAATAAAACAACGAGTATCCAAGAAACTTTAAATTTTAAACTAGATTCGCTGTAATTAATTGTATTTCTTCTAGGCCTCAAGTAAAACAATGTTATCTGTCCAAACCTCTTTCCAGAGAAAGCGTACGCTAATAACACATAAGTATCACCTCCTTTGTGTACCTAAGCTATTCGTCCCCGCTCCTCTACCGAATTAGATTAACAATATAACAATTTTCACTACTATATCCTAGTATATTGCAATTAAAACAGCCAGGGCTAAGCTCGCCAATGTTAAAGGACCTGTGGTAGCACCTCACATGCGCACGCTATCCTTTAATTATATTCTTAGATACACTCGCTATAAAACTCGCACTTTTATGCACTTTTCCTTACACAGTGTTGCCTTACTCAGTCTTTTGACCACACTAAATAACACAAGTTTTACAGAACTATTTATCCAATAATCACTGTATCTCAGCAGTACTTCACAGTATATATTCGTTATAAATAATCAATACTCACAATATATGTATGTATTTAAATCAAAGTATTTTACTGTTAACACAGAAAAGCTTGTATTCACAATTCACACACATATCATAACGTTGTTCAACATAACATAGTATATAAATATAACATTAACCCTATGTTCACCACCGTTATTCCTTACACTATCCTAGCTTTGCATATGTATCCTTAATAAGAATCAGTATTTATAAAATTGATTTAACTATCACAGATATCAGACAATAGCTACACAGTTATATATTATTGATACTTATCAAGTCCTTGTATCCTCGGTCCGATTCTTATCTGCAGTGTAGGGAACGTTCCTGTAGTATAGAATCCTTTCTTGTAGCTTAGTGTAATATATATATATAGTAGTGTGTTGTAATCCTATAGATGTTTTCTGCAGTGTAGTGTATCCCTAGTGTAGTGTATCCGTAGTGTAATGTATCCCTAGTGTATGTCCTGCAGTGTAGTGTAGAGCTCTTTGTCAAGGGGCAGCAGGCATCCAGAGAGAGAGAGAGGGTCCCGGGTCTGGACTTTTATAGTCCAAACTTGGAAACACCCAGCCTCCCAAGTAACAGCATGTGTGTGGTGATTCACCACACACACATGGAGCTTCTTGGGTCCAGGGATGATGATGTCATCACCACTGTCGGTTCTCCCCACTATGTATGTGTCCAGCAGTAAAAAGCAAGTGACCCTTTCAGTGTCCCAACACCCTCCTTTGTCTCAGGCTTCAAAGCTGTTATCTGAAACTGACCAGAGTTGTGTGGGGGGTTTTACAAACACATGCAAAATAGCTAATCTTGCCATGTGGCTGGGAGGATGGGAGATACTTTTGAACAATGCATGAAATGGCTTGAGAATCATATCATAGGAGAAGGTTCTTCAACAGTAGGTAATCACTTCAGGAATCAGTTGAATGATGTTTCTGTGGTATAATGAATATAGGAAATGTTTTTTGTTTTTGTTATAAATTGTCATTTTAATTTTAATCCTCAGTGATGTCAGTAGTTCATAATTAATAGACAGGCAGCATTCTCCTAAATATTGGTTCACCCCACAAAATGATCTCTCTGGGATACGCCGAAAAAAAAAATCTACATGTTCATTTGAAAGATTTGCTTACTTGTTATTTTAAACTTTAACCAACTTATTTTTTGAATTGTGCATTTGACTCATCTCAAATCAAATCCTGCAGTTAAATCTACCTGTCGATTCTTTTTGGTTTACAGATTAAAGCTGGACTTCAGGAATTTTCATTAGAAAGGTCAAAGAAAAAATAACAGGATTGTTACAAAGAGATTGCTTAATGTCACTAGTAACAGGCCTGTCCTTTTTAGGAAGAAAGATCAAGTGAGATTAACGAGTCGTTGCCATGTGAACGCACTATAGTAGGTTCTAGGTCTTTTAATTAAAATGACATAAAACAGACCAAAATAGAAATACTGTAGATCCTTTAAAATACCGTTAGTTTGATCCCAGTTTAAAGTCCACATTAAGGGAAACTGCATCTCTGTCTCTCTAATCTGTTGGTGAAGAAATGACTCATAAGGTACTATGCCATAAAACAGGGAAATGAAGGATACATTATTTTCCTTTTTTATGTAAAGATGGGAAGTTGAAGAGTAATTTTCAAAGAGACTCCCGAAACTGATCCACGGACTATTAGCTTTATTCCGCACATAAGCCTGTAATTTTGCATGTTTCTTTAGCAGGATTCTGGTTATCATTTTTGTTCCATCCGTTCACGCTGGTTGGATCTGTTTCACTGAATGACGTTTAAAAATTTCCTAGCACGAAACGTGGGAGAACCCTATAAATGACTCACACTATATCACACTAACTGTTGCTGTGGAAAAGCAACAGTCTACAGAGAGAGAGGCAGGGATAGAAAGATAGAGGGAAAGTCAGAGAAAGGACTGCAAAGGAGGGTGATAAGGAGAGAGAGAGAAAGTGTGAAAGGGAGAGTCAAAAGAAGAGAGAAAAGTACAAAAAAGAGAAAACTGTGAAAATGAAGTGAGAGAAAGAGAAAGAAAAGGAGAGTGAGCAAAGGAGAAAAAAAGAAAGTAAGAAAAAGAGAGAAAAATAAAGTGAGAAAGAGAGAGAGAGAAAGTGAGAAAAAAAAGAAAGAAGGAACAGGAATATTATGAAAAAAAAGAGAGAAGCCAGAAAAGAGATGGAGAAAGTGAGAAAATTAGATTAAGAGAAATAGAGTGAGGAAAAGGGAACGTGCTAGTAAAAAAAAAATGAAAGTGAGAAAAGAAAGAGAAAACGATTAGGAAAGAGGTAAGGAAAGAGAGAGCCTACAGAAACAAATAAAAATAAAGTAAAAAAAATTGCAAATGGCCAGATCTGCCAGGGGCTTTAGAGTGAGGTGAGACTTTAATCCTAATAGGTAAACTTACTATGCTGATGTTAATTGTCATACCATTTGACATATTAGTCTGGCCTCTATAGAACACAAGGCTTTGTCTCTCATACATGGCATTGTCAACGGCACTGTTGCTCTATGACTGATGGCACATTGGGTGGTGAAGGGTAGGCACTAGAGATGCTGACATCATTCTTGTTGCCTTTAGCACCGTCTCTAGTGTGATCAAGCACCAGTTCCCCCACTCGTTGACTCCTCAGCAACAATAGGTCATCTTGTTCTCAGGCTGACCTTGGTGGTCTAGTCCCTGAGTATTAGCATACAGCATGGCACAAGCGATGATCCGTAGGCACCACTTCCTGCATGTCCCAGTGTGGCACATATGGGAAAAACACATCTTGATGAGCAATGGAGTTTCGGCAGAGTAGCCAGCTGAGATACCTTAATACTATGCTTTATTACAGTCTGAGTAACAAAGGCAGCACCTCTCCTGCCCTACCTCAGGGGAGAACAAGCTCATCACCTGCCTAGTTTTTTGCCAGGTGTAGACATCAGGCTCTGTGTGGTGAACCTGGAACGTCATCTACAGACACCGCTATTCCTCCTCTACAGTCACCTCCACTGTGCATGGAGAACACAGGGCCGGAGTCAGTTGAGTCAGAGGGAGGCAGGTGTCTGCCCTAGATGAACCAATGCATGATGCCATGTATGCAATGGAATTCACAGGTTGCTTCGTCTGTGGAAAAGTGTTGTTCAAAGATTAGAGGATCCAGGCATATATCAGTCTTGTGCTGACATTTTTTTATGTATGATCCTAATCCCAGGAGGTCACAAGGCCCCTACAAAACAACCTAGTAGCCTCTTGTCTGCACCTTCTGTTCTTAAATGACAAGATTCATCCAACATTCACCTCAGATGACTTTAGAGTTTGCCTCTATTTTCATTTTTGACTTTGCTTTCTATTCTTTACCTTGTCTAACCTGTTTTCACTGGTGGACTGTCAGAGCTTCATAATGGGAGGGTAACTGTGGGTTTGTTGATTGTAATATGCTTCTGATATTGAGATTGCAATTTGGCAAATGCCCCCACATTTTTTTTTTCCATCTGGGATTGTGGCGTGATGAGCATCAATATATTATAATGTTGTGCTGAACATTACACAATTCTTTTTAACTTCATTTAAGTTTTTCTATCACCATTCCCTGAATGTTTCAACTTCTGTTTCTTCCTCATAACCTTTGGTTCTAAATCATTTCAACACCCAGTGTCCCTTGGATCCCTTATGCTATCTGGTACGAAGTCAGTCTTTTCTTAATCTAAATCCCCCTAGTAGTTTGCCAAATGTCATGATCTGTTTTTAGTCCGTTTAAACCAGTGATAGGCAACCTGATAGGGGCCGCTCTTGTGTCCCTCTAACCTTCAAAAGGGCCGCACAATACGCGTATAGAAATAAGTTAAAACAATACATTTAATAAAAAAAAGAGACACCTGTCGGTAATAACTTATCAGCAGGCATTTTAAACCAGTGTTACAAGCTATAACATACAAATCTGCCCTAGGGCTGTCTGTTGACTATCTCTGATTTAAACTACGCATTACAGGCAAATAGATGCTGCAATACAACGTTAAGAGTGGATAACCTCCTTTATAAATTTGTTTAAGATATTTACTTAATCCAACAGGACAGAGCAATTGTGATAGGAGTGCTGGACAAACAAATTTAATAACCATTACTATTAATATATATATTCACCAAATAAATTCAGTGTAGTTATATGAGTTCCAGCTGTTGCATTTATTAAATTCAGCCTCTAGATAAATACAAACATGTAAATTAAACCCAGATGATAATATAGAATCGTCGAGGACCAGCTGCTGGAGACTGAGAGATGCTGACAGCGCTCATAATGGTGATGTAACTAATAAAAGTGTTTGATTGTTGCTATGTTTAAACTATGTAATCAGCCTTATATGAATTAATAATAGCTGCACTTAGAATCCTCGACAGCTCTATTTGGTGAATTAAAAACCTTTTGCAACCAGCTATATTATAGAGGACATAAGGGATTAAAATGGAATGTTGCTCTATAGTGAATGGCCCAACTGAGTATTTTTTTATTTCATATCAATGAATTTTCTTATTAGGAAAATTTGTGCTATGGTTGTATTATATTTTAATGTCTGGATTGATGAAGATTATGAATACAACCTGAAGTTAAACAATCAATTAAAGGAGGAGCTTGAACTCTATGAAGATATTCATACAGACGATGTCACTGACCCAGGATACCTTTTGCAAAAGTCTATTAATCAAAAAGAAACGCGTCAAGTGATCTAAATACTGCGGAGGAGATGTCTGTGGGGATTGCAAAAGCTGCATTGATGGACTCTGGTTATAGAGAACCAAATATTTAGAGTAAGTGGCCATTTACTATTTATAACAGCAATCTAATACACCTTTTGTTTTTACATTGGAAAGAATATGGGCAGCACAGTGGCCTAGTGGTTAGCACTTCTGCCTCACAGCACTGGGGTCATGAGTTCGATTCCCGACCATGGCCTTATCTGTTTGGAGTTTGTATGTTCTCCCCGTGTTTGTGTAGGTTTCCTCCGGGTGCTCCGGTTTCCTCCCACACTCCAAAAACATACTGGTAGGTTAATTGGCTGCTATTAAATTGTCCTTAGTCAGTGTGTGTAAGTTAGGGGATTTAGATTGTAAGCTCCAATGGGGCAGGGACTGATGTGAATGAGTTCTCTGTACAGCGCTGCGGAATTAGTGGCGCTATATAAATAACTGGTGATGAAGTATGGATGCACTGATTCTTGTTTGACAAGTGGACGTACTCTCACAGGGGGTTCTATATATTATAAGGTGCTTTCAGCTGTGTGGACTCATTTGGAACTCTATTAGTTTATAATTGGTGACTGCTCTGTATTATATATGTGAGGTTGTGTTAGTATTATTTTATTATATATGAATATTGCTGTTTAGAATTATCCCTCTTTATTATACTGCAGTATAATTGTATTCAACTGCTAGTTCTTTTATATTATTTTAATGTTTTTTATATATTGTATTTATGTGATTTTAATATTTTTGTTATGCTGTTCATGAAAGTATCAATTCACTAAACAATCAAATTTGTTGATACCATAAATTGCACCATAAAGAGATAAAAGCTTTTGATTAAACTTAGCACTGTTTTCTGTAAGTTTTTGCTGAATTTAAGCCTGCTGCCAAACTTTGTGTTGCTAATCCTATCCCTATTCCTAGCCCCGGAATCACCAGAGTCCATTTCTAGACTATGTGGGGAACTCAGTTCAATTCCCTGTAATGACCTACCAGACATGACCACGATGTTCAGCTGCGCTGCATAGTACCATGTACTATGGTACCCAAACGTCACAGATTTTTCTGCGCACATCTGTGGGAGGAAAATTAGATGATGTTGCATTTCAGTGGAGTGCGTTCCAGAGGCGCTCTGCGACACATTGCCTGGAATTTAATTGCCCTCTATAAATTCTGAAAAATGAGTCCGGCGTGGATAGAACAAGGTAAGTGCGGGAGTGGTATATTAAGTGTGTTTGTATGTATATATTGTTTGTGTGGCAGCATATTGTATATATATGAGTATGGGGCCAGTATATTGTGTGTGTGTGTGTGTGAGTGTGTGTGTGTGAGTGAGGGGTCACTATATTGTGTGTGTGTGTGTGTGTGTGTGTGTGTGTGTGTGTGAGTCAGGGGCCAGTATATTGTGTGTGTAAGTGGTTCCAGTAAATAAATGCAGAGTGTGTGTGTGTGGGGGGGGGGGCAGTAAATGAATGCTGTGTGTGTGTGTGGGGGGCAGTAAAAGAATGCTGTGTGTGTGTGGGGGGGGGGGCAGTAAATGAATGCTGTGTGTGGGGGGGGGCAGTAAATGAATGTAGTGTGGTGGGGGGCAGTAAATGAATGCTGCCTGTGTGTGTGTGGGGGGGAGCAGTAAATGAATGCTGTCTGTGTGTGTGTGTGGGGAGAGGCAGTAAATGAATGCTGTCTGTGTGTGTGTGTGTGGGGAGAGGCAGTAAATGAATGCTGCCTGTGTGTGTGTGGGGGGGAGCAGTAAATGAATGCTGTCTGTGTGTGTGTGTGGGGGGGAGCAGTAAATGAATGCTGTCTGTGTGTGTGTGTGTGGGGAGAGGCAGTAAATGAATGCTGTCTGTGTGTGTGTGTGGTGGGGGGGCAGTAAATTAATGCTGTTTGTGTGTGTGTGTGGTGGGGGGCAGTAAATTAATGCTGTCTGTGTGTGTGTGTGGTGGGGGGCAGTAAATTAATGCTGTCTGTGTGTGTTGGGGGCCAGTAAATGAATGCTGTGTGTGGGGGGGGGGATAGATGAATGTAGTGTGGGGGGCAGTAAATGAATGTAGTGTGGGGGGCAGTAAATTAATGTAGTGTGGGAGGGAGGGGCTTAATACAATGTGGGAGGTAGGCTATCAATTTAATTGTGGAGTGCAGGTGGGGGCTAATTATTGGGTGCTATTTTATTTGTGGGGTGATGGTAGGGCAATTTCATTTCATAATGGGGCCTATGAATTTATAATGGGGTAATTAGACCTTTAATTTAATGCTGGGGTGATTTGGGAGCTATTTATTGATTGTGGGCTGGTTGTGGAAAATGAGGTCTATTTATAAATGCGATTATGTATTTTTAATGCCTGTGATTGTTGTGGGAAATGGTTATATTTGTTAAATGTAAATGATATTTAAAGTATTGTTGAGGCTGTTTGGAGGGAGGGAAATAGGTTTATATATTAAATGTTTGCTATCTAATGTCAGGGTTGGTTGGAGAGAAAGAGATCTATTCAGCAAATGTGAATATTATTTTAATGTTGTGACTGGAGGGAGGCCTAATTATAAAACATGGGTGCTATTGATTTAATACTGGGACTAGTTGGAGTTTTCTAAATTTTATGTACCCATTTTGTTTCCAAATAGGGCCTCCAACATTCCAGGATCCAGACAACCAGAAAATGAGCTAAAGTAACCAGCAGCCACAAGTGGTGAAAGTGACAAGGACAGGTAGGAGAGAGAAGGACAGTTTGCCAACTGTCCTGAATCTGGTGGGACAGTCCCGAATTTGGGTGACTGTTTCGCTTAGGACAGTTGGGAGGTATGTCCCGCTTCACCGTGGACTGCTTGTGAAGGCAGAACTGTGTGCACCTAACAGTAGAGCACACAGTATTGCCTGTGTATTTGTCTAAAAAAATAACCATGCTCCATCATAGGGAGTTACCCTGTCTAAGGTGCCCAGGCCCCCCCAGAGCCTTAATCCAGCTCTGGGCCTTGGCATAAAATATATATATACAAGTTAACCCGTGCATGATACTAATGCATTCTAGTCTAATCTAGCTACTCAAGGTCTTAAAAAGGTTCTTGTCATGCATTTGGGCCTAGCCCAGGCCTCCTCAGGGGAAGAGCGTTACTTCCCGACGCAAGCGCCCTTTTTAATGTATGTTCATGAGGTAAAATTACCTCACGAAAATGAGTTTGACCCCTCAACTCGTAAATTTAGCCTTTACTACCCCTCCCATGGGGGGAAGGGGGGATGATGGAAGTTAACTGACTTCACTATTCTAATTTTTTTTGTCAAATAATGTCAGTATACCAAATTTCAGGTTAATTGGATGAGCCCTTTCTGAGAAAATAGTTTTTTCCACACACACACACACACACACACACACACACTAACACACGCCGCTACACATGTGTGTTCATGAGGTAAAATTACCTCACGAAAATGAGTTTGAGCCTTCAACTCGTAAATTTAGCCTTTACTACCCCTCCCACGGGGGAAGAGGGGATGATGGAAGTTAACTGACTTCACTATTCTAATTTTTTGTCAAATAATGTCAGTATACCAAATTTCAGGTCAATTGGATGAGCCCTTTCTGAGAAAATAGTTTTTTCCACACACACACACACTAACACACGCCGCTAGGCTTTTACTTTAATATATTAGATAATGCTAAGAATTTAGTAGGTCAGTGTATAACTCCGCCAAGCAGGTGGCGCTGCAGCTTGTTTGTTTTTTTTCAACACACACCGCTAGGCTTTTATACTATAGATGGATTAAGCAACACTAAAATAGCCTCTTTTTATGTAGATAAATATATATTGTACCAAAAACCACACTTTAAGGATGGGCCGCTACTTATGGGCCAGTGCTGTGTGCTTGCCCCTCGGGGTAAAGTCTGCCAGCCCTCCCCTGGATGTGTCTGTGGTTAATGCTGTAACCACACAAATTGTGCCCATAGATTCTGGTTTTTAAGAATAAACATCATACGTCGGAATCTGTCCAATGGGCCACAAAAGTGTTTGTTCCAAACTAGAATAGATTGAGCCGTTTGTTGTTTGGTTTGATTGTCCTGTTCTCCTAGTGAATGGGCAACTTTTCTTTTGATTTGTGTTTATCATTGTGGTGCTCTTGTTGGGTACTTGTTAGCGACAACGGTGTCTTCCTTCTTTTGGAGTGAGAATGTCCCAACCCCATTGCAGAGAGAGATGAGCCATCAAACAGACAAGACCCAGTAAATGTACACTTTTAAAGGGATGAACTCTTATTAGCAAAATTTAAGGAATGAATGGGATTGGAAGGGACTAGGTATAAGCATATATATTCATAGGATACACTGTATAATACTTAATGAATTACAAAAGAACAATAATTCACTTACTGTCCTCATCCTCTGCACCTTCCAAGAAATTTCTTTACCAGGTAGCGACACAAAAAAACAGTATGGTGACTTTAGGACTAAAATACAATTATTTTCTATAAAGAACAAATAAACACAATTCTAACTCAACTACTTAAATTTTACATGTGCGGATGTAGACTCTTTATTGATTCCAGACTTGGCTGCAGTAATAGAGGATTAGCTATTTCATCAGTTCTTTCTCTGTTTTACAGCTCACAGCAGCTTTTCTCCTTTACTCTGATACTTCTCTCCCTAATCTAACTGTCATTCATTGGTTATTAGTATTCACTTTTATTTATTTAGCTATGTTTTTGCAACACTGCCACTAACCATTTCTTTCATGGCATATTTCAGTTATATGGGGGTGAGGGGTAACTTGAGCACCCCCAAATTATTTAAAAAAGATGACTCCTAGGTAGAAGTGAAAGTGTAGCGCACCTCACCTGTCACATCAGAGACATTCGGCATGCCTTGTCTTCAGAGCTTACTCTCTCGCATGACCCCTTCTCTCTGTCCTGTCCCCCCAGAGCGATTAAGCTTTTATGAATTTAGAGTTAGTATGCCTTTAAGTTATCTTTCCTTTCTGCAATGTCAGGTCTATTAATGATCTTTGTGCCATCAACAAGATACATACCATGCCTAGCATACCTTCTGTTATGCCAACTGCAAACATATTGAACAGAATTGGATCTGGTATGGTCTCTTCAGCACATGTCCTCTTTTCAGCCCCTGTTTGGAATATATGTTGTTATTTATAACTGAATGTGGCCCAGGGGTGGATTGGCCATAGGTCCTACTGGGGGTTTCTTGGTAGACAGATGGCCCCCTAATGGTGCCACCTGGGGGGCAGAGGTGGCCTGGGTCTGTCTCAAAATCAATTATTTGGGCTGGCATCTTTGTAGGATAGGCCAAGCACCGCTTGTTGCCCTAGAGTGGAATTTACACAGAGTCCTGCCTAGTGCTGTGCGCCTGTGTATCCCTGCCCTCACCTCTACTTCCTTTTCATTCTCCTCCTTTCCCGGGCTTCTCCATTGGTCGGAACTATTATTGTACACCAACTGGTAAATTAACTGTCACCTGTGTGATCTGAGGATAGTGATATATGTGTGTGTGTGTGTGTGTATGCCTCTGCTCCAAAAGCCACTGTGGGTATTCCATTCCCACGGAAAAATAGGTAATTGAAGAAAAGCATTTGCGCAGTGAGCATGCAAGTGCTCTAACAGTGTCAGGGTATGTGTAACATAATAAAAGAATTACAAAGTAGACTCAATTATGAGAAACCTGTTCTTCATATAAGCTCTGTAGTAAGGTGTCTTGGATTTTAGCTCTGTGAGTATTTCATATAAAGTGAAAATAGCCTGTGTTGGGAGGTGCCGTGAGAGACTATATGACAGTCATCATCATCATCATTTATTTGTATAGCGCCACTAATTCTGCAGCCATCTATTCAGTAGATAGAACCAGCAGTTAAGTTAATTAGTTATTTATTTATTGATAAGGACTTAGTAGTGAGTAAAACAGGTGCAGCTATTGTGATCACTAAGATTCATTTCTATAATTCAATCAATACAATTCAGCATGGTGTAACACAGAACATACGTGACTTCTATTAATATTGTTTGTGACTTTCCTCCTCTTATGCTGGTGTTTACCATGTGGTAGGCAGATCCAGCGCTAGTGGCTGCTGATCAGAAGTGACGTGGATGAATAGCGGCCTTAGGATGGCGCATAAGCACAATAGTAAACCTTTGTTACATTATTCATCATGCTCAAAACCCCATTAGTGCACATGATAATGGGGAATAGAGACACTGTTTGTTTGGGGATTCCGCACTGAAGAATTTGCATGCAACAAGGGGCAGATTTAGTAAAAGGTTATCACAGACAGAAAGAGCCTTTGCACAGGGAAGCCTAATTAACAAGTAGTGTGTGGCCCTTCTACCACCCCGATACCTGTTCTGTAAGTTCAGGCATTGGCCCGCTTACCACCCTTGTGGCCAGGGCTAAGCCTGCCTACTTTCTGTTGGCCCCACCTATAGTTGCTTTGGCCCTGCCATGAGGCCATTTTCAGAAATGTTTCCTGAGCTAATTAAAGTTCCAAAGCCGCCCTGCTCCTGGGTCCTATTATACTGTCTATGTACAGCACTGTGCTTGTAGCTTCCACTTGTGTTTCTGTAAGTTTTCATTTCACATTGCAAAGCTATGTTATCCTGGTAGGTGATGGACTTCTTATTTCCTGGTGTAAAGGAAAATGCATTGACACAATATATCACAAATTACAAATTAAGAATTAAATTGTATAAACTAGAAACACAATCGCCAAGCCATGCCATGAGAATTAGAGCTGTTCTACTGATATAATGACACATTTTACAGTGTTCATATCCTCTGTCCCCAGGTGCCACTAAATGTCTAAAATGCTCTGTATACTAATTTATCTCTTTCCAAAGAACATTTATTACATTTCACTCTAGTTTTAGATTTAGAAAACAGGGTCATCAGAGAGCATCTGCCCCCTTGTATTATATAGCTGATGTTAGTACATCACTTGTAAAATAAATAACACACAATGGTATAATTATTATTATTATTATTATTATTATTATTATTATTATTATTATGTTTTATTTATAAGGCACCACATGTATGGGATCTTTTATCCATATGACTCTTATCAATGAATTTCCAAAAACAAGAATAAAATTAAGGGAACAAATGCTGCTTCTTATTAATAATTTTATACACAAAATCATGATCATTGGACGTCTCCCACTATAGTCACTGTGAGGAGCTCTGCAACACAAGACCAACGAGAGACTGGGGAAAGACAGGGTAATTTTCCAATGCAATTAGTATAATTAAGGCACGGTGCTCCAAATTATACAAAAAAAACCCTGTTATTCATGTAACCCCAGCATTCAGGATAATACAACCCATATCTGTTCTCTCTTAAGGTTTTTCCTTAATAAGTTGCTTTCTTTTATTGAGAGTAAATTATTATAATGCTTAATCAGAATTGAATGATTTTAAAAATATTTCTGTTTAACACATTGTTGTTAACACTTGTTTTTAATTAACATCTATATGTTTGCAATAGACACTTTTATAGTAATCTCAGAACGGAACTTACTTCAGTCGCAGAACTAATGACGTGACGGTGTTAATGGTAGCGGCCCACGATAAAATGTGAACGTGTAATAAATAGAGTTTAAAACATAGAAATGATGCCATAGTTTTGAAATACTCTAAATTCAGAAAATGTATATGAACGTCGCCCAACACAGCAAATAATTTTACAGGAGTGAACACTGCATAATTATAACTTCTGATGATCAATTGATTGGCTTCATAACTCCGTCTGTGCACCAGCTACTGCTGAATAGACTGTTTCATATAATAGCAAGAATACCTTAACCTGGTGCTTATTTCATCACATGGTGCAAAGAGGAAGCTTATGCTATAAGCAATAAAAAACAACCAGGGTCAATTCAAACAAACTCATGAGAAGGACTTTTTTACTGTAATATGGAGATAGTGGGCATAGGCAAACTGAGGGAGGTTTCCTAGTGCCTGGAAACCCCCCTCCAAGCCTGGGCTACTGTATAATTGAGCTGGCTGGACCTTGCTCCCGCTTCACACAGCTCTGCTTGAAAAGGGAGAGCTGCGTGCCCCTAACAGTAGTGCACGCAGCACTGCTTATGTATATTATGGGGATAGGAAGAGTTGGAGAGCAGCCAAGCACTGCGTAAATTATAGCGACGCCCAGAAGCATGCTGGTCACGCCCACTGGCGGCGTGGTGTGGAAACCCCCCCTCTACAAATCCTGCGTTTGCCCCTGGTGGGATACTGTAACGTGTATCCTAAATTCCTATTGTACGACTGTTGTAATTATAGTCTTTATTTTTTACAAGTTACTTCCAATATGTTTTATGTGAACAATAATTAAGTAGAAGAAAAACATGTTCAGAATCCTTTCAAATCTTCTTACAGCATTGTGAACATAAAGTAGATTGTTACTGCTCCCATAGGTCCTATACCGCATATTTACTTTCTTTTTTTTTAAATGTCTGATCTCCCATTATTACTGTAGTAAAGACTCAATGGCTATTTGAGAATAAAAATATAGCAAAATTCAAGGGTGAGCAGAGAATAACAGATATGACTGTGAAAACACTTCAAAATAATTTTATTGGTCTCTATCAACCTGGAAGATGTGCGTAACCATTAATGTGCTTCCCCTGGTTATATAGTTCTTACACTAAAAAGAAAATGCAAAATGGGAACAATTTCAACTACCGTTTATTGTCCATCTGACGACTTCGCATCTCCAACCTGTAAAAAGTATGACTTTAATGTCAACGATGGTAACAAACAGGGAGAGTTTGATACACAATAGTCACATCAATAAAGTAGTTTGATTTTATTGTATCATAAAGGAAAGTAAAACAATGTGTTTTTTTTTTAATATAGTGCAGTGCATAAACTAACTGATGCATATAAGAAATTTTCAGTGAGATAAAACAGGAAGTTGCTAAAACAGTGATAGACAACCTGATAGACTTCATGGGCTGCGGGGGCGACCTTTAACCTTCAGAATCCCTTAATCTCAGAAATGAACTAAAACAATTATTTTAATCAAAGAAAGAGACACCTATCTGTAATGATATATCAGCAGGCATTTTAAACAAGTGTTCCAGCCTATAACAAACAAATCTGTCAATAAAGCAGGAAGTAGCTGGGGGCCACAGGTGAAGGCTCAGAGGGCCGTATGCAATCCTAGGGCCGTCTGTTGACCTTCAGTAAGTGACCTGGAGCATACACAGGCCAATTCTAGGAACATTCACGTTAATGCATTATTCATTCAGATAAAAAAAAAAACAAACCACAGTACTATTCTTCTGACCTGGGACAAATCAGTTTATATTTTCCAGAGGTATCTTGGCGTGATTTGAATGATCTTTTTAAAAAGTTAAGCAGCACATGTTCTAAATATCGATAAAATAATTTTATTCCATCCCATAAAGACATGTGTGTTCATAATCGTATATTCCAATGGTTCCCAAACTGTGTGCCATGGCTCCCTGAGGTGCCTCAGCAATCTCACAGGGGTGCCACAGACAGGGCTGGTGGTAAGCAAGGTGGGGGACTACTTGGTAATTATTTTGGCTTAGGGGTGCCTTGAAAAATTTATTGAGACCCAAAGGGTGCCTCAAACTGAGAAAGTTTGGGATCCACAGGTATATTCCAATTATTAACATTTAAGGAGGTAGTGGTGCTGATTTATTCTTAACTCCTACTGTGTAGTTCCCTTTGGTCTACTAACGAGCTGTAGCTCAGACCCTCTGCCCACCTCAGAGTATTCTGGGCAGGTGTTCCTGCACATGCAGTTTTAGCAACAGCAGATTAGATGTGGTGCAGAAACAGCGCTTGTTACAGTGCACAGTTACCAGCGGGGGAGGGCTGGCAAATTTCAACCCGGGCAGCAAGACTCGACTCAGCATCCTATTTTAAAGGGATAAAAATACAGATGGCCCAGGGACCCAGCCCAAGGTAGCCCACTATGTGACAAGCCCCTGCCCCCCAGCCCAGCCTGCCCCTGGTTACCAATGATGAAATGAAAGAGACAGAGAACATCTTTATTTAATAAAATAAATGAGGTAAAGTTATATTAATTCAGGCTATCCATCTTCCCTTATCCAGCACAAATAACTTAGTTCCAGCAATTCATTTGTTAATACAAATCATGTTGCTTCACCACCCTACATACCAGTGGCCACATCACATTAGCTCACAGCTAAAACTCTGACACTGTGGGATTGTCAGTCCCTCTCTCACTTTTACAGCTTCTCCTACACCACTGTCACTCCTCCGTGGGCTCATAATCTATTCCCTTCTAGCTCTCTTTTAGCATCGTCCCTGATTAATGTGAGCAAAGCTTAATGTGGTCTCTGGATCCTTCAGGTGCCTCTCAGAGCAAGCACCCATGCCCACTACATTAGCGGAATGCTCTGACTTCACACTTTGGGGTATATTTACTAAGCTGCAAACGGTTTGAAAAAGTGGAGATGCTGCCTATAGCAACCAATCAGATTCTAGCTGTCATTTTGTAGAATGCACTAAATAAATGAAAGCTAGAATCCGATTGGTTGCTATAGGCAACATCTCCGCTTTTTCAAACCCGCTGTTTAGTAAATATACCCCTCTGTCTCATATCTTTGGGATCTCTTGGTGTTCCGGAGCCTCCCTCATAGAACTCAGGCGCTCTCAGCATTAATATCACTGACTTGAACTGTAACGTGCATGGACCAGTCTCACACCAACAGTCAGACTCACTAGGAATCTCCAAAGCATATAGTCTCGTATATTCTAATCAGAATGGTCTCAATCTCAGAGACACCCAAGTCGCACCTTTTAAGCACTCAGGCCCCACTCTCTCTCACTCATAAATCACAAGATGTATGACACTCGACACAATTGCACCTCAGCGACCATTATGCAAATCTAGTTACATTTTAAGGTAGCAAAAAATAATAAAATATTTTTGCAGATCATCTTGTGGGCATCTCCTTTATAACCAATGGTCTCTGGAAGATATGATCCTCATATCTAGAGCCACCATGTGTTCTGATTTATCAAAGACAGTCCTGGCATTTCCAACTTGAAATCAGTAACACTGTACTGTTATGTTCCTAGAACTCAGACTCTTCATCCAACCAAATTAACAGAATTAATGCTAGTTGCTTCCTATAGTTATTTTATAGTGTCTATTTCAACTGTTACTATCAATATGTTTAAGAAAGGGCTAGACAAATTTTTAGCAGAAAAGGGTATCCCGGATTATGACCGCTATTTAAAATGAAGGACAGTAGAGGATCCTGGGAGACATAGGACTGCAAAATTGGGTCAGGAGGGTTTTTTTTTAAAAAGATTGGCGACTGCTTTATCTGGATTAATTTATAAGAGAGTGATCGTAGGAGATCCAAAATAGGTTGAACTTGATTGACTGGTGTCTTTTTTCACCCTCATCAACTATATTACTATGTTACCATCCAAAAGAAAGTATTGTTTTTTTATGAACTAAGCAAATGCCAAGTTTCATGTCCTTGTATTTTTGTTTCAAAAATATGGAAGTAAGAAGGACTAGTGGTGCAGCATCTGGGGTAGCAAATGTTACATTTGTGACTAAACATCCGAGATTCGAGGGTTTCAGACTTTCCTCACTGCCCACAACCTTACACTGACTGTCAGGTAGGGGAGCTAGGCCCAGAGTTCAGGGTTCCAGCAATGTGAGAGTCCATATCAACACAGAACCTCTCCATAACTGTGTGGAGGTTCTGGACCCATTAAGAACTATCTCTATGATCAGAAACATTCAGGGGGGTTTGGTCTGGACACAGAGGGACTTGATGGTGTTGGAAAAGAGCTTTGAACCTGTCTTTCCAATTCTTATATCTTGAAAGGGTAAAAGACAGGAGAACCACTGCCTCAGTGGCAGGTTCCATGGCGCAGTTGGCTGTATTCAGTAGGTTGGTGTTTAGGGAGTGCCAGTGGGAGAGGTATAAAAGGAGGTAGGGATGTAGTGAATGCTTACTTGTGTATACTTTACCTGGGCTACTGTCACTCACCGGACCGTGAGTGCTTCTTCCCGGACATTTAGGAACCGTGGTCGTCCTCCATCCTGAGGGTCTGCGCATGCGCAGCCCTTTCCCATCCTTCAGTGTATGTCGCTTTAATTTAATTGGCAGATCAGGCAACACTCCCTATATTAAGCACCTGTGGTCAACACCACGTTGCCTGATCTTGGAGTCTCATTCCCCATGAGTCTCTGAAGGTGTTCCTGTGTTTCCTCGTTTATTCAGCGCTGCTGATTCCTGTGGTTTCCAAACCACTTCTACCTCTGTGGTTTCCAAACCACTTCTACTACTGTGGTTCCCATACCACTTCTACCACCAAGTGTATCATCGTGACTGTTAGCTGATTCCTATCCGCTGCCTCCGTGCACTACAGTCTTCTAAGCCACTTCAACTCTACCACATATCATTGTGACTGTTTGCTGATTCCTATCCGCTGCCTCCGTGCACTACAGCCTTCTCTCCACATCCACTCACCTGTTCATCATCTAGACTGTGAGCTGATTCCTATCCGCTGCCTCCGTGCACTACAGTCTTCAACTTGCAACTCGTCTGTGTTTCCTCATCGTGACTGTTAGCTGATTCCTATCCGCTGCCTCTGTGCACTACAGTCTCCAGCGTACAACTCGTCTGTGTTTCATCATCGTGACTGTTAGCTGATTCCTATCCGCTGCCTCCGTGCACTACAGTCTCCAGCTTGCAACTCGTCTGTGTTTCATCATCATGACTGTTAGCTGATTCCTATCCGCTGCCTCCGTGCACTGCAGTCTTCATCTCATCTCTCCCGTGTTTCCTCGAGACTGCTGCTATTATTGCCATCCGCTACTCTCCGTGATCAACAGCTCCTGGTCTACTCTGCTCACCCGTGTTCCATCGCTATTTGCACCTGCTGGTTGCTACTGGTTACCTCCGTGTGTCCGCAGAGTCCTGCTGCTGCTGCCAGCGCTAATCGTCCATCTACTGCTGATCCGCTCTCCACGCCTTCCTGTGTTCCGCTGGTCTCTACCCGCCTGTCAGCATTGGATTCGTGTCTCATCAGCTATCCTTCTGCTAGACCATCACCATTCTCCTGGGTCCTCCAAGAGTCCAGTTCCACGTGCTACTGATTCCTGTGGATTCGTGTCCCTGTTGGTCTACTTACCTGTGCGCTGCACCTACTAGACCTCTGCTTCATCCATCCAGGGACTTCTCATCCTGCCGGCCTCCTGCCGCTCAGGTATCGCTGCACTCCTGTCTGACTGCCTGCTTCTGAACCACGGTATGCATACTTCTCATTGACTGTGCTGGTGTATTGCATATCTTGCTGGACTGTGTTGGTTCTCCTCTGGAGTCTACTATCCGCATTGACTGTACTATCTTGTGCCGGATTACTTCAAGAGACTTTCCATATTTGCAGTGCTGTTCAGTCATTCATATATATATCTATATTGTGCATATTACTGTGGATCGTGTTTAAGGTGCCGTGTTTACCCTGTGTTGCAGTCTCTCCCCGTGCACCTCCTCACATATATATTCAGTGGTACAACTTGCTAGTGGCAGACCACTGATCCCTGTTTCCAGTATCACCTGTCCCAGTATCCTCTCACATAGCAGTGGTACAACTTGCTATCGCAGACCACTGACTCCCCGGATACCTCCACTTGGATTCCATTCCTTCACACAGACAGCGGTACAACTTGCTATCCGCAGACCGCTGACTCTCATCACCTCCTCGTTTCTGTTGGACATTCCTCCTCACTATAGCAGTGGTACAACTTGCTATCGCAGACCACTGACTACCTTCACGTGTCCTTGTCCATACAGTTCCTCGTGTACTATTACCTCCATATTACCAGTGCTGCTAGTCATAGACTTTCCTGAGCATCTCATCATCTGCTATTTCCTGTTCCGTGATCACCCTGCTACCAGAGTACCCTATTACCACCTACATTGCTCTGGTAAGCCTACCACCTGGTGATCCCTGGGTAAAGACTCCTAGTGCCCGTGACAGCTACGCTCTGTTGTGGTTCCTGGTTGAGATGTGTATTGGAGGCTGTTCAGCTGTAATGAATTTGAAGTAGCAGCCATATTTGTGTTAGTGTATCAACTTTCAATATAGTATGTACCGATTTTCCTTGTAGAGTGTAGCAGTTTTCCTTGAAATAGCTAGTCCGGTAAAGAGGTTCTTTTCTGTGGTGCTCTATTGGTGCTGATGTTACTCTTGGTGAATAGAGTTCTTATTCTTGTTGGTGTTGTTTGTGTCAGAATCACTAGGTGGATTTGATGATACCTGCCAGCAGTTGGTGCTACTGAGTACTGAGGCGCGGAGTCTAACACGCCCCTGGTTTTCACCAGGAACCCCCGCAAGGAGGTATGGCCTTTGCTGCAAGGGACGTGCAGATCGCGGCCCTCAGTATCAGTCAGCTGGTGAGGTAACAATTGAGGCAGCGGTGACAGCCCACCAGGGGGCAGGATGGAAGAGGAGTCAGCAAGCCGGGTAAAAACCAGAGGAACGGATATAGCCAAATCAGAAGCGGGAGAATGGTCAGGAAGCCGGGTCAATACCAAATATCACTCTAAGCCAGAATCAGGAACCAAAGGAGAAGTAAGGAACAAGCCGGGGTCAGAATCCAAATAACAGCAACACAGGAACAAACGTTGGAGCAAGGCTGAAGACCAAATACTCTGGCATTATACATGTGTCAGAGGCTGCTTTATATACCCTAAGGTGCCTCCTGATTGGGTTAGGGAGATTTTGGCGGTAAGACATGCTGGCTGTAGACAGGTGAGCAGAGATAGCGTCCCGCTGCTAGGCAACAGGTTGTGGTTGCTGAGAAGGTGCAGGCGTCCGTCTCCTGCACCAAGTGTCAGTGCGGAGACGGCGCCTGACAGTTTGTTTGTTGAGAGAGGGGATAAGGGATAAGGCAAAATGATGGAAGATGGGGACAGATGCAGAAGGGAAGGAGGACTGGGTAAGAAAAGAAAGGGGGAGAGACATGGCTCAATAGCGGGGTATTAACAGATGAGCATGGTGAGGTGGAAAAAGTAAGAGTAAAGAGTGGAGTGATATATTGAGCAAAACAGCTAAAAGGGAGTTTAAAAGAAGAGGATGATGTTTTGTGTTTTGGGCTATTTCTGCTAATAAACATTTCAAGAGGGTACTCTCATTGGACACACCCATAGACTAGACAATAACTTGGTCCTGGAGCCTTCCCTTGACTCATCTAGAGGTAACTTAGTGACTCTTTAAGCTCCTTTCAATAGGCTAAAGATTGTGATGAAGTACCTCCACCATAAATATTATTGGAGAGTGTTCCACCATTCTGACTACTATATTTACCCCTATTCATCAATCGTACACTCTTCTTGATTCTTTTTTTTATTAAAGCACCATCACCTTTGCTACATTTTTCTCTTGCAATTGCTAATATCACATTTCCTGACTATGCTTTTATATAGCTACATATATATTCTTACTCATCGTGCTGGTTTGGTCCTGGAAACTGAATTGCTCACTACTTTCAAATGTTTTGATTCAAGATGCCATTAAGAAATGCATTATGACATATTTTAATGAAAATAGTTCTAATCAAATATCCCAATTCAAAATCTGGGAAGTCCATTAATGTACTAAAGGGGAGAGCTCAAGCAACGTGGAGCTGAACAGAATGTTTGAGCTCTACCCATCCTCAGTAAACATTTTCTTTTCAAAGGCTTAAAACCCTATTGGGTACAAACACTAAGAAAGCATTTGATATTGTGGCTTAAAGTACTATTTAGAGGTCAACAAATGTAGTAAATTGCTAGCCCATGCCCTGCACCAAAAAGGACAAGGAACATATAGTAATAACATTATTAACGAAATAGAGAGGTAAAACATTTCAAAACTCATCACATGAACCTTGCAGAAGGAATAGGTCCACAGACAACATGATTCTGATTGTAACAGTTTTTTCTTAACTTCCTAAATTGTCTTTAGAAGATTCCGAAATGCTTAACACATCATTTACTATGGAAGAATGGGAAGAAGCAACTAAGAATACCCTACATGAAAAAACATTTTTTCCTGCGCTAACTCACTCTGAGCAAGTAGGATTTGTCGAGAGTAAGCTTAATACCATGCTAAGGTACAACACTGTCTAAGTTCAGACTTGGAGGAAAATGACTATAAACGTAATTTGCATCCAAGAGTACTTCGGACAAATAGACTGGCATTGTATACAGGTGACTTTTTGCTTTCTATCTCTCCACTTTTTATACCATTGCCAGTGATGTTGAAACTTTTCTCTCAATTTAACAAACACTCTAACTTTAAAATGGGCTGTTCCAAAACAGAAGCCATGAACCTCATACTTTCTTCTCTGAACTCCAAGTGCTAGAATTGAATTTTAAGTTGACAATATTAAATATTAAATACCTTGGAGTTTTGATCCCGATTAGCTCAACTGATATTTGAAGGTTAAACTATATCCCACTTATGCAGCAACTTCAAAGATATTTAAATTCATGGAAAAGGCCACACATCTCATGGCTGGGATGAATAAACTTAATTAAAATGAATGTCTTCTGTCATTTTTTATAAAAGACGGTTTTATAGAAAGTCATAACCTTGTTCAAATGGTATGAGAAATAACCTAAGGTACTCTAAGTGATCCCCATTATTAATGGGACATTAAGGCCACTGATCACTCTACAATTAGGCCTCTCATGGTGTTTGCATATTATTTTAACACTTATCCTTGGTTCAAAAGAATAGGTTGATATTGAGCAAAGTTTCTCCCCCATGCCACCCAACTGTGGCTTTGAGCACCTTTCTTACAACTCACTTTTCACCCTTTTATTTGCCCAACCATAAAAAGCATGGAGACTGACTCTTCAACATGGATGTCTGTCATCTTCTTTATCTCCTCTTGACACCCATTTCTTTAAATCCTGATTGACCTCCTGGTTTGCAAAAGGGAACCTTGTTTAATGGTTTAATCATCATATTCCCCATATATATCCCATTAGCTCTGGTTGAGGAATAGCTACATTATAAGGCTTTCAACAAGAATTAAGCTTCCCGGCTGGTTCATTCTGGCAGCATTCGCAGTTACACCACAACTTCATGAATCAAAAACTTTGCACCCACTTTATTAGACCTCTCAGCCTATTGGAGGAAGTTTTTCTAGCTCTCTCCCTAATCACATCATTTTCCTAATTTACTCTCTAAGGACGAAAAACTTTTAGCTTCCCTTTTCCATTCTTTAAGATGGATGGTAGAAATGTGTACAGAGTATTCCCCATGAACATTGGGTTAATATATTTAGGTCTAAAAAGCTAAGTTACTTCAGTACTGAAACCAGTTATAAAATTTTGTTAAGATGTTGTTGTGCTCCATCTCTTAGGTGGGCTCATCCAGTGATACCTCCATTTGCTAGTGATGCTTAGGCCTAAACAACTCTTGGATGCTTAATTGGTGGTCATGTTCCGTTATTCAACAATACTATAAAATGATTTCTAGATATAGCAATCTCCTTACAGGTTCATTTGGGATTCTAAAATATGTCATACATTATAACTTTCTTACTGTATCTATATATGATTTGCCACTATTTAAATTTTTGGTACATGCAGCTTTGAGTCTGACACCTTATCAGTGCCAACAAAATTCTATTCCCTCATCAGCTGACGTTTTGCCAAGACACAAAGTTTTCATAACTGGCGTGACCAATATTAGAGATATTGGAGTCCATGGTTAGCCTGGTTGCAATCCAGTGAAAAGGAGGCTTATAAGGGCTTCATTTACAATTACCTGTAATTGCATTTGTGCAATGTTGCACTATTGCAATTGCTCCATCACCTTGCAATTGCCTTTGCACATATTTGCAGTTTGCACACGACTTGGGCCCGTATTTTGAGTTGCACCCCTAGACCCTTGCACTCAGATTTGCCTTTTAGGAGGAGTATATTTGCCAGTCCATAAGCCAGGTTTCAGTAGTTGTTGATGACGCCTGTGGTATCATTGCTTTGGATGCATTCATGCACTCAGTTTTAGATTGTGGTGGGGTACGTTATTGCGACACGTAATATATAGACAAAAGAATTCCGTATAGTATCAGTGCGACGTGAATAAAATGTAGACTTACTATAAATGAAACACAGAAGATCTCCGACCTGCCTGCCATTAGTTCTGAATACAGGAAATGCCGGTGCTTCACATTGACGTCATATACTATAGCGACATTGTAAATTCCGTATTTAAAGCGGCAATGCCAGGTCCTGGCACCTAACCCTAATCGTAATCCTAACCCTAATCCTAACACTAACCCTAATCCTAACCCTAATGCTAACCCTTAGATTAAATTGTACAGTTTCCGGGTCCTGGTATTGCTGCTTTAAATATGGAAATCCCTCTGTCGCTATATTATATGACATCAATGTCATATAATATAACCGCAACTTTGACGCAACCTGCGGATGAAAATAGAGCACGGAATTTTACCGTATTTCCTCCCATATTCAAATCCAAGTGGACCGCAAGATGAATTTAAATCTGGGTGTCAGTGCTCGCTGCCTAAATGTGACTTGCTGTATATTAACAGACGGAACTGCGTGCAGTATACACACAAGCATATGTGCAATATAAGGTCACATAAGAAGGCATCTATATTATAAAATAAATATACAGCTCTAAACAGCATAATCATTATTAAAAATATAGTTGGTTTAAAAAAAAATAAAACTTTTTTTTACATTAAATAAATAACTCAAGATGCTCTTAATGCATACTGTACATACTGTACATACATTGCATTTTTATGGTCTATCTTAGTTGCATGTCTGCGCTTGCTAGTGGCACGCGTATGTGTATTGTTCCAAACAAAGACTATGCCATGTCGGTCATCGCTATCAGTCGGCACTTACAACGGCCCTGCGGCTGGTACAAATCATGCAGCTGAAACAAGTGTACTTACGAGAAACACAGGACTGTACTTGCGCCTGCATGCTCTGGCACTCTCTTACTGTACATCGCTTACATTCATCCGCCCCTTCCCTCCCCTTTCAGGACGTTGGCAGTCGTAAGTGCCGTTTACATGACATGAATTGCATGCAGTTGCGTTCATTAGTGTGAGGTCTGTTTGGAGCATGCGCAGAGTTATTTCCCGCAACAGCTTTCAAATAGATTTACATTCAAACATGGGCAGCACAGTGGCCTAGTGGTTAGCACTTCTGCCTCATAGCACTGAGGTCATGAGTTTGATTCCTGACCATGGCCTTATCTGTGCGGAGTTTGTATGTTCTCCCCGTGTTTGCGTGGGTTTCCTCCGGGTGCTCCGGTTTCCTCCCAACCTCCAAAAACATACTGGTAGGTTAATTGGCTGCTTTCAAAATGGACCCTACTCTCTCCCTCTCTGTCTGTGTCTGTTGTCTGTGCCTATATTACGGAATTTAGACTGTAAGCCCCAGTGGGACAGGGACTGATGTGAATAAATTATCTGTACAGCGCTGCAGAATTAGTGGCGCTATATAAATAAAAGATGATGATGATGATGATGAAACATGAATCAGGCCCAGAAGGTGAACCTCTAATAGAGGTGCCAAGTCTATACTTTCATATCAATTTGTAGAAATTAAATACATTTATAATGTATTCTACATGCTCTTTGAATATACCAATGAAATGTTGTATAATATATATTGGTAATGTGAGTGTCACATCCCTTCCCACCTTCCTGTCTCCATCCATAGTCTTGTCTTTACCTCTACTCTCTGTCATTTACTTAAACTTTTACTTTAGTTGGGTTAATACTTTATGGTAATTGGCTGTTTAGACAGCTAGTTACTTTAAGTATTATGGGGAAGACCATATGACGTGAACACCATAAATATTTTCTAGGCTGTTACTAGATTTTCTATATATTATCATGTTTATTGCTTACTCTGTGTGTTAGAATTCCATAAAAACAGAATATATTAAAGAAAAAAAAAAGATGTAAAGACTCTGACTTAATACTGGGTCACTGCAGGACCCTGGTGATAATGCATCTGACCTGCATGAAATTTCTGTTAAATTGTATGTATGCAACATCCCGCATTCATAATTGAGTCAAACTCTTACGTCCTTAACATTCGTTCATAATCATTTTAAATAAACAGTTTTAAATTAAGTAACCTTTTGTTCCATTTTGGAGTTGTCTACAATGGTGAAGGTCAAATTGTACCTTGGTTGTTTTATACTCATGCATGTTCATTTTCGGCTGCCCTTTAAGTAAAAAGAATGACATTTAAATGTGAAGTAAAACATATATTAAATTTAGAGAATCTTGAGAATCCTTGTGCAATCTTAAATAGGCAAAACTATATATATTCATTCTCCGCTGGCAACTTAACGATAGGAAGTTCATAAATATGTATTTCCAATAATGTGCTAGATTTAAGGAGGTGATTAAGAAACATTACTTAATTATGTTTTGCCGTTAATTGTTTTAGACTCCAATAATGGAGGTGTTCTCTGTAGCTGAGTTGTTTATGCATGATAGTGTAACTATGCCAGTAATTTAGTATAATTCCCATCTGCCCTTTTAATTTTGAAATGTAAATAAAGGCATAACACAGGACTACTTAAGTGAAAGTTCCAGTAATTATTATCCAGCCATCGATCTAGGAATTGTCTTAGCTGCAGCATTGCATGCGTAATCAGGACATTACATTCTACTAAAGTTCCATCACCAGCCAGCGGGTGTCAGGCTCAGAATGATACATCTCAAGTGTACATGAAGGACAGAATAGATATTAAGACACTAACACGCTAAAACATCAAAGTTTTCAGTATAAGAGAAAGTCATTATTGTAACAAAAGAGCAAGAACAATATCCGGGGACATTTCTCCTTACTTTTACTGATTTCAATCATGATAATTACTTCGGCTACACTCACACTGACCAGCACCATAAATAAATAATAGGCATTTAGGCTCAAGCCCTTAGTAATGGATAAACATTGTGTACAGCATTCAGCGTAACTGGTTTAAAAGCACAACATGCTTATAAATGGATTGTAGTAATGCACCTGTGCCTCCTCAGCGCACTATATTAAGTGGTCGTACTTCTCATACCACTGGATTCCAAAGAGGACCGGGATATTCATTATACCAAGACAATATACCCTTCTTATAAATAGCATCAATTGTCCTTTATTTCCACTCAAGTTTATTTGTCATCATAATATAATCAGACAGTACATGCCATGTTACTGAACAGTTCCTTTGTGGGATTTTTATCATTATCTTTATATAGCGCCAATCATATTGCGCAGTGCTATACAGAGGATATTGAGTCAATCACATCAGTCATCATCATCATCATCCTCATTTATTTATATAGCGCCAATTATATTGCGCAGTGCTATACAGAGGATATTGAGTCAATCACGTCAGTCCCTGCTCTATATTCCCTAACACAGACACATGAGCCCATTTTGTCAGAAGCCAAATAACCTACCAGTGTGTTTTTTTGACTATGGGTGGAAACTGGAACACCCGTAGGAAACCCACACAAATAGCGCCCTGGTCGGAATCAAATATATGACCAAAGTGCTTAGAGGCAGCGATGCTTGCCACTGTGCCGCCATACTACCCACTTTAATAATAAAAGTTAAAGATCTTCTACATAAAGTAGAAGCCCTATAACTGTAACAGGGTTTACCTCAGATATCATTAGATTTATGAGGGCCTTTAAAACTTACCACCTTAGAGTGGACCATCACCGGTTATTTAAGCTTCTGGAGACACCAGTTAGATGTTTTGGTAGGAGTACGATGGGCTAGGATGAATAGGGATCCAGTTATTTTAGCATCTTAATTGCTTCATTAGAAAACTGCTTCCAGTGGAGATAGAATTATCAAATTACCTCCAAAAATAATGTTTCAGAGTGAGCCACAGTTTATATTTACCATATAGGCCAACTGGGTACATGACTCGGGCAGCACTATGGCACTCGGGCAGCACTATGGTACTTGTGCAGCACTATGGCACTCGGGCAGCACTATGGTACTTGTGCAGCACTATGGCACTCGGGCAGCACTATGGCACTCAGGCAGCACTATGGTACTTGTGCAGCACTATGGCACTCAGGCAGCACTATGGCACTCAGGCAGCACTATGGCACTTGTGCAGCACTATGGCACTCGGGCAGCACTATGGCACTCAGGCAGCACTATGGTACTTGTGCAGCACTATGGCACTCAGGCAGCACTATGGCACTCAGGCAGCACTATGGCACTTGTGCAGCACTATGGCACTCAGGCAGCACTAGGCACTTGGGGCAGCACTCGTGTAGCACTATGGCACTCGGCAGCACTATGGCACTCAGGCAGCACTATGGCACTCGGGCAGCACTATTACCCCTGGCAGCACTATGGCACTCAGGCAGTACTAAGCACCTGGGCAGCACTATGGCACTCAGGCAGCACTATTGCCCTCGGCAGCACTATGCCACTCGGGCAACACTATTGCCCTTAGCAGCACTATGGCACTCTGGCAGCACTTTGGCACTCGGGTAGCGCTATGGAACTTGGGTAGCACTATGGCACTTGGTCAGCACTATTGCTCTCGGCAGCACTATTGCACTCGGGCAGCACTATGGCACTCGGGCAGCACTATTACCCCTGGCAGCACTATGGCACTCAGGCAGTACTAAGCACCTGGGCAGCACTATGGCACTCAGGCAGCACTATTGCCCTCGGCAGCACTATGCCACTCGGGCAACACTATTGCCCTTAGCAGCACTATGGCACTCTGGCAGTACTTTGGCACTCGGGTAGCGCTATGGAACTTGGTCAGCACTATTGCTCTCGGCAGCACTATTGCACTCGGGCAGCACTATGGCACTTAGGTAGAACTACTGCCCTCAGCAGCACTATGGCACTTAAGTAGCACTATGGCACTTGGTCAGCACTATTGCTCTCGGCAGCACTATTGCACTTAGGTAGAACTATTGCCCTCACCGGCACTATGGCACTTAAGTAGCACTATGGCACTTGGTCAGCACTATTGCTCTCGGCAGCACTATTGCACTTGGGCAGCACTATGGCACTTAGGTAGAACTATTGCCCTCACCGGCACTATGGCACTTAAGTAGCACTATGGCACTTAGGTAGAACTATGGCACTTGGGCAGCACTATGGCACTTAAGTAGCACTATGGCACTTAGGTAGAACTATTGCCCTCAGCAGCACTATGGCACTTAAGTAGCACTATGGCACTTGGGTAGCACTATTGCACTCGGGCAGCACTATGGCACTTGGGCAGCACTATTGCACTCGGGCAGCACTATTGTACTCGGGTAGCACTATGGCACTTGGGTAAAACTATGGCACTTGGGCAGCACTATGGCACTCGGGCAGCACTATTGCACTAGGGCAGCACTATTGCACTCGGGTAGCACTATGGCACTCAGACAGCACTAGGCAGGGCGTACAAGACTCCTGATTCATTTTTCCCAGTTTTCACAGGAGGATCCTAGGTTTTGCTATATGGCTTTCCCAAGGACAGTCCTTAATGACCCTTTTTTTACTATTTTTTTTCAACAAAAACATTTGTCTGCTCAGGCTAGGAGAGTGGTAAAGAATTTTAATTAAGAGACATCTTTACTGTTCCCTTAAATAAAATAATAACCTGATTTTTTAGTTATTTTCATTTAGATGGGGTGATCTATTGCCTTATGCCAGTTGAATGTTTAAATCAGCTCCCAGACAAGCCTTGAAGCTGCATATTTCAGTCAATAATAACTGTTAACAGATTGCATTTCGATCTTTAAATTTTGTTCCTCTTTCAGATGTGGACTATTCTCCATAGTATTCCCTTTGAGAATATTCACATAATATACAATACTTTTTTCTCCTTCAACATGTCTGGTTTCCAAACTTTAAGTTTGTTTTTTGCTCCTATGTATAGTTAAGTGTAAGTTAACTTTTTATTGACATTTTCTATATCTCACTTGTCCCTATAGGTTTAGATTTGTTAAAAGTTCTTGTTTTTCCTTTTCCCTAAAAATGTACTTATGATGTGGTCAGTTACCAAGTGACCGAGTACTTTATCTAGTTCCGGTGCTAAACGAAAATTTTACTAAGGATTTTTTTAAACTGTTTATAGTTCAACTTATACTGCACCGACTGGATGCACAAATGTACAATTTAGAAAATGCCTGAGAGCAATATGAGAATGAATATTAACAAATAGAAATGAATACACTCACAGGTAGTGTTTTAAAGGGGTCTTGTAGAGTTGAACGCATGTAGCCGTTTTGAGCGTATGTTGCTTTTTTTTTGCAATGCACGTGCTCAGACAACAGGGCCGCGCAATAGCAAGATTCTAAGGATCTCAGGCGACTGAGTGGGCAGAGCGGGGTGTGAATGGGCATTGTATGAATGGTCATTTTGACGTTCTCCGATGTACAATAAAAGATCGTGTTGATGCCATTGAGATCGGAAGCAGACCTTGCAAAGAGTCATAAATGTGTCTGACGCAGGCGTTTCTTTGGCACCTGCTCATCCCTGGTGCAATTCTAGTGATGACGATACTAGTGACAATACTAATGTGTGATGATAGGAAAGCTGACACTCAAACACAGGATAGTGAAGCTCAAAAAGATTAAGGAAATAGATGGTGCAACATGGCAGCACAAGGGAAACCTAATAAGATGAGATGATGCACATGGGATGTGTATCATAAAATAGATCAATGCAAAGCAGTACGTATACTAAGTAGTATGTATTGTTCCCACTTTGCATCCAGCCGCAAAATACACAGATTGGTAGATGACGAATACCTGGTGTATCTTACGTCTGATGCTGAGTTAAATGTTTCCTTTGTTGCGTGCAACTCTACATGGCCAGCAAATATATGCCAATTTTATGCGTGTTTTCTACACGACTTGCGCTCAGCTCTGTGTCAGCCTCATTGTGTTTATTATCAACACGTTTTAGGAAACTCACTCTCCGTCCTCAGATATACATGCAAATCCAAACTATATAAAGCCCTAAGGGTGCCAAGAGGTGAAGTAGCCTGTACAGAAGTGAACAAAATGTGTGGAACACAAAATATAATCAGGGTAGACTGACTTCCTAGAGCAGTGGTAGGCAACAAGCAGCCCAGGCCCTGCAAAGCCTTCATATGTGAACCCCCCACCCTTCCCAGCTGGCTGTTCCCGACCTCTAATCTGTTGCATAGTGGAAGAGGGAAAGGCGGGAAGGGAGTGCGCTGTGCTCTCCCTCCTTCCTCTGTGCAGCTCCTTGAAGGTTGGAGGGCCACAAATACAGCTCTCAAAGAATGAGAGGTTGTCCATTGATGTCCTATAGGAAAGCTGGAAAGTTGACTGCAAAGGTGTGACCACTTTTAAATAAAGGTATCGTGCATGTGTGGGATACTGATACACAAACCATATATGAGAGAGTGAAATGACACAAGGTGCCAAGCAACTGAGGTATAAACATAGGAGTGCACACAATCAGTACACAGAACAATCAGTACAATATAAATATGACCGGTAACAGGGTAGGTGATTATCTGAGCCCCAGCACAGTGAGGTAAAGGCAGAGGGTGATGGCCATAAAACAGACAGAGTGTCACACATTGCACCAGCTACCTTTCATTCTGGCCACTGTTCTTTTCTGTTTCCCTTGGTTCTCACTCCCTGCATTCACTTGCTGGTCTGAACTGAGCATGCTCATATCTGGTCTTTTCAAAACTTCCTGCATTCTCTCGATTGGCCAATTGCCGGTTAGCTCAGTCTATTCAAAGCACCTGCTTCTCTACTAAGGTACCAGATCTTCAGGCCTCCATACCCGTTAGGGCGCTGTTCTCTCTGGCTCCCGTCTGCACATCAGTATTCTGTGTTACCTGTTCCACGATCAAGACCTGTTGTATTATTGCAAGAACCTTGTGCCTCATCATCGGTTCCGTCCTCAAGCTATTCACTTTCCAGGGATCTCAGTGCATCAGTTCTCTGCAGTTCACCACCTCTCAGTTGGTATCCTGTGTTTTCTGTTTGACGATCAAGACCTGTGCTATTATTGCAGAACCTCATGTCTCATCATCGGTTCCATTCTCAAGCTATTCGCTTTCCAGTTATCTCTAGAGAAGTCTATCTAGACCCAGGTTTCGAGGTCTACTCCAAACTCTGTGACACAGGGTTTAACATGGAAGACTAAATAAAGCCAAGGGAGAGGGAAGGGCTGCACCAAAGTACAGATATTAACAGTGCACCTCAGCAACACACAATTAGACGAATAAAGACTACTTAGAAGAATATAGATTAAATAGAAATACAAAAATATAGATTGATTATAGATGATCAATTGTGCTAGCCATCCCAATGCGTGTACATGTTTTAAAATTCCAGGGTGATTGTTTATATTAGGGAAATGCTTCCCAGAGAGATGTTCAGCTTTAGATAAAAGCTGGTAAGGGTCCCTGTGGTGTAAATGGAGACAGAAGGGTGGGCTCTATTTACAAGGCCCAGTCCAGTTCTTCTGTTCTGCTGTCAGACTTATTAATGCTGGCACCTGTGAGCTGTGTTATATATATATATATATATATATATATATATATATATATATATATACACAGAGAGAGAGAGTATGAGGACACATGACTTGAACTCTACCCACAGTACTTTTAACACCTCTTTTTTTAAAGTCTTTTGGTCTTAAAATGAAAATGAAAATTCATAGAGGAAGGTTTACATTATACAAATCACTTTTGTGCACAAAGTATAATTTTTACATCTTATTGCTCTTTTAAGGAAGAGTAAAAACAAATTATCAGTAGTTTTTCATTATAGCACAATCCAAAACTTTTCTTGTCTGAAATGTACTCTACTTGCTTTTCTTAAAAATGTTATGGCAGTTTGGACTTTTTAGCATTAATCTGTTTTCAGCAAACAGAGACGGTAGTCTAGAATTATTTAAACCAATTTAGATGCTCACCAATCTTGGAAGAGTATAGATACATATATAAATATTAATGATGTTGTTCCATCCAGCTCGGTTTTCAATTTCATTAACCAGCCTTTATTGACAAATCTTTATATCTTCAGAAAGTCAATGATTTATCTGTTTTCCATTTTGAAAACTCTGAGGGAGTTTTATCCAACTATAAAACAGAATTATTTTAACAAGCTCACAGCAAACTTTCAAAAATTTTAATTAATTTTCTTATTGGTACTATAAAATTGATAATTGGAATCTGCTATGACCTTGTTGTGGTAACCTGTGCACTCGTTTTTGTAAACATACCTGTGTTTTCTACTTACTAAAGATGTGTGAACTCGCCCGTGTTGTGGGTTTTGTTTCCAAAACAAGTTGTAGCGCTTTTGTGTTAGTTTTGGTTTTAGCAAAACCAGGCTGGTGTTCAGCCTTTATGATTTTACTATTGTCCATCAAATGTAAATGAAACAGAAAAGAAGATCTGCTTCAAACTTATAATAGGATGACAATTTAATAAATTATACAGATGGGCAAGGCCTTAATTTACTGATAATGGACTGTACTCCAAGAAGATGGCATTGGATGTAAATGAAACAGATGACAAGAGCAGCACCAGTTAGATAGTAAGTAACTCTTGATGGCTTATTGTTGTTCCTCAAGTTGTTGAAATATATAATGGTTGAATTCCACCTTGTTACTACTAGAGATGTTCACTGACCCCCCGTGTTTTGGTTTTGGATTTAGGTCTGGATTAACTTCATGTTTTGGTTTTGGTTTTCGGTTTTTGCAAAACCGCCCTTGTGTGTTTTGGTTTTGGTTTTGGACCCTTTTTTCTAAAATCCTTGTTTTTTTTTTCGTAAAATCACATAATTTGGCTCTTTTTTTGTTCCTACATTATTATCAACCTCAATAACATTAATTGCCAGTCAATTTTTGTCAAGTGACAAGAACACTGTTAACCCTCCTGTTTCTGTATGAGCAATATCACTGGAGACTGGAGAGTGACAAGAACACTGCTACCCAATGCAGAAGACCTATAAAAATATATGTAATATGTGTGATTGCACTGCAAAAGTGTTTTTCATAAATTACCCCACTGCTGTTTTCTTGTAAGTACTGAGTGGCAATTCTAAATGTTATACTTAGCAGATATATTACAGTACTTGCTAAGCTACAATTCAACTAATATATTTCTTTATCTAGCATTGCTTGTGTCTCTGTGTGCTTTAGAGGTTCCCTTACATACATTTGTTCTACCTGTATTGGAATCACTCATAACATCCACTTATCATGTTAAGAGCGGTAATTTTGGCGTAAGAAGATAGCGATATCGATAATAACAGTTATCATTGCCCCTAATGTTTGCACCCTGGAGGCTTAATTTACATAATTGTAGATTTATATAGATTGATGCAAACCATTTAACATTTTAGTTGATTTCCCATTACAGCTGGAAATACTTAGAATTCAAAAGGTTTAATTAATGATATCGGGGACATATGAAACAAGAGTAAGAAATGGACATACTATGTGATCCCAGACTTAAATAGTGTACAAGCCACTGTCTTCAATATATAGTAATTAAGTAGTCGGCTGTTCATTGCCATCTGCATTTCTGCCAGGGCTAATACAGAAGCTGTGCTACAGGGGTTACCAAGAGCTTGGCATATTACACTTCCAAACCATTGGCTCTATTTACTAAGTAAATTGTTTGTAATGTTTTCATTTTCTTAACAAAGAGTGTTTAGAAAAACTGTTATGACACATTTACCTGAATCACTCCAATAGGCCTTCAGAAAACCATTGAATACATATTACAGTGTAAATAGTATTTTCTACACAAAGCATATTACTTAGCATGAAAATGCTATTTTTCTTTGAACGCATTCAAAAATGTAATACATATTCATTATACAGGAATGGATTAGAGGAAATTTATTGTGAAATAAATACTTGGCTTCATTTTATAAAATAGATCCTATTGTAGCCCACTGTGACTTGTGTGATAAATGGGATCACTCCCCAGATATTGCACTGTGACAAAGTTAATCTCTGGATCTCGTTTATGAAGAGCACTAAATGTGCAGTGTGAAAATGTCTTGTCCATCAGTGTGTCTAGATCAGTGTTTCTCAACTCCAGTCCTCAGGACCCCCTAGCAGTACATGTTTTCCATATCTCCTTGCTGGAGCACAGGTGTATTCATTACTGACTGACACAGAGTAACAGGTGGTATAATTGTTTCTCTGGTCACCTGGCAATCCTGCACTGTTAGTGGGTCCTGAGGACTGGAGTTGAGAAACACTGGTCTACATGGTTCTGCAACACACATCAAGATGCACGAGTACTGTCAGCTATCAGGAGACGCCTCTACAAACTAGTGAGGTATTGTGCAAAAGTGTAAATGTTATATCAAAATTCCAACCTCCTACCTACCACTTTAGAACCACCCAGTGGGGTAACTACCAGGGTGGCAGGAGTAGCAGTTGCATCAAGGCCTCATGTAGCTGTCACTCATGCTGTTCTAAAGTACTGTTCCCCTCTATGGTGTTCACGGTCAGCAGGGAGCTTTGGTGGATGATCGCCAACCCTGCAAAGAATTTGAAGCTTCAGAAGGCTGCTCACGACAATTGACGCTTTGAGGGACAGATTCAATTAGCCGCGATGTTCCCAGGCTGCGCATTTTTACCGTTTATACAGCAGAAAGTAACGCTCACTTTTGCTCAGATCTCTATGGGGCGTGAGCAAAAGTGAGCATATATTTCACTAAAAGAGAATCGCTGCGCAGTGTGTCGCAGACGTTCTGAGACACTATTATTTTTACAATTAAATCTGTCCTTGATGCTCAAATTTGTAATTCTGCTCAGAGAGGAGGGTTACTCTGATGTTACTTTCCTCTCTGAGCAGGAAGTAAAGTGTCGACCTTGGCACAGCACAGGAAATAGAGACCGGCGGTTGTTAAGGAAAATGAGGGGAGCAGGAACTTCTTTCTAGAAATCTTGGGAGTCCAATCAAAATGAGGATCCAAAGTTCTAGTAACGTCCATGTAACCACGCGTTTCATTAGATAAAACCATTCTGTTTTACTCATAAAATATGGTGAAGCCTCATGTATGGTTTAAATTAATCATGAGTGTTAGGGGATGTCGGGACTGTTTCTATTACAAGTGTTACTTTTGTGTTTGACGCTTTGCTTTACACGGGGCATAGTGCTCTATGCCCACTTCTTTTCTGTTATTGGTTCCATTGTTGGTGGAGCCTCCAACCAGCTACCTGCTCCAATCTCTATAGGTGTGCAGCTGCACTCCCTCGCTCCTCTTCTGTGCACAAAAGGGACAGCTCGGTTCACACTGCAACACCTGAGCAACAGGTATTTGTGACTTAGCATATTTTCTGCTGTACCTTATTTTAGCCTATTTCTATGCCCGGTGCCTAATCCAGCCATACTCTATTATTAACCCAACCTATCATTGACCATTCCTGTCTGCATGTGACCGTGGTCTATCGTGGCTTGTGCTGACCTTGCACCATTGCTGCCAGTCCTGACTTCTAACCTGTCTCTTGTAAATGGCAGCAGCAGCTGTCTTGAAGGGTGAACCTCAGTGAAGTGACCTGTGGGTGCCCCTGGTGGAAAGCAGTCCCCCGTTATACACCGCGCCTCAGACGAGCCAGCAAGAATCACTAGCAGCACAGAGGGTCCATGATTTCACCATTTTTTTTCTACTCATACTATAAGCTATATAATTTGAAATTAAAATTGTACTTATTTTATATGTTTTTACTTACTCTTGGGTTCTGTTGAAGGAGCAGGGTCCAGGCCAAACCCTTCCTCATCTTTTACTCTTCTGATTGGCTTCTGGAATTTATGCCCTACAAAGTCCTGCTATTTATTTCGAATGGCTTCATCAAGTCACCCCCACTTAGGGGTATATTTACTAAACTGCAGGTTTGAAAAAGTGGAGATGTTGCCTATAGCAACCAATCAGATTCTAGCTGTCATTTATTTAGCACATTCTACAGAATGACAGTTAGAATCTGATTGGTTGCTATAGGCAACATCTCCACTTTTTCAAACCTGCAGTTTAGTAAATCTCTTCACAGAGCAGAGTGAGGGGCCCAGGATGCTACAGCATCTTCGCTGGACCCCAACCAAAGCTCTGCGATGGGCCCCCACAATGCAACGTTCTGCCCTTGAGTGACTGATTGCAGTATATTCTGTTCCTGCTGCCTAATAACCTTCTTTCCTTACAGACAATTAACATTTGCAAAATATAAAAATATAGAATGCTATGCAACTTTATATACATTTTATTGAAAACATAATATTACAGCTATAAGATGGCTAAAAACACAGTATTTTTGCTGGGGAAACAATTGTGGATAATGTTGCATGTTTTTTTCTTTTTGCACATCATGCATTGTTCTAAATTGCCTTGCATTGCCTAGGTGTATAAATGTTTCTTGCCTGTGCCCTATGGGGTGAAATACAGCCTTTATATGTACCTACACTGATCTTGCAAACTTTAAGTATGAAGCTTCCTTCTATTTTTGTTGTTCTAAATTGTAATGGGCAAGTATAGAGAAGGTAAACATGGTGAGAAGTAACAATATCTCACACTTCAATGCTGTGTCCTCAATGGGTTATAAATGGTTTGAAAAAAATATATTGCCGAAGACCTCAAGACAAATGGTACAATTTGGGAAATAGCCTGAGCAAGGTTCCCTGCTGCTTCCTACAATACATTCAGTTGATGGAAGGCCACTTTCAGTGTGGCTTTAAAGAAACATTATACTGCAGATGTATTTTTGTCATTTAGGATTTAGAAGTAAATCAGTAAAAACGGAATAATTGTATGAAAATATATACAAAGGAGAAATAGGTAGAAGTTTCCTTTAATTGTAAATATTGCAATAGAGGAATGCTAACTGTAATCTGATGGATTGCTATCATTATTGTTGTGCAATGCGCCAGTGTGCTCTGCAGCACGGGACTATGGGGAGACAGCATGCATAACATAGAGACATGCAGAAAAAGGGACCTGCAATGGGAAATAGCGCAGTTATAAATGTTCCCTATTGTTTTAATAATCATTTATGTACTATATGCCATTGTTTTTCATGGCAGAGGGAACGTTATTGTGTCTCCTGCTTATGTTAATAAACTTAAATAGTTAACAAAACGTAAGATTCTCTGTCCCCAGTGGAGTTGTTTTTATTAATAAAGTACAAATATATAGGCTCAGGGGTAGATTTACCGAAACTTCTAAAAAGGAAAAAGTGAGGTGCTTCCAGGGGCAGGCTGGGGGGCAGGGGGGCATCTGCCACCCGGGACGGTCCCATAGTGGGCTACCTTGGGCTGGGCTACTGGGCTACCTGCATTTTTTTCCTTTAAAATGTTCCTAATAGGTTGCTGGGTCGGGTCTTGTCCCCCGGGCTATAATTTGCCAGCCCTCCCCTGGGTGTTGCCCATAGCAGATTCTACCTATCAGTTATCTAGTGTATTCTAAAGAATCATAGCTAGAATCTGATTGGTTGCTATGGGCAACACATCCACTTTTCCTTTTTAAAAGCTTTAGTAAATCAACCCCTAAAATTTACATTTGCATAGCTTTTAGTGCCCTCCCTCCATGCCACTTCAGCTCTCCATGGTTCTAATCCCTGCTGCATCCCATTTGTACAAAGTAAATACATGGATATAATTTAGCCCAATTTCACCCCATAGGTAAATGTTATCAATATGTATATTGTTGATTATTAATATGTAAAATAGTATAAACATAAGACAATGAAGTGCAGCCTTCCATTCCTGCACCTCTGCGGTCTTTCCATAATTCCGGGTCTGCAAATATGCTGTAAGCAACACACCAGTAATAAACTTTGGTTGATTAATCATATAGTTAATATAGATGATACACAGGGCTGGTGATGGGTTGTCTGGTGCTCTCCTGCTCAGGGTAGATGCATGCGTCTTGAGCTAAGTGCACACGCGCCCTCCCCTCCCGCTCTGCTGGACTCAGAAGGTGGAATGCTCCGCACCAACACAAACGTGGCAGAAAAGTATATTTTTCCAGTGCAGACAGGCTGTTGGGACACCTGGTAGAGTGAACTCCTCTGGCCACACTTACCGGGTTTAAAGTGTTCTGGCGGAACTGATCATACCTCTCCTCTGTCCAGATTTAGATGGAGGGACTATGCCACCATCCCGACAGCCAAGACTTTTGTCCCAACTGCCAGGAACTGTAGGAGGTTTGTCACACTCACAGTGGCAGGTCTGCGGATCAACGCAAGTGTTGATTTATCCTTCAGGATTCCTTGGCAATGCCCCCTATCGAGAAGGGGCCAAGACCATTTTTTTTACTGTATTTGAAGCACTTTGATGCTTGAGATATGCTCCTAAAATATCCCTCCATTCACACTTATGACCACTATTTAGAACACAGGGTTTGATTCATGTTCAGATGTTCTAATGTGACTTTATATAGCACATATGCACATATTCTGTTGTGTCTGTTAACATACAGTAAATAACGTATAGACAGAACCTACTTATACCCCAATTCAAAAGGAAACATATATCGAGATCTACGTGGATTTGAATACGGGCAGAATTTTGCTCAAGTTCTGTACTTTTTTGTTTAACCACAAGTAGCACGAGTATAGCCTTATTTTCTATGCTCCCAGATATGGTGTGAGGAAAGAATAATACATTTGACATTTCTTTAAGCAAAACCATCTGGACTTAGCCTCATCTCTGGAATTTCAGATTTGGCACATTCCTATCTAAGGTGAGAATTCAAACACATATGAACGTCACCAAATAGGCACTCAGAATTTTATGTTTTCTTTTCTTTGTTTTTGCCTTTTTTTGCAACAATATTACATATTATAATAATTATATTGTAATTATAATATTTTCCAGATTTTTTTTAGTGCAAAGTGACATGTTTACAATTTTTGTTGAATGGATAACATGCAATTACAGTCACTTACAGTTTCAGTATAAGTACAGCTGTGATAATGACCATTTGGGGGATCTATTCTATTCTAATTTTATAACTTATGAACTGGTCTAGAATATATACCAAGGGTCATTCATGAACTGCAAGCATGTTGTCTCACAGTATAAATGCTCGTTGTGACATCTATTTTTGCACAAATTCACCCAGTTTTATGAATGAGTAAATGGATTTGTCAGGGAAGGTCAGTGAGCAAAAGTTTGACCTGGACAACTGGTTAAGTTGGGTGTAATAGGACCATTGCTGGCTGCGTATGGATTAGAGGCATGAGTGTGTCTATTTTAACACAAATATGCCAAAGTGAGATTTTGTTTTGCTGGATGAGTTTAATTAAATTAAATATAGAGGTGTACATGTACATTTGCAGAGTTAATCCCTGCGCTGTAGGAGAGTTCCCAGCCTTTCCTTAAAAAAAAGGACTTCATTTGGTCATCTGCCACCATCTGTGCCAGCGATTGGGTCTTGTCAGATGCTGGCTGGACTGGGGGGCAGGGGGCATCTGCTAATGACTGATGACTGAACCATACCGTGGATGGCCAACTGGCCCTGAATACACTTAACCAAGGATGTAATCCCTTACTGTATGGCCGGTGCTAAATCTGGCGTCAGAGGGACTACACCCCCTCTACGCTCACAATGACCTGTCCTCACATATCAGATTAATAAGTCCTCCTTACAAAAGGACCAAGAGTCACCTTTACCTCGAAGGAGGCAGTGACCTGCGACCAATCAGCGATAGCGCCATGTGTATCAGACGCTGATCGCAGTGCTTTTGTGGTGGTCGAGTACTGATGGGATTTCCTTCCCTTACCTTGTCCTCCAGACACGAGTCAGGTTCTTTTTTTATTCGGACATCCGGTGGTCAGGAGATAAATACTTCAATGAAAGGGACAAGGATTGGTCAAATAACTTGGGTTTATTAATAATGCAGTAAAGATAATTTTGGTAAGCCACCGCGCCACTGACCCCTTCAACTCAATGGTAATGACAAAATATTCATTTGATCAACATAGAGCACAATAGCATTTAACATATAATATACAATAAATAAATTTTCAGGTAAATCACTTAACATTAACATTCAACTAAAACATTTGGTGCACCAATATTATCCCTGGTAACATTACCATATTTTACACTCAGTCCTGGGTTGAACTGTGCACAGGAATTTAGTAGAAGTGGTGCACGTGGTTGGGGCCCATAAATTATTTTTTCACGCCAAATAAACTGATGATCTTTTGTATCACACAGTCTCTTTTGTGTGTATTCACAGACCTCTCTATTTTCTCTCCTCTTACACTGTTCTCAGTACATAGCTCAGTCTGTTTAGTGGGATGTCACAGATCTCTATACTGCTTATTTGTTTTCAGTACTTTCCTTTTTACTCACACCTCTCTTTGGCTCACTTCTTATCTTCTTCTCTTCTTACACTTACTTCACTTTTAATCTGCTTATATATCACTTTGTCCGATTTTCATTCTGTCCCTATTTTTCTCTCTCAGTCTATGCAGACACAGGGATCTCTCTCCCTCAGAAGTGTAGAAATTTCCTCTTCCCACTGCCTTCTGGGAGTTCACAGTTATTACCAAAGTTAGTGGACTTGTTGCTATGCCACACACTCCTCCTTCCTGTTACTCCCGGCAACCACCAACCACTCCCAACTGTCACTTCTCCCTCAAGAAAACATATTCTTTTTTCTAAATCTTTATAAACACTTTTAACAATTAACAAATTAAATTAACAAATTAAAAACATATAGATACACCCCAGGGTACTCAGATTTTGGGGCACCACATTCACCCCCGCTTTTTCAGGTGCGTGTCCTCACGCATTAAGACATAAAGGTGGTTGTTCTTTATCAACTCAAATCACACATCTACAACATTTATAATAGCAAACATTTTCAATGACAACAGTTTTAATATACATTATATACAACAGTTTCAGTGAGAAAGATCTCTAATCCTGATACTGCCAATAGTAGCTTGAAAGGGTCGGTGGGCAGCTGAGGCAAAGTCACTTTTCTATCATCTGGTTCTTCGTCCCAGTCATCCCTTGATGTTTCTTCTTGAGGACGATGCTTCCTTCTGACAGCCGATAGGCCTGCGCATCCCAGTCGTAGTCTTTCTGCTGCCGTTTGTAGAAGAACAGAGGAGGGCGTCTGCGCTGGACAAGTCTCTGCTGAGAGGACACTTCTTCTGCTCTCTCTCTCCCTTGCTTACTTGCTCTGTACTTACTTTCCCACCAGATTCTGCAGCATTCTCTCCTCTTGGCCGGTAGAAACGTCTGCGGAACCTTCGTCGGTAGGGTGAAAATCTGCTTCCTTTTACTGGTACACCACCAGGGCCAGTCACATTTGCTGCCTCTGCACCCTTCTCTCCGTCCACAACATCAAATTCCACAGTCTCCCCGTCTCCAACACTGTGCAGAAACTTCCGTGGGTTATTTCGCTTTATTGCTGTCTGGTGGACAAAGACATCTTCTTTGGTGTCATTTCTGTTGATGAAGCCATATCCATTCCGCACATTAAACCACTTGACAGTGCCCGAAACCTTTACATGGGAATCAGCAGACTTTTGGTAACCTTGTAGGAGCCGAACAGTATGTTGAAAGGCCTGATGATCGGGGAAAGCCGCTTGGGTTAATTTACCCTTCAAAGTCGCCACTAGCTCATCCGGGCATCTTTGCAGCACACTCATTCCCAGGATGATGGGGGCTATGTTCCCTTTACAGGGGGCGGTGACAAGACAGCCTTGTCTTGGCAACAAGGTCGCTCCGATCTGGATGTCCGCTTCCCAATACCCTTCACACGCAACCTCGAGGCCGTTACTGGCGGTCAGCTGCAGCCAGGTTGGGGGTGGTGATAACAGCTGATCTTTGCCCCAATACTTGTGGAATGTAGGGAGCCGGATGGTTGTAATCAACGACCCCGTGTCAAGCATAGCCAGGGTCTCCACTCCATTAATTGTAACGGGTAACGTGGGACATTGTCCGATGAACTGGGGCCTCCAGTTTTCTGGATCCGGATCTATTCCCGGGGCTCGACCAAAGATTCGGCCCTCGAATCTCGGGGTGTCGGAGTTTAAATGTTCGTTTTGGTTGCAGTTTCGTTCTATGTGTTCTATCCCATGGCACCGGCGGCATATCGGGCGCCCTTGACCATCGAATTGGTTAAACGATCGCCGTACATACTCGGGAGGTGGTTCCCACCTGCCTCGGACTGGTCTTTGTCTTTCGGGCCTCCACTTTGGTTCCCCGTAGGTGGGTGCCGGTGGCCTCGCCATTTGGCGCATCTCTCGCTGGATTTCTGCCATTATGACAGCCAGCTCCTCCATTTGCTTTTTGAGCGTTTGTATTGGGTCTTCGGTGGGATACTGACCGCTCTGTATTACCGATTCTTGGGCCCGTGTTGATTTTTCTGTGCTGCTTGCCATGGCTCCCGTCGAGCTTGCGCTTTCTCTGAAGCCCACCAATTCTGAGTATTCTTCTTCCCTTCCCCGTTGGTTACCGACAATGGCGATGGCGGTCTCTTTAAACTCTCGGAAGGTTTTGCCTGGCATATGTGCTTTCATCAGTCGTAGCTGAATCTTAACGCTTTCTTGGGCGACTCCTTCTACGAACTGTACGGTCAGGGCTTTCGTACTTCCTCTTTGTCCACTGCCTGAATGGCTCTTAGCATCTCTTGTAGGCTCAGGGCATAGTCCCGCAGTGTCTCGTTCGGTTGTTGCTTGCGAGCATAGAGTTTCATCTTTAACTCCGGAAGAGTTCTTGTCTCAAACGTTGTGGATTTTTTTTTTAAAACCTGTGCCAATTCTTTCTTGTCGTCCATCGGCCATGAGATTACTTCTCTGAGCGCCGACCCTGTGAGTTGCCTCTTAAGATCTCTACTTTCTGCTGTTCAATCAACGGGTATAGCCGAAACATGGATTCCAGTTTGTTCTCGAATTCTGTAAATTAAGTCTTCTGTAGCTTGTCGTCGTCCCCGCTGTATTTCGGGAGCCATGGGGCCCCAAAATAGTATGGTAGGGTTATGGGCCCTGCCGGTTGCTGATCCATTTTTCACTGAGGGTATTACTCTCCTGATGCACTCGGATCCTGTTCGGTTTGACGCCAAAGTTATGTGGTGGTCAAGTACTGATGGGATTTCCTTCCCTTACCTTGTCCTCAGACACGAGTCAGGTTCTTTTTTTATTCGGACATCCGATGGTCAGGAGATAAATACTTCAATGAAAGGGACAAGGATTGGTCAAATAACTTGGGTTTATTAATAATACGACCCCTTCAACTCAATGGTAATGACAAAATATTAATTTTATCAACATAGAGCACAATAGCATTTAACATATAATATACAATAAATAATTTTTCAAGTAAATCACTTAACATTAACATTCAACTAAAACATTTGATGCACCAATATTATCCCTGGTAACGTTACCATATTTTACACTCAGTCCTGGGTTGAACTGTGCACAGGAATTTAGTAGAAGTGCTGCACGTGGTTGGGGCCCATAAATTATTTTTTCACGCCAAATAAACTGATGATCTTTTGTATTACACAGTCTCTTTTGTGTGTATTCACAGACCTCTCTATTTTCTCTCCTCTCACACTGTTCTCAGTACATAGCTCAGTCTGTTTAGTGTGATGTCACAGATCTCTATACTGCTTATTTGTTTTCAGTACTTTCCTTTTTACTCACACCTCTCTTTGGCTCACTTCTTATCTTCTTCTCTTCTTACACTTACTTCACTTTTAATCTGCATAATTAAAAAATTAAATATCACTTTGTCCGATTTTCATTCTGTTCCTATTTTTCTCTCTCAGTCTATGCAGACACAGGGATCTCTCTCCCTCAGAAGTCTAGAACTTTCCTCTTCCCACTGCCTTCTGGGAGTTCACAGTTATTACCAAAGTTAGTGGACTTGTTGCTATGCCACACACTCCTCCTTCCTGTCCCTCCCGGCAACCACCAACCACTCCCAACTGTCACTTCTCCCTCAAGAAAACATATTCTTTTTTCTAAATCTTTATAAACACTTCTAACAATTAACAAATTAAATTAACAAATTAAAAACATATAGATACACCCCAGGGTACTCAAATTTTGGGGCACCACATTTTCCTACCCAACAGTGCCTGCTCTGTGGTGAAGGGAAAATTAAAGTTAGAACCTAAGTCTCCTATTAAACAAATCAAACAGAGTGGACGGAAGGGCTTCTGTGAAGGAGAAAAGAGCCTGAAGTCAGCCAGCATATAGATCTAGGCACCTCCCCCTTGTCAGCCATTGGCTAACTTGGGTTGAGGAATGTTAACCCATTCAGGTGCTGTTAGTTACACAAGAAACACACTTCTGAGTTTAAGTGTATTTGTTTTAATTTTTGCCCCACTAAACAAGAAATCATGATTACCCTCATAATAAAAACTTGTACTGTGTCTCCTGTTAGGTTGAGCTTGGCCAGAAGCGGAAAGCTGATGTGTTTGCTAATCTCGCCTACCCAAAGCAGCCTGTTAAATCTGGTGATTTTCACAGCAATCTCGGACAAGTTTGCAAAATTGCAGCTTGATACATATGGTGACTTGTACTGTTAAAGTGGCCAAACGATTTGGCACACGATTTGTAGCATGGTGATTTTGGTAAAATCACTTTAATGATGATTTTCAATAAACTCGCACTGTCATACATCGGAGAGTTTAAATTCGCCCGAGAAAATTACGGAACATGCAAAATAGCAGCTTGATACTTTTACCCCATGGACTTGTTCGTACACACACTTTCTGACAACTACACTTCACTTTTCCTTGGAACAGTAGGATTACACATTCATTAAAATACATTGAGGTTCAATGGGAATGCTAGTTTAGCACCTGCTCTACCATTTATCAAGTACTTGTCAAGTCTCTCTCAACCTGCGTTAACAGAATGCTGGAGTATTGAAATCTGGGGAATTTGGAGTCCAAGTCAACACCTTGAATTCTTTGTCATGTTCCTCAAACCATTCCTAAACAATATTTGCAGTGTGGCAAGGCGCATTATCCTGCTGAAAGAGGCCACTGCCATCATGGAATACCATTGCTGTGAAGAGGTGTACTTGGTCTGCAGCAATGTTTAGGTAGGTGGTACTTTCCAAAGAAACACCCCCATGAATGCCAGGACCCAAGGTTTCCCAGCAGAACATTGTCAGAGCATCACGCTACATCCACCGGCATGCCTTCTTCCCAGTGCATCCTGGTGCCATCTCTTCCCTAGGTAAACAACACACATGCACCCAGCCGTTCACATGATGTAAAAGAAAACGTGTTTCATCTGACCAGGCCACCTTCTTCCATTGCTCCATGGTCCCGTTCTGGCACTCACTTGCCCATTGTAGGCAATTTTGGCGGTGGACAGGGGTCAGCGTGGGCACTCTGACTGGTCTGCAGCTGTAAAGCCCCATATGCAGCAAGCTATCATAGCCAGCATTAACTTTTTTTAGCAATTTGTGCTACAGTAGCTCTTCTGTGGGATTGAACCAGACGGGTTAGCCTTCGCTCCCCACGTGCATCAATGAACCTTGGGCACCCATGGCCCTGTTGCCAGTTCACCAATTGTCCTTCCATGGATCATTTTTGGTAGGTACTAACCACTGCATACCAGGAACACCTTACAAGATCTGCTGTTTTGGAGATACACTGACCCTATTGACTAACAATCACAATTTGGCCCTTGTCAAAATTGCTCAAATCCTCACTCTTGCCCATTTTCCCTGCTTCCAACACATCAACTTCAACAACTGACTGTTTAATTGCTGCCTAATATATCCCACCCCTCGTCAGGTGCTATTGTAACAAGATAATCAATGTTATTCCCTTGTCAGTGGTTTTAATGTTGTGGCTGATCGGTGTATGTTACATTATGTAAAAGCTACTAAATGGTAAATAGAAAAGTGTTTTTTTTGTGCCATGAAAATGGTTTTTATGTGGGAGTCACCATTTATCTGTAATTATACAAAATAGCAAAGGCATGAATTATTCTTTCTATAGTGACAACATATTATACAGCTCTATACAGAGAATGCAGTTTAAATTCTTTACAGCACAAAGACATTAACATTAACCTACCATTATGCTTTTGGACTGTGGGAGGAAACCAGAGCACCTACAGGAAACACAGACACAGGGAGAGCATCCAATGTACACTGATAATGGGGTTTGGTTGGATGGGAGCCCATAGCCCTAGCACTCTAAGGCAGCAATGCTAATCACTGTCCCACCGTGCCGCCCATGCAATATGATGCTAACTTAAATTACATGTCCAATATTAAAGCGTCTTACACAAAGAAGGCAGTATAGTATGTTTTGTCCTGAGAACAGCAGGACAGAGAAGAGCAGATAGTGATTTTTAGCGGAGTTGGATTATTATCTGTGACAGAGATTCAGATCACAGCCGGAGAGCGATGCAATACATATGAGCGGTATGAAATCTCCTGGAAAGTGTTGGCTCCAACCGCGAGTTATATCAGAACTATGCATTGCTCATTCCATACATTATTATAGAGGTGACCACCCTCAAGACAAACCAGTTATTAGGTTTTTTTTAACACATTAGTGGATTCAAATACTGCCAAATTCCACTCTACTGTGTGTTGCTTAAGGAACGATTTAATACAGAAGTGACATAACATATGTGGGGCTCATACCTGATCCAGGATCATGGGGACTGGTTGTTCCTAACTATTTAAACTGGAATATTGCTGAGCGATCCTGATGGAAGCATATGTGGGTCTTATGTCTTTTTATCCTTGGCATTAAGGATGCCTCACAGCGCTGGGGTCATGAGTTCAATTCCCGACCATGGCCTTATCTGTGTGTTTGTATGTTCTCCCCGTGTTTGCGTGGGTTTCCTCCGAGTGCTCCGGTTTCCTCCCACACTCCCAAAACATACTAGTAGTTTAATTGGCTGCTAACAAATTGACCCTAGTCTCTCCCTGTCTGTGTGTGTGTGTGTGTGTGTGTGTTAGGGAAGTTAGACTGTAAGCTCCAATGGGGCAGGGACTGATGTGAGTGAGTTCTCTGTACAGCGCTGCAGGATTAGTGGCGCTATATAAATTAATGGTGGTGATGATGATGATGATTTATCCACTACACTGAATCTGCTGTATGATTACTGTACTTGTATATCTTCATCTGTGCAAGTTTTAATAATTAATTTGCTTTTATTATTGTTTATTTAAGTCTTTGGAGTAGATTTATCAAAACTTCTAAAAAAGAAAAATGTTACCCATAGCAACCAATCAGAGTCTAGAAAATGATAGCTAGAATAGGACTGGTTGCCATCGGTAACACCTCCACTTTTGATTTTTAGAAGGTTTGATAAATCTACTCCTTTGTCTTGTCTAGTTATTTGATTATAAATACATTTTATTATTTTACCCAGCAAATTCTTTACAGTAATAAGTTCTGCCAGTTGATTTTAATTCATTATATAATTCTACTTATACATTATATTTTTTTATCTGATTTTATTTGCATTATATCTATAAGAGTATTTTTTAGGTATATGATGTAGCACTGTTCTATTTAGTGATGTTGGTTGTTTTGTTAAGGGACGATTTAACATTATTCCCTAGGAATTGCTGCAGAAGATCCTATTCCGGAGTTTAATTTGATTTTAGATAGTGATGATCCTATCAACTAGGATCCATGTTCTGAAAGTTATCATTTTATTATTCTATAGTTGTCAGCTGTTCATAATTTCCACTGCTAGTCGCAGGTTTTAAAGGTTTGTTCAAATAAAGCTGCAGAGTATTTGTGTGCATTTCCCCTGCATGCTAAATTATGTTGCATTCACACCCCTTGCAATGCAATAGGGTTTGTCTAGATGCAAATTTACATCCATTAGCTAGATTTGCTCCTAATGCTAAATAAGTCCATTTGTGGGAAATGCAAAAGCAGCAGAAATCTCCTTTTATCTGTCCCTCAAGAGGATGAAACTCTTATGATTTGCAAGAACCTCGTTAGCAACCTTAGAAAAGATTCACTTGAACGATTATAGAATGTGAAGAGTGAATATTCTAAAAATAATGTATCACGTGTCAGCTACACACACCTCAGCCACCAATCACACTATTATATGAATATTATCCAATAGTAGCATCTAATATGCTACCTACTTCTACGTAAACACCATACAAAAGGCGTAATACAATAGTCTAATAACAAAATAAAATGAGCCCTTTAAGTTAGAGGTTACAAATGTCAAATCTAAATCAGATTGTTCACCTGTAAGTGTCAGTTTATTAGTTATGTGCTCATCAGCTGGAGAGAATTAAATACACTGCATGGTTTGCGTGTACAATTAGCTCTGCTTTATTAGTTACAAGTAGAGATGGGCGGGTCCGGTTCTCCGAGAACCGAACCCACCCGAACTTTGGGTATCCGAGTACCGAGCTGAGCAGCTCGGTACTCTCCCGCCCATTCCTAATCCAAATCGAGGCCAAACGTCATTGTGACGTCGTCGGATCTCGGGGCTCGGTTCTCGCGATACTTCAACTTTATAAATACACGCCTCCACAGCAATCCATCGCCATTTGACAGAGGGAGAGAGCAGGGTGTAGTCATAGGCTAATTAGAGCAGGGACAGAGAATACAATATTGTTCTTGCAATTGCTCTAACCAAAATCGCTAGTGCAGAGAGGAGGATAGAGGTTTATTATTTTTTCTTCATATTTGGCACTCCCCAGCGCTTTTGGGGTGTCCCCCATAATTGTGCATAAATATTTCTGGCTGTCAAAAGTCATATCTGTCAGCAGTATCTACTAAATAATTTTTAGCACTCCTCAGTGCTTTTGGGGTGTCCTCCCTAATTGTGCATTGATATTTCTGGCTGTCAAAAGTCATATCTGTCAGCAGTATCTACTAAATAATTTTTAGCACTCCTCAGTGCTTTTGGGGTGTCCTCCCTAATTGTGCATTAATATTTCTGGCTGTCAAAAGTCATATCTGTCAGCAGTATCTACTAAATAATTTTTAGCACTCCTCAGTGCTTTTGGGGTGTCCTCCCTAATTGTGCATTAATATTTCTGGCTGTCAAAAGTCATATCTGTCAGCAGTATCTACTAAATAATTTTTAGCACTCCTCAGTGCTTTTGGGGTGTCCTCCCTAATTGTGCATTAATATTTCTGGCTGTCAAAAGTCATATCTGTCAGCAGTATCTACTAAATAATTTTTAGCACTCCTCAGTGCTTTTGGGGTGTCCTCCCTAATTGTGCATTAATATTTCTGGCTGTCAAAAGTCATATCTGTCAGCAGTATCTACTAAATAATTTTTAGCACTCCTCAGTGCTTTTGGGGTGTCCTCCCTAATTGTGCATTAATATTTCTGGCTGTCAAAAGTCATATCTGTCAGCAGTATCTACTAAATAATTTTTAGCACTCCTCAGTGCTTTTGGGGTGTCCTCCCTAATTGTGCATTAATATTTCTGGCTGTCAAAAGTCATAACTGTCAGCAGTATCTACTAAATAATTTTTAGCACTCCTTAGTGCTTTTGGGGTGTCCTCCCTAATTGTGCATTAATATTTCTGGCTGTCAAAAGTCATATCTGTCAGCAGTATCTACTAAATAATTTTTAGCACTCCTCAGTGCTTTTGGGGTGTCCTCCCTAATTGTGCATTAATATTTCTGGCTGTCAAAAGTCATAACTGTCAGCAGTATCTACTAAATAATTTTTAGCACTCCTCAGTGCTTTTGGGGTGTCCTCCCTAATTGTGCATTAATATTTCTGGCTGTCAAAAGTCATATCTGTCAGCAGTATCTACTAAATAATTTTTAGCACTCCTCAGTGCTTTTGGGGTGTCCTCCCTAATTGTGCATTAATATTTCTGGCTGTCAAAAGTCATAACTGTCAGCAGTATCTACTAAATAATTTTTAGCACTCCTTAGTGCTTTTGGGGTGTCCTCCCTAATTGTGCATTAATATTTCTGGCTGTCAAAAGTCATATCTGTCAGCAGTATCTACTAAATAATTTTTAGCACTCCTCAGTGCTTTTGGGGTGTCCTCCCTAATTGTGCATTAATATTTCTGGCTGTCAAAAGTCATAACTGTCAGCAGTAACTACTAAATAATTTTTAGCACTCCTCAGTGCTTTTGGGGTGTCCTCCCTAATTGTGCATTAATATTTCTGGCTTTCAAAAGTCATATCTGTCAGCAGTATCTACTAAATAATTTTTAGCACTCCTCAGTGCTTTTGGGGTGTCCTACCTAATTGTGCATTAATATTTCTGGCTGTCAAAAGTCATAACTGTCAGCAGTATCTACTAAATAATTTTTAGCACTCCTCAGTGCTTTTGGGGTGTCCTCCCTAATTGTGCATTAATATTTCTGGCTGTCAAAAGTCATATCTGTCAGCAGTATCTACTAAATAATTTTTAGCACTCCTCAGTGCTTTTGGGGTGTCCTCCCTAATTGTGCATTAATATTTCTGGCTGTCAAAAGTCATAACTGTCAGCAGTATCTACTAAATAATTTTTAGCACTCCTTAGTGCTTTTGGGGTGTCCTCCTTAATTGTGCATTAATATTTCTGGCTGTCAAAAGTCATATCTGTCAGCAGTATCTACTAAATAATTTTTAGCACTCCTCAGTGCTTTTGGGGTGTCCTCCCTAATTGTGCATTAATATTTCTGGCTGTCAAAAGTCATATCTGTCAGCAGTATCTACTAAATAATTTTTAGCACTCCTTAGTGCTTTTGGGGTGTCCTCCTTAATTGTGCATTAATATTTCTGGCTGTCAAAAGTCATATCTGTCAGCAGTATCTACTAAATAATTTTTAGCACTCCTCAGTGCTTTTGGGGTGTCCTCCCTAATTGTGCATTAATATTTCTGGCTGTCAAAAGTCATATCTGTCAGCAGTATCTACTAAATAATTTTTAGCACTCCTCAGTGCTTTTGGGGTGTCCTCCCTAATTGTGCATTAATATTTCTGGCTGTCAAAAGTCATAACTGTCAGCAGTATCTATTAAATAATTTTTAGCACTCCTCAGTGCTTTTGGGGTGTCCTCCCTAATTGTGCATTAATATTTCTGGCTGTCAAAAGTCATATCTGTCAGCAGTATCTACTAAATAATTTTTAGCACTCCTCAGTGCTTTTGGGGTATCCTCCCTAATTGTGCATTAATATTTCTGGCTGTCAAAAGTCATAACTGTCAGCAGTATCTACTAAATAATTTTTAGCACTCCTTAGTGCTTTTGGGGTGTCCTCCTTAATTGTGCATTAATATTTCTGGCTGTCAAAAGTCATATCTGTCAGCAGTATCTACTAAATAATTTTTAGCACTCCTCAGTGCTTTTGGGGTATCCTCCCTAATTGTGCATTAATATTTCTGGCTGTCAAAAGTCATATCTGTCAGCAGTATCTACTAAATAATTTTTAGCACTCCTTAGTGCTTTTGGGGTGTCCTCCTTAATTGTGCATTAATATTTCTGGCTGTCAAAAGTCATATCTGTCAGCAGTATCTACTAAATAATTTTTAGCACTCCTCAGTGCTTTTGGGGTGTCCTCCCTAATTGTGCATTAATATTTCTGGCTGTCAAAAGTCATATCTGTCAGCAGTATCTACTAAATAATTTTTAGCACTCCTTAGTGCTTTTGGGGTGTCCTCCTTAATTGTGCATTAATATTTCTGGCTGTCAAAAGTCATATCTGTCAGCAGTATCTACTAAATAATTTTTAGCACTCCTCAGTGCTTTTGGGGTGTCCTCCCTAATTGTGCATTAATATTTCTGGCTGTCAAAAGTCATATCTGTCAGCAGTATCTACTAAATAATTTTTAGCACTCCTCAGTGCTTTTGGGGTGTCCTCCCTAATTGTGCATTAATATTTCTGGCTGTCAAAAGTCATATCTGTCAGCAGTATCTACTAAATAATTTTTAGCACTCCCCAGTGGTTTGCGCTCAGAATGGATTCAAAGCAGTCCACATATGATCTGAATGAGCAACCAGGTTCTGTCACCAGTCCTGATGTTAGTGTTCCCACTACGTCATCTGGCCAAGGCGATGTCAAACAACAGAGTGTTTTCAAATTAGTGCAAAAAACAAAAACAAAAAATTTTTTTACTGTATTGAAGCGAAAAAGAAGTGTAACTGAGCAAAAGTTAAGTGACGATAAAAAAAAATTGCAAGCATGCCATTCTACACACGCAGTGGCAAAGAGAGAATGAGGCCTTCACCTTTGGCTATTAGTGGCAGATCCCAAAAAGTTACCCAGCCTACAATTGGTGCACAACTACTGTTACGCGTCAAAGCCGAGCTGCAAGATAACAGTGAGGCATTACAGGAGAATATTTGCTCTGATTCACAAATGACAACAATCCCTGTGGAGAGTCCATCCAACAGTGGGATGTCTAATCGTGAGCATTCTGCTGATGTGTGCCTTAATAGCCCGAGTGTAGCCGGTGATACCCAAATTGAGGATGCCACTTTGGAATTAGAAGAGGATGAGGGGGAGATTTGTGTAGGCGACGAGGGCGCTAATGATGATGTTGATGATTATGATGCAGACAGATACCAAATTGCCTTTCTCAATTTCTATTTATATTCTAGATTATATAACGGCTGGATAGTTTTCTATTTTACTCCTAGTGGAGAGAGGATCTGATGCAGACAGATACCAAACTGCCTTTGTCCATTTCAATTTATATTGTACAGTATATAACGGCTGAATTTATTAGTATTTTATACAAGTGGAGGGGGGCCTAGAGAGACAGAAACCAAACTGGCTTTCTCCATGTCAATTAATATTGTACAGTCTATAACGGCTGGATTTTTTTGTATTTTATACAAGTGGAGGGGGGCCTAGAGAGACAGAAACCAAACTGTCTTTCTCCATGTCAATTAATATTGTACAGTCTATAATGGCTGAATTTTTTAGTATTTTATACAAGTGGAGGGGGGCCTAGAGAAGACAGAAACCAAACTGGCTTTCTCCATGTCAATTAATATTGTACAGTCTATAATGGCTGAATTTTTTGGTATTTTATACAAGTAGAGGGGGGCCTTGAGAGACAGAAACCAAACTGGCTTTTTCCATTTCTTTACATATTTAACTATAAGTGTAGGGTGTAATATACATTCAAAGACGATGGCTGCATTGCCAATATGCATAGATGGAGAGGAAGACAATCTGTTTTGTGTGTAGAATAGGCCTACCAACGAAGAATTAAACTGTTTTTTTGGATGATTTATTACCTCAACAATTAGATTACTTGTCTCTAAAACAGTTGGAGCACTAAATTGGGTTAATTTAGGCCCAAAAACGTGGATTTTCCAAAAAAATAGCAAAACAAAACAAAACAAAACCAAAACCAAAACCAAAACACGCAATGGCAGTTTTGCAAAACCAAAACCAAAACCAAAACACGACGGTAATCCAGATCCAAAACCGAATCCAAAACCAAAACACGGGGGTCAGTGACCATCTCTAGTTACAAGTCCATATCTATATAGCAAAAATCACATATTACAGAAAACTACGCCCCAAATGGGTTTAACCACTCATGCTTCATTTAAACAGATTTCTCATTTTCACACAGGAATACTCCCCAGGGGGGAGTTGGCTTATCTCCTGTTCTACTATATTCAAGGTCATGGCCAGTTTCTTGCAAACAATGAATAACTCCTACAAACTAGCTGTATCTAATCTGTCTTTAAGCTAGAAAAGAACAAAATGACTATAAGGCAACAAGATGGTGTCAGCTTAGCAAAATCACATTTCTCACAAAACAAAAAGTTAAACGTGTTACAATGGCTTCAAGTTTAAGTACTTTATAGGCTGCTGCATTTTTAAATGGGGAACAAACTTCTGTTGCACTCTTTGCAGAGCAAGAGGCCACACCTCCTAGTGATTTGTGACCTATTGTCATCAGGACGGGCAAGGTAGAAGATGGCACTTCAAGTAGGAGTGACCAGCGCAGTGACAGACGCCAGTGTGGAAGGATCCTGTGACATTGAGGCTTCGTCCTTCGCAGATTGGTGGGGTTGTGGTCAATCTGTGAGGAGTGAAAGCCTCATGGGTGAAGCCGCTTCGTTACTCACACCCTCTTCACACTTTTCCCTATGCTATTTTAACTAGCGTCCACTCCAGTCCATTTTACTTTTTATTACTTAGTGCTTGTATTAATAACTTTTGCAATTGACTTTGGAAAAGTCCCTGTATAAATGTATTGTACTGTACTATACACATATACTTCCTATAGATAACCCACAGTGCACCACACTCAAACAAAGATAGAATAAAACAGGAACACTTTTCAAAATGAACACTCCACCTTTTGTTGCAGGCTGTAATTCTTGTATTTATTCATTGGTTATGTCAGCCAGTCAGGGCAGGTATCACTCTTTGTGCTGCTCTATTCCTTTGTGCTATATTCTGCTGCTCTGACTTGTGTGTCTGTCTTGTAGATTGTCTTTCCATGTTGTTTTAATGTGTCCTTTTTTTTTTGGTTTATATGTCCAACTTGTGCTTGCAGAGAGAACATTGCTCGCTGTTTTGTCTTTTTCAGCTGTTTTGTCTTTTTCTCTCTAGCCTCATCTCTCTCTCAGTCTCTCTCTCTGTCGCTCTCTGTTGATGTTTGAGGATGAGAGCAGAGTGTTGTTCTTGCGAGCATAGACTCTGTCTCTGTGTGTCTTCTTCTTTTCTTGCACCCTCTCTCTGACACTCTGTCTCCATAGAACTGGACACCGAAGCGGGGATTCTGTGCCATTTGCAAGTACTCTTTTGGGGGTGACCATTTGGAGCTACAAGAAGCATCAAGCTCTCTGTTTGTATTGGTCCATAAAGTCGCCCCATTTACTCCGGCTCTGCACACCCCATTGTTGGGCGGGGCTGGAACTGTGGACTCACTACTGCTCTGGCCACCAGCTGCTGTCCCTATTATAATTCACCACTGGACTCAGGAGGTAGTGGCAGCCTGAAGCTGCATACCTTGTGTAGGCACCTGTTCGTCCTGCTGTGTGGTGATGCATAATATCAGGCATCTGTCTCTGAAGATTCTCATACTCACCACCCAGGCATAATACTCTTCTCCCAGGATATACTAGGTAGTTAACCGTATAGGTGTCACTGCACATACACTAAAGTTGGATGAGCTGATACAGGGATGGAAGAGTAGTTGCGGTTGGCATGTGAAGGTCATCAGACTTCTTTTCATTAGGACTTTTCTCTCCTACATATTTCTTGGATGCATAAATCACATTGACATAACATCACATGGTTCCCAAAGCTGTCAATTTCATTTATTGAGATTGTCGCTCGCCCCTTACTCTTCAGCCTCAATGCTGTCAGGATCTTCCTACTTGCACTGATCTTCCCCTCTAGAAGGTATTTCTTTCCCCTTAGATATGTTTTCTGCCCCACTTGGTACTGATGAATAGGCAACCTCTGCACACACTCCACTCATGATGCCTCTCAGCCTGGTATTACTTGGCTTGGCTGTGTATCCGATCTCTTGCTGTATCTCACAGCAAGAGAGCACTTGACTCCCCTTTGCTTCTTATTGAGTTGGGAGTCCCCCTTTCAGAACAAAGGTTCTCTTAACTAACAGTCATGTACTACAGCTAAGTCTGTAGTCTCACTCTAACAACTCGTACTGACTGACACTTGTCACTCAGCAGCTAGCATTGTTTTTGACCCTATGTCTGCATAATGGTATTATTTGGTTAGATACCATTTGGCAGACATAGGGTCTGAAGATAAATGCTAAAGTCCCTATTACTGATCAGAGAGATTTTGGCCAAAGTTAAGGTTTTTGATTCAAACTGAATAAGGCTCTGAAGTTGGATTTTCCGTGAAGCTCTTGTTCTGGCCTTCCCCAACTTATACCAATTTCTATCTCAACGACATCCAAATGAACACCTCGTCCCCGTTCTCCCCCTGACTCTCCTCTCTCATGTTTCCACTTGTCTGTCAGCCATCTCCTCTTGGATGTCCCACCGCTTTCTTAAACTGAACATGTCTAAAATGGAATTCATTATCTTCCAAGACCCTTTCACCTTCCCTTCTCTCCCTTTCTGTTGACAATACTACCCACTCCTTTGTCCCTCAACTCCACTGCTTGGATGTTACCTCTGACTCATTACTCTCCTTCTCCCTCCACATTCAGTCCCTCACCCAATCCTGTCACTTCCACCTTCTCAAGGATCAGGCGCTTTCATCCATTCTTTCATTATCTATCACTATGACTACTGTAACCTTCCCATCTCTGGCCTCTATTTCAACCTCTCATCTCTCCTCCCTTCAATCCGTCCTCTACGCCACTGCCCAACTCATTTTCTTCACTTGCCATTCTACTTCTGCCTCCCCTCTCTGCCAGTTGCTACTTTGACTTACTGTCCTCTACAAAAACCACTACAAATTCCTCACCCTCACTTACAAAGCACCCAACCACACCTCTCAACCTAATTTCTATACACACTCCTTCCCACCCACCCCGCTCTGCCAGTGATCACTGCCTCACCTCGCCACTGATTACCTCTTCCCACTCCCACCTACAGGACTTCTACCGCGCTGCTCCTAAACTTTGGTATGCACTCCCATTAGACTATTTGCCAGTCTCCAAGGCTTCAAATGTTCCCTAAATGCTAACCTATTAATTCAAGTTTAAAAGCCCTCCTCCTAATTATTTCACCTCAGCCCCATCTCTACCTCACCACTCACATTACCTTCTAAGTGTTCAGCTCTCCACTTTAGAATATGAGCTCTCAGGAGCAGTTCCTTCTTTCTTAATGTTTTGTTCATGTACTTAAGTAATTTTGTGGGTTGTAGTTATGTAATTTTATTGTATTTATGTCATTTTGTTCAAACTCCCAATGTGCATTAAGGTGTTGGTTGCCTGGAGGCCCAAGGAGAATTCTGGGACCCTAAGTATCTTGCTTACATGGCAGGGCCCTCTTAACAACCTTTTGGGCCCCCGGGCAAAGCAGTGCACCGGGGCCCCTATATATACATTAAAAAAAAAGTGGCTATATGGACCCTGCAGCCCAGGGGGGCCCGTTGGAGGCAGCACAAAAAAAAACCTGAAAAAAAAAAGAAAAAAGACAATACTTACCTTGCGGTCAGCTGGCGATCCGGCTCCCTCCATGGTCTCCTCCTCCGTGCTGCACTCCGCAATGGATGTCGGGCGGGCATGATGACCTCACGCCCGACATGCACTGCCAGCGCCGCACGGAGGAGGAGACCATGGAGGGAGCCGGATCGCCAGCTGACCACAAGGTAAGTATTGTCTTTTTTTTTTTTTCAGGTTTTTTTTTTTTTTTGTTGCCTCCGACGGGCCCCCCTGGGCTGCAGGGCCCCCGGGCACCTGCCCATTGTGCTCAATGGGAAAGACGGCCCTGTTACATGGTTGCGCCATCCATGCTGAAGCAGCACAATATCTACAATTTAGTAGCACAGGACAGTAACACAAGCACCTACCGGTACTTATCAAAATACAGTGATAAGGATGATTTTTTTTTATCACTGCTTTCCTTGGTGAAAAAAAACCTCAGTTATCACCATAGTTTTTCAAGAATAGCGCTACTAACCCGGAGCGGTAAGGATTAACTTACCGATTTACCATCCTGAGATGGAGATAACAGGAAAAGTATTATGGAGGTAAATGTACTGCTGCAATACTTGTTAAGTAAGCTTTTGCTTGGAGAAGAATCTTACTGCTAATGGGGATTTCCGCTAGCGATAGTTGTGCTATAACCGGTGGTAGCCCTTTGGTATACTGGTGAAGCGGAGAGAACACCGATTGTTCTGGCAATTGGGATTTTTGCCTTTTGATAAATATGCCCCACAGTCTGTCTTGCCTTATACATTAAATTGGATGCATTTTGCACATTCCAGTTTCATGCCGGCATAGAAGGACATTCCTATGTGCATTTTGTCCAATGTAATAAATAGCTTCACACACACAAATGTAACACAGGTGATAAAGCATAGTTGCCTCCTCTCCCGGAATGTCTGGGAGACTCACAAATTTTTGGGAGTTCTCCCAGACTTCCGGGAGAGCGGGACAACATCCCGGGTCCAGCTCACCTCGTTTGCGAAGTGGGTGGGGATGGGGCTAAACGCGTCATCCTGGCCCGCCCCCACCCACCAATAGGCTGAAATGGGCAAAGATTGACAGGGGGTGTGGCCACATGAATCGCGCCGTTAGCCCCCTCCCGGACAGCTGGCTGCAAAAGTTGGTAAGTATGTGATCAAGACAGCCCTGATGTGCCCTCTCTCTGAGGCTAAACCAAGCGGTATCTGAGGAGAAAAACAAAAAAGTTTGTTAATGAAAGAAGTGCATCTATAGGGGCAGGAGGTTGAACTTTTGCACACTAGTTTGCCGAAGTGTCACCGAAATGCAGGTGTGCACATTGAGATGCGCTGCGCAGAACTTCTTGGTGCACCAGTGTAAAACCAAGGCGTGCCTATCCAGTGCGCTTCCTAAATGAGGTGCAATTAAAACTAGTGTCTAATTGCTTACTAGGCTTCAGGGCACATTTTTCACCTAATGCAATGTTAGAAAAAGAGCCCTAATTTTAAAAACATAAGATAATCTCCCAATACCCATCTACATTCAGTACATAACTGTCTTTTAATATGTCTGTTTTGAAACAGGGTAAATGACTGTGGAAGCAAAAAAAAACATTAGTGTGATGGATGCAAAGTGGTTTATTGGATGTTTAAATTCTAGGGTATCGAGGAGCAGGATTAACAAAGCAGAGCTTTCTTCTGTATAAATCCAAGGTATTAATCATCTACTTCTAAGACATTGCCAACTTCATAATATCCATGGATGCAATCTCACTTCTTCGATACTGCTATTTGTCAGTTGGAATAATTATAGTAATTGATTTACGACACATTCACCACCGACCTTTTTTCTTTCAGATGTTTGAGTTTAAGCATTTGTAAGCCAGGAAAATAGGAGCCCGGAGCTATGGAAATGGCAGCTATATATCAATGTATTATCGCTATGAGTAATGAGTCTTGTAGTGTGATGAAATGCTTTATGGCTGTTTTGTCAAGGTCTGCCCGGACTGCTTAGTACAAAGAAATGTATGTTAAGAGCATGTGTAGAACATCAAAGAATACACCCGTATAGGGGTATGTCAATATGAGTTTGAAGAAGAGATGAGTGACGTTTCTCCACGTTACACAGTTTGCCTTGTTTTGGCTGTAAAAGTTTGTATGATTTACCAACGGAATGTGTTCTTAAGTACTTCCCCAACCACAGCACTCAGCAGAATGAATTTACCATATTCATCCCAGCTCTATTGCTCGACTATACATTAAGCAAAATGTAAATATACAAATACGGTGCAGAATGGCATTCTATGCAATGGGTAAGCAAGCACGTAACTTTGTAATATTACATTGTCTGGTCTTCCGCAGCACTCAATCCATGAGCAATTTCTCCACAACTTCGCTCACCTCTAGATGAATGGTATCCTATGGTTCTAGTTATAAAAGACAGTTGTCAGCGCTTATCCTTAACACTGCATATCTGTGTGTGCCTAGCAAAATGAAAACATGAGGTATTAGTTCATATTTTGATCAAAACATTTAAGCCTGCACCCCAGCATCAATGGCACCTCATTATATGCAGGTCCTACACTGACCTATATGCTTTAAACACCATTAAACTGCAGTTAAAATCAGATGCACTCACCTCCCATGTTTTTATTTTGCTAGACACACACAGATATGCAGTGTAAAGGATAAGCACTCACAACTGTCTTTTTGTTTTGTATACATATATGGGCATTTATATTGCCATGCAGCTGGGACCATATACAGTATGGGATATACAGAGCGCGGGCTTATTGCCAAGCAACTGGTACCATATATAATGGGGGATATACCGAGCGCGGGCTTATTTTTTCTTTGGTCTAGTTATAAAAGCCTATTTAACCCATTAATGACTAAGTGTACTTCATACCGCCATGAATACACCAAATATCACAATTTTTCAATTTGCTGGCTAAACACAAAATATCCTTTATGGTATCCTTGCCAATTTAATGATGTTTGTTTTTAGATTGTATAGTCATTTTTTTTTGTAACATGTTGATACCTTTTAATGTATAATCTATAAGCAAGAGTTGACAGAAAGAGAAAAAATGTACACACCTTTGTATGTTTCTACCCATGATTATTTTTACACAACCATCACACTATGCCCTATGGGGCATATTCAAATCTGAACATCGCAGCTGCGCATTTTTTATGGTAATACGGTGCCACAATATCATGAATTTCCCTTTGAAACCCTATGGGGGGGTGAAGGGAAATCCGCGATGTTGCAGTACAGGAAGTGCCTCCGTGCCCGTTCCAGAGGCACTCCATGCACAATTGAATATTCCCCGATATGTTTTCAACAGTTTCTCTTGTTTATTTAATTTGCAAATCTGTTTAGTAAAATAAAAGGCAGCGCAATAAGATGGGCAAAACTTATATGCATGCTATAAAAATAATATTTAATTTTGTTACATTGTTTTGATTTGTTTTCATATTATAGAGTTTGTGGAACACTACTGCAATTTTTACATTTTTATGATACCGTTGTGTACTTATTAGTGTTGACATTATTATTATTACAAGTCTTATGTTCCCCACTAACCCTAGTGAGAGTCAGACCCAGTGACTCTCAGACCAGCAGGGAAGAACCCCAGTAATGTAATCATTGATATAATCACCAGGCGTTACCTGTATACAGAGGTCCCATGACCTGTAGATGCTGCGACAGCATTCTATTAAATGTCACATAGCTGTGATCTTGGAGTCAGGAGCTGTGACTAATGGCCATGTCCCTGTAATCCTAGACCATCAATGACTGCGACTCTAAGACTGGTTGCTATAAATTGCAGAACACATGTGTTTTTTTTCCATGTTAATAAGGGAGCAATACAATATACTGTACTTATAAAATGGGAACATTTTCTGTATTATTCTGTAAATGCTAAATAAAGTAATGGTGACAAGTTCTTCTGCCCAGTTGATCATATTCCACTGCATATTTAAATTTATAAACATGAACGGGAACACCTATGCAATTTGAAAAAGGATATAAAACATAGAACAGGTGAGAATATCATTTCAAATGTTAGATTAGTTATTTGCCTTAAATCTTTTGAAAATAAGATTTCTTGGACATATGAGTACATCTGTTCTATGTTCAGCAGCAATATGTGAAGATGTTTCTGTGCTTTAAATTTCAAAATTTCTCAGGTATACTGTAGTGTGCTAAAGGCTCTGTCATAATTTACTGAAACTACATCATTTACTGAAATACATTTGTACTGGTGTGACATTTAAAAAGAAAAATGTAAATATCCTGATATTGCTTAATGGTCATGTTCTGAGGAGGGAATTGTATTTTGCTAATTTTTTTTTTCTTTTTCGTTTTCTGTCATTTATTCCCTCCACACACAAGATGACCTTGACTCCAAATAGCCAAATCTTTTCAATCATCCATGTGGTCAGAAGACCACACATGGGTGATTGACAAAAGCCAACATTGGCCAATTTCATCATCACTGTCCTGATATCATACTTCCCAATATTAAAATGTTTGGACTCAGGATGGGAACATGGCCAACATGGACATTGTTGTGTTATGAAGGGGTGTATCCAAGTAATGGCAGAGGTGTGGCCACGTCTAACCCCTTCCCTTCCTTGGAAACACCCTTGCACTGTCACACGCACCCCTCTGAGAGCAGATGTGAGTGAGACAGACCTGCCAACATTCCCAGCAGCTGGGATAAATGTCCCAGCTGTCGCTAGAATCAGGACTGTCCAGCCTAAATCTGGTATGTTATATGTTTAAACTTTATCCCGTCACGCTATTGCTCCAGACTTGATAGTGTGGAACATTTATGAACAAGCAGCACAGTGCAATGCATTGCAGTGCAACAACGGTTTCCCTCTGTCATGTGACTCCTCTTACACCATTGCACTGATGTCTGCGCCTTGCTGGCTGATGGGGACATTAATAGGCTATGGTGTGCATAATATCAAATAACAAATCACAATTGTGTGCCAGGTACAAAGCAAAAAAAGAGCTATGAAATGAAAGCCGCCCACTTGTCCCTGTACTTTCCCAGGGTGGGGTACATTGTTTCCGAAGAGCAGGTTTCCGACAAGAGTTATAGCAACAGTAATATGTCGATCTCTATAACTCCGACTTACTGACTTACCTAAAAAGTGATACGGAATTTTTTCTACACCAGTGCTATAAACCGCGACGGCTAAAAATGTTGTTAGTGTGATTGACATCACTTAAAATGGTGACAGTCACATTGGCGGTATTAAGGGGGCAATGCGAGGACCCGGCAGCTGTTTAAAGTACAAACCTTATTTAAATAATCCCTATAAAGTGATGAGTGAGTCATTCATTTGGAATGCTGAACGACACAGTGGTATATTTACTGAACTGCAGGTTTGAAAATGTGGAGATGTTGCCTATAGCAACCAATCAGATTCTAGCTGTCATTTTGTAGAGTTTACTAAATAAATGCTAACTAGATTCTGATTGGTTGCTATAGGCAACATCTCCACTTTTTCAAACCCGCAGTTTCGTAAATACACCCCACAGTTTCAACTATGCTTAGATAGCATTACAGAGAGTGATATGCTGACAATGTACAAAATTTGAAAATCTGCTGGAATTTCACAAATTGTGGATCTATTAAAAAATGTATATAAAAAAAAATCTATTAAAAATATTTATCATGTTCAAGCCAGTTGGACCATGTTGGAGCCGGTTTAAACAGTTCAATATGAAATTGATACATTTTAACTATTTTTAAATGCAAACAGCAAGCCCTGATGAGTCTCAAATGTGAACTGCGAAGTTCCAACACAGCGGTGTTCGGTGCCTGAATTTAAAAACATATTAGAATATTTTTTGTATTATTTGAACATATTATTTTAATAGTATTTGAAATATAAAAATATTTAAAAATACTAACTTAATGCAAGCAGCAAACACGGACCGCAAATAGCAATCGCAATCAATGAACCTAGAACATAAATGGCAAACCTTAAATACAACCGCCAATCCCTGAACTAGAACTACGAATGCGAGATGCAAATATCAAAGAACAAAATCCAATTGGATCTATTGAAGATTGCACCATGTTCATGTTCATGACCATCAAACCTAAAACCAAGTATTGTCTATTTTAGGTAAAATGGAAAAAAATACAAGTCAGAAATTATAGAGGTGCAAATGCCCAACAATGAAAACTTTACCATTACTAGCCCTCAGGGGCAAGTTGGGCTGGGGGACGGGAGGGGGCATCTGTCGACCTGTCCCAAAGTGGGCTACCTTGGGCTGGGTCACTGGGCAACCTGCATTTTTTTCCTTTAAAATGTTGCTAATAGGCTGCTGAGCCGAGTCTTGCTGCCCCCGACCCCCCCCACCCCCCCCCCTCCCGCCGCCCTGGGCTATAATTTGCCAGTCCTCCCCTGCCAACCCTCATACTGTACAGTCTGTTGAAAAGCCATTCCTTGTTTGAATTGATTAATCACTGTAGACGTATTTATGTTCGGAAGAACAGACACATTCATACATGCACAGGAAATGCTTTTATCACTGCTACACCTACATTCTCACATGTGTAGTCATTGTAATACAAACTTTGTACTCATCTAAGCATGATGCCAAGTCTTTCATTCTTAAAGGAACAGGTCAGGAAATGTTCAATATCTACCAATAAAATGCACAGTGATATGGTGAAGATGTTTGCACACTTTATATGACTTGACTTCAATCACAAACATAACTATGAACAATAAATTGGATGACTGATATCCCTGTACAGCACCGGCCTCTTATAATTTCTGGGGCGAGGCAGCCTCTGCAATGAGATGGAAGGGGATGGTCCGTAATCTGGGGTTAATTTAAGATTTCCTGGAACATTCTTAAAGAGTCAGAGTAGACCACATAAGGTTATTTGGACCCTGGAGATTCTTCCTATTTCCAAATATAGTCTCTAATAATATTTCCGAATAGCAGTAATGAAGAGCTCAGTAGTTGCCTTTTGACATAATCCTCAACAGTTCTGATTATTCTGAAGGGAATATAGTCTTGAGCAAAAGTTGGCATTATGTGAGCAGATAGGGAATGGTGTGGACAGATAAGGAGTGGGTTTGGTAGAGAAGAGGCGAGTTTTAATTTGTCCTGATTTTTGATACTGTGTGATAATGTGGGAGCAAAATTAAGACTGGGGCAGGAAAAATTTTATTTCCCTGTATGGATATTGTATCATTTCACCTCTTCAGCACACTGATTGTATCCTACTCTGCAGATTTGGATAGGAAGTTAGAACTTTCTCAAATGAGAACATTTCTTTATTTGCTATGATGAAGGGCTTAGGGGGAAAAAGGGTGTTCCTATAATTTATAATTTTTCCAAATAAATAACATAATCATGTTTCATATAATCTTGTTCAGCACCATCCACACACCCAAGGCCCAATAAAATATTAATTGTAAAGGGTACAAATGGCAAACTGAAAGGCACCCCATAATTTGCAAGACTATATAAAGGTTTAACATAAAGAAAAAAGGTCTTCATATCACCGCTACCTAAAATGTGGCAGTGTACAAAACTTTTATTGTAATGGGACATCATTTGTTCATTCTAGGCTGGTCTAATTAAAATCACAAAGTTAAGAAATATGAAACCTGAAATAAAGCAGCCCAATGTCCTCTAACTCTGATTTATTAGTCACTAGTTGTACAGGTATGGTACAGTTTTCATGTACAGCCTTGTAAACAGCACAATCCAGCACCAAAGATCATGTAACAATGGGGGATTCAGGAAATGGACCACTCTGGAATTTTTACTTGGGGGCACAATGACTAAGGAAAGGAAGAGGCTCCCCAAAGTCGACAACCCTTTCCAGGAATATTTAAAAATGCAACATTCAATATTCAAGAAGGAATTGCTTTTATTTTGCTTCTCTATAACTGCTCAGTGAAATATACATATAATTTATTCTGCGCAGAGACTTGCATTTATTTGCATCTACTAATGAGCAACCACACTGTTCTGAGAAGATAAAATTACATATCTGCTGTAGACCAATGAAGAAGGAACCAGGTGGCTAAATCATTGGGAGATATGATAAAGTGCTTGCATGACGTTAGCGAGAAAAAACATTTGGATGAAGAATTTCTCAAACATATTCCAGGTATAAACTTGTTTTACTTAGCAAAAAAGAACCTCACAGAATGTCACAGGGGCATCTTTAAGAAGATCATTTTAACTGATATTCAGGACAGTACAGTTCTATGGCAGAATTTTCCACAAAAAGAACACTGTTGAATTCTATATATTGCAAAGTATATAAATAGTTATGTTGTTCTCTTTCCATCAACACATGGGATTCCCTGTAACATAAGATCCTGCTGCAGACTTCTGACTCAGTGAGACTTACATATAATATAGCAATGAGTTAGCATGGCTATTTCTGCCTATCTAATGTACAGTGTCCTTACTTGCTTCTGCTCTGGAGTGTGTGTGGTCCATCTATATAGCACACAGAACTGGTGTTTGGTAATACAGTTACTATCAGCTGTCATTTGGCATTTGACCAGGATCATGATTTAACCATTCATAACTAGATATTCCTTAATGGAGCACGCTGTGTCTCTTACTATTGCAACTGAACTAATATAACTTTTCAAAACAGAAATTTATTACTGACATTATTATTTTTCTATTGTACATTAGGTTGACCATATTTTAAAACGTTTTTGACCTGTCTCACCAACGTCTTCTCATTCTTAATTGATATTACCTATAACCAGCCTGGGATCCGTGTCACACTGAAGTGCTCGATTCCAATCTATTAAAGGGAACTGAATGGACTGAGTCCTACTGCAATATAATTTGAGTATGATATGGCTTCCAGCTTCAGGCAATGCCTCGGGTCCCGGGGAAGGACACCCCCCTATTTGCCACATGCGAGGGGCAGGCCAGAAAGAGATAGCTTTAAGTGACCCACATTCTGTTAAGAACACCCAATGCTGCCAAGAGGAATTCAGGGCCTCGGTACAACAAATTCATGGGGCCCCCCTCATAAATTTTTCGGAGTTATGGTCATGCATTTGGGGCATGGCAAATGTGCCATTGGGGAGTAGCTAACACATCAAAATCACTAGGCTCTCAATTCGCCCAAGTGTCACATATGTCCAAGCACTCCTGAATATCAGGACGTCTAGCACCAAAGTGTAGTATAGAAAAAATGCAGTGTGTACACAAAGAGTTCAGTCTTGGCCTCCACCTTACATTGGGCACAACACTCACCAAAAATTTACATTGTCCCTACTAGAATCACGACATTTCACATACTGTCCTGCTCTCTTCTACCTGTTCTTCTCACTTTCACCACCTGTTGCTGCATGTTTCTTTAGTTGCGGCTGGTCTGGATCCTGGAATGCTGGGGGCCCTATTTGGAAAAAAATAGCTACATTTAGATAATTCCAAACAACCCTGGCGTTAAATCAATACCATCCACGATTAATAATTAGGCCTTCCTCCAGCTCCAATATTACAATAATGTGCCCCTTCATCATCGCCATGCATTATGATCACACTGCGCCCTCCATGCTGCTTTTGCCCCCTTCATCTGGCTCCCCTTCATCACACTATACTATGCTGCTCCCCCCCTTTTTCAATCCCACTGTGCCATGCCTCCACCCCTTTTTAACCCCACTGTGCCATGCTGCCCACCATTTTTTAACCCCACTGTGCCATGCTGACCCCTGTTTTTTAACCCCACTGTGCCATGCTGCCCCGTTTTTTAACCACTCTGTGCCCCCCCCTAATTTTTTAACCCCTCTGTCATGCCGCCTCCCCGTTTTTTAACCCCTCTGTGTCCCCCTCATTTTTTAACCCCTCTGTCATGCTGCCCCCCCACCCCTGTTTTTTAACCCCTCTGTCATGCTGCCCCCCCCCCTGTTTTTTAACCCCTCTGTACCCCCCCTCGTTTTCCTCCCTTCACTTACCTTTTATCCTTTCTTGGTCTTCTCTGCTGCTCTGTGCTCCATTGCTCCAGACTGACTGAATGCTGGGCATGACATGATGACATCACACCCGTCATTCAGACAGTCTGAATGGAGCACAGAGCAGAAGAGAGGAGGGATGCCGGCTCCGTGATCAGGTGAGTATGTGTTTTTTTTTTTAAACTAGCCTGCTCCCCCCACCAACGACAAAAAAAAAGAGAATGAAAAAAAACGTTTAAAAAAAAAAAAAAAAATCAGCAGCGCAAGGGCCTGGGTCGGGCCCCCTGACATGCCCGGGCCCGGGTAATTAGTACCCGCTCCCTCCCCCTCTCAGCGGCCCTGAGAACACCATAGAGGAGCAAGCAAGAATTAGTGAAGATTTCTGTACCGTAATTGCTGCTGCACCTAATTGCTAATTAAATCTGCCCCTAGCTCTCTGTTTGTTTGAAATAAGGTAGAGAGAAATCTTTTGGTGGGACAGTGAGTCTGCTAACTTGTTTACCTCTCCTGAGATGAATTTGTTTTCATAATGCCCTGGTCCACATTTGGAAAGACCTAGTGCATAGGGCTCTGGACCAGATGCCTTCTATTTTAATTAAATGAAAACAGCATCTTGATTGTCAATTTGTATTAAATCTGACAATCCCTGTGAGCGGTGGGACCGGGGCTTTGAGAGCTAATTTCTCTGCCTTCAGTTCTAGCAGGCTTATGGACATTGTTGCTTTGTCTCTTAAACCTGTTGCCCCTTATTGCTGTGTCCTGAGAGATTCTTCCTTTCCCTTCAGACAAGAATCTATTTTACCCTTATATTGAATGGAGTTTCTATAAGCAGACATGAAGGGGGAGAGGTCATAGTGCAAGAATGTCTGAGCTCTCGTATAAGGGTTTTTGTCAAAGGAGTGTGTGCGGACCATGGGTATTTCATTGCACAGGAGAAATTGGTATTCCCTTAATGAGAGAGGTGTGTGGAGGAAACCTGGGAACTAATCACCTGATTTTTGCTAACTGGAGAATAAATTGTTGCACATTTATCATTTTGTCCAGGGGAATTCCCAGTGATAAAGAAGGGGTTTCTATGATAAACCCTGGGAATGTAAGGGACCTCATTCGTGGCAGGAGCTCTTAGTGGGCTACTTTGTTGTGTAATGTGCTTTTTGTCAATACCAGGATCCCTGGATTTATTACAGATGAAGAGGATGCCATGGACGTCAGTCTAGATGTAGGTGTGCCATAAGGACAGTAAAAGAGAGTTCAGGTGTGTGTTTTTTATTTAAATTTTTTCCTAATGCACTACAGGTCCCAGCTGGTTGCCTAGTGTGCCAGGCTTTCGAGGTCCACCGAGGATTGGGAAGGGGGGGGGGCATGTGCACGTATGGTTCTTGGTGGCTGGCCTCATCTCCGGGACCAGCCATCTTTAAGCGGCTGCGGATTGTAAGATCTGTTTCTGCCTTCCCCTATATGTGTGCCCGTCTTGAAACATCACATGGGCTGCGCGCCAAATGACAGGTGCCGTCCCATGTGTGCAGGTTGCAAGAGAGGCAGATGGAAAAGTCTGCCTCTCCAACAGAGCACGGCTGGGAGAAGGTAAATGTGAGGGGCGAGGGGGTTGTCTTAATGTACTTAGGGAAGAAGGGGTTTGTCTTAATATAATTAGGGAAGGCTGGTTCTGCCTGTCTACAATATTTTACACATGGTGTCTGTCACCACTTCACTTCTGGGTGCTAGCCACCTAGGTCTATCATCTTTTCTAAAATGTCTATTGATCCCGTTGCTATCCATCTGTTGGGCTTTTATTACTGCCTCTCTACATTTGTCACACATGCTGTCTTACATTGACAATAACAAATAAGTCCATTGCCTTTCTCCCGTCATTTCACTTCTGGATGAGTCCCACCTTGGTCTATCTTCTTTTCTAAAATGAACATCCTATCAGTCAGTGCTCTGCCTATAGGTTTTAACGGGATCATATCATTTTTTAAAACTGCCATGTGTTTGTGCTGCTGCTCTGTCACTACTTTTAGCCAGTCAGTTCACTGCAGACTTTGGCAAATATCTATGAAAGTTGGCAGTTGTGAGGTGGTTATTAGAAAATAAACTGTAAATGATTGTAAATGAATTTTAATGATATAAATACTAAGGTAGGACTGAAAACAGTTCAAAATGACATGCTTTTACAGGTTTTAACAATTTTTAATGGGCTAAAACTAAACTACATGAGGTATTTTGGCCAAAACCAAAACACAAAGATAGTTTTAGAACCAAATCCAAAAACCGGGGGTCTGCGCAAATTTCTAATATGAAGTTTAAAATATGGTTTTGTGCTAAACTTCTGAAAATTGTCGAAGCATTACAGTGTAATCTAACAGCAATACTGCCAAGTCCCGTACAGAATGTAGTTGACCCTGGGTGAATAATGAGTGAAAAATGCAGTCATGACCAAAATTACTCAGCATTCACCCAGGGTCAGGTGCAGTCGCAGCTTCTGTAACTTACCCTCATGTCCCTGATTAGAACAATAGATCTCACAGTTCTTCAGAAAACTCCAGCAGTAAGTCAAAGTCTATCAAATGACTAGTAGTCATAAAAATAGTGTTTGATGATGGGAGGGGTGAGGGGAAGGGAATCACGATAGACATCTGATATTGATTTTAAATTGTATCCATTAAATAGTTTTCAGACTGTCTAAACTGATCCGCAAAATGAAGATCAATAGCACATGAATTTGACCTGTCTGACAGACTGGCTTTTCAATTATTGTTGAGCTCAGCTAGTTTTCATTAGCAAACAATAGAGATGATACTGGGAATTATACCCAGCATACTGATCAACAGAAGTGGTGTAGTGCAACTGTCCTTTCATACAAAATAGATTTTGAGATCTACATTTAGCATTAATGACAAGAGAACTGCTATTCTACTGCTACACATACCAAAAGCATTTGGAATTATAATAAAATTAGCATAGACAAACGAAAGAACTAAGGGCAGCATGGTGGCTCAGTGGTTACTACTTCTGCCTCACAGCGCTGGGGTCATGAGTTCAATTCCCGACCATAGCCTTATCAGTGTAGAGTTTGTATATTCCCCCCCTGTTTGCATAGGTTTCCTCCGGGTGCTCTGGTTTCCTGCCACATTACAAAAACATACTAGTAGGTTAATCGGCTACTATCAAAATTGACCCTAGTGTCTCTCTCTCTCTCTCTCTCTCTCTCTCTCTCTCTGTGTATATTAGGGAATTTAGAATGTAAGTTCCAATGGGGCAGGGACTGATGTGAATGAGTTCTCTGTACAGCGTTGCGGAATCTATATAAATAAATGGTGATGATGATGATACGTTTTTTGCCTCATTAAGCATTTGCCATGTTTTGCTGGTAAAATTTGGACCTTAAGAGTTTCCAAACCTACCCCAACTACGCAGCAGGATTAACTGATGAATTGGCTATCAATGACCCCAATCTATTCATAGAATTTAAATTCTGAAAAAGACAAATTTAACAATGCGGTGCAGAATGACATTTTGGGCAATGACGAAGCAAAAGTGGAACTTGAAAATTGTATTGTTGGGACATCTCACCTTGGCCTGTTCTGCCACTAAATGTCCCCAAAACATTGGACACTTAATATCCGTTTAGTTACACCATCTCCAAGGACAAGGCAACAAATGTAGGACTAGGATGGTGCCCAAATTTGTTGTTGCTATTTGACCATCCCATTTTCGAGCTGGTCATCATGACATTTTGCTTAAACCTTGATCTTGTATAAGAACATATACTTTTGAGCATATAACTCTGCTCCGGTTGCTTCTTGAAACAAAATGTAACTAATGGAATCTATGTGGTTCCGGACGAATGGCATCAAGATATGTTGGATCACTCCATTGGGTTTTACATTCCCACGTCTTCTTCAGGCCATTAAGTACTTACACTCGGGACAAATATTCCACTCTGATGTTGAATCATGTCCGGAACACATCAATATCTTTATATATGCTTTGTTATGCGGTTAACGATACATAGATATGTAAAATGGCTATCAATTAATGGAGAGCAATAACTAGTAGTAATGTAACCAAGTACAGTAGCAAGCTTAAGCTTATTTTGACCACAGTCACTCTTGACACTCATAACAAATGTAATCTAGTCCAGTTATTTAGGGTAAAAAAGCAGTGATTTAGAAATCTGAAGCAATTCAAGTGATAAAGTTTTGCAAAGACTCTACATTCCCAAAGATGATATTGAAAGAAATGTCAAACATAGGAGTGGTCAGACTTCAAAATAATGGCTACGTGAAGGAATGGATAGATGTGTTTAATTTCTGACATTTGAAAGTGCCCTGAAATCTTGCGGTGGTGCTTAATTAACTTTAGCACACAAGAGAGGAAGTAAACATAAACAGGATAAGCTGACTTAATGTATTATTTATCAGATCTGGTGATGCCTTTATTTCTCTAGCTAGTGGTTCGATGACCACAGCAAACAGCACAGGTGACAGTGGGTGTCCCTGACCTCTCCCTCTGTGCATATAGATGCCAGTGCTCTGTAACCTTATTAAATTTCATAGATATAAATGAGCTACATATAATGCCCATATGAGAAATCTCTGGCCAAAATTAAAACATAGCCTTGTACCCGATTATATACATTGGAGTTGGCCAGGTAAAGTAGTATTGATAACTGAACAATCCTCTTAGTAACATGAGTGAGATCCAAGATTGGCATTAACATTATTGGATCCCTGCTTGTTGCTTATGAACCCTGCTGACCCTGATCCCTTACATTATATACAACAAGATTCAGCCATAGTGTTTCCAATCATTTTATTAACAATTCGAAATGCAATCCAAAACAACTCAAATTTTTGGGAATACAACATGTTAACAAATTTTGGAGAGGTGGTAACTATCTGGAAAATATATCATGTTTGGAAGCCAAATGGATTTACATGATGAGAACTCTTATGCCATTTGGTCTTAACAGTGATTTTGATTTAGGCTCATTTTTAAATGTATAGACTTTCATTTTCATTTGTTTTTATTTTTATTTTATTTTTTTTATTTATTTTTTATTTTTTATTTTTTATTTTTATTTTTATTTTATTTTATTTTATTTTTATTTTTAATATCATTATTTATAATATCTTTATTCACTGGCATTTTTAACTGCCTATTTTTATTTATATTTTATCTATGTATTACATTTGCACACATTTTTCTACTATTAAAGTATTTATCCAATCAGGAAGAGGCAGGACCCATAAGAACCCTCCAATTCCTTTCTAAAAACATCCTTGAGAAAGTCCTATCCGGATGAAACGCGTTGGGTCACATTTCTGTACCTATTCAGCCACCATACTTGTGCGGATCAATCTATCACTTCCACGTTTCAAGACGTGGCTACACGAGATACCCGGACAGTCCGGAGTTTCTATCCACAGCAGACTCACCGCTTTACCTGGACGGCTTGCCGAGGACTGCCATTATGCATAGGGAATTCTAGCGTAAGAATTAGTTTTTTTTTTGCTCTCCCCTCCTCACGCTATCCAATATACCTATCTACGGTACTTCCACTAACAATTTTTCAAAAGGAGCTATAAACATTTTTTGTTGTCTGTACATTTTATGTCCATTGCGCCCTTTCTGTTTTATATATATTGCCGATTGTATTATAGGGGCTGCATATTGGTTGAGCGCTTACCTCTGTTTCTGTTGAATTTTATTAAAGTTAAATTCTCAATGAAAATATGACCCTTTTGACCCTTATTAATACGTATCCTCAGAGCCATAATTAGGCATTTAGGACAAGACAGAAAACTGAGCCTCCTTTCCCTCCCCCTCCCATGGGAATGCACCACCACACCACCAGAGGAGGCATGTCTACAAGTGCGCTGCCATTCTCCAACATGGTGCATGCGCTCTCTCTCTCTCTCTCTCTCTCTCTCTCTCTCTCTCTCTCTCTCTCTCTCTCTATATATATATATATATATATATATATATATATATATACGTATAATAGATAGATAGATAATATACTGATATAAATGTATATGATTAGATAAATAGATAGATAGATAGATAATAGACTAATATACATGTTTATTATAGATAGACATATAGATAGATAGATAGATAGATAGATAATATACTGATAGAAATGTATATGATAGATAGATAGATAATATACTGATATAAATATATGAGATAGATAGGTAGATAGATAGATAGATAGATAATAGACTGATATAAATGTATATGATAGATAGATAGATAGATAGATAGATAGATGGATAGATAGATAATATACTGATATAAATATATGTGATAGATAGATAGATAGATAGATAGATAGATAGATAATAGACTGATATAAATGTATATGATAGATAGATAGATAGATAGATAGATAGATAGATAGATAGATAGATAATAGACTGATATAAATGTATATGATAGATAGATAGATAGATAGATAGATAGATAGATAATATACTGATATAAATATATGTGATAGAAAAATATATAGATAGATAGATAGATAGATAGATAGATAGATAATATACTGATATAAATATATGTGATAGATATATAGATAGATAATAGACTGATATAAATATATATGATAGATAGATAGATAGATAGATAGATAGATAGATAGATAGATAGATAGATAGATAGACTGATATAAATATATATGATAGATAGATAGATAGATAGATAGATAGATAGATAGACTGATATAAATATATGTGATAGATAGATAGATAGATAGATAGATAGATAGATAGATAGATAGACTGATATAAATATATATGATAGATAGATAGATAGATAGATAGACTGATATAAATATATGTGATAGATAGATAGATAGATAGATAGATAGATAGATAGATAGACTGATATAAATATATGTGATAGATAGATAGATAGATAGACTGATATAAATATATATGATAGATAGATAGATAGATAGACTGATATAAATATATGTGATAGATAGATAGATAGATAGATAGATAGATAGATAGATAGATAGACTGATATAAATATATATGATAGATAGATAGATAGATAGATAGATAGATAGACTGATATAAAAATATATATGATAGATAGATAGATAGATAGACTGATATAAATATATGTGATAGATAGATAGATAGATAGATAGATAGATAGATAGATAGATAGATAGATAGACTGATATAAATATATATGATAGATAGATAGATATCTAGCTATGATACAGATCTGTTTACCTTGTTTGATATTAGTTAAGCTTCTACTAATATGTTCTCTCTTTCACTGCTCAGTAAATAATCACCCCTAAGGTTTAAAGTACATGTAAATATGTCGCTTCAACATATCGTACAGTAGCTGTCATTTGCTGTTTGCCTTAAATGGTAAAATAATGAGGCTATCTACATTTATTCCCCTTCACAATGGGAAGCATTGATTATAAGTTACAGTACGTCCTGTCTCTCTGCTAACTGAATGCTGGTAAGTGCTGACATTACCAGTGCGATGGACTTGTGGGCCCCCTGAAGCCATAAGAGGTCACTCAGTAATGATTTTTGATTTGCCCATCATACGACTTGTACTGTTGCCGTTTCAACTAATCCAAGGCTGTTACAACACAAAGTGGTTAATTGGAAGCCCCATGCACACATGCGTCATAAAAGTAATGCATGTAGTCTGAATATTACATAATAGTCGAGTTTGGTAAACAAGCTCTGGTATAGAGAACAGCATGAGCAAAATGAGTCATGTTTACATTTCAGATCCCATGTAGACAACTAAAGCACCTGTGTCTTTATGGTCACTTATCACCGATACACAATATAACTAGAAGAGCTAGATATACATTGTAAATTGTTATTTGTGCCTTATGCCCTGTCACATTCACTAGCTGCACTTGTTTTACACAGAAAAAAAGTTTGTTGTTCCTGTAACAGCTGCTTTTTTCTCATTACCTCTATCAAAATTCTATTGCCAATAAAAAATAAAAAGTAAACGTAGTGGTACGCAGGACAAGGGGCACCTGTCAGCCAATGTCACCCCAGACACAGGACGATAATGCTAAAAACAGACCGGTCCAATGCACTGGGCCCTTTCTGGTACCCCTGCCTGGTGGCTACCGGGGAAAGAGTGCAACAAAATAGTGCATGTACTTGTGACAAAACAGGTTACTGTGGGCATATGGGCAGCAGTGCAAAAAGTCAGTTGTAGTGCCACAAGTATTGGCTCCCTGAATATAAGAAATAATTCATAGTTCCTCTTAGTAGGTGGGTAGTCATATAGAGGTAGATGAAGGTTACACTAAAATAATTATCCTTCTACGTTTGCCTAGTTGCTGACTTTGTAATGCTATGAAATGTGTAACATACACGATACGGACAAAACTATGCGGACCCTTGACCATTACAAGGACAGTAAGGACAGTGTATTCAAATACATATACTTTAATATGGAGGTGATCCCCCTTTTGCAGCCTTTGGCACTCTTCTTGGAATGCTTTTCACAAGATGTTGGAGTGTTTTTGGGGGAATTTGTGCCCATTCATTCAGTAGAGCATTTATGAGGTCAGGGACTGATGTTGGATGAGAAGGCCTGGCTCACAATCTCCATTCCAGTTCATCCCAAAGGTGTTTTATGGGATTGAGGTCAGGACTCTGTGTGGGCCAGTCAAGTTCTTCCACACGAGCTCATCAAGCCATGTCCTTGTAGTCCTTGCTTTGTGCACTGGGGCACAGTCATGTTGGAATAGAAAAGGGCCTTCCCCAAACTGTTGCCACAAAGTTGGAAACATAGCATTGTCCAAAATGACTTGGTATGTTGAAGCATTGAGATTGCCCTTCACTGGATATAAGGGGTCTAGCCCAAACCGTGAAAAACAGCCCCATACCATTATCCCTCTTCCACCAACAGTTGGCATAATGTAGTGAGGTAGGAAATGTTCTCCTGGCATCCGCCAAACCCAGACTCGACCATCTGACTGCCAAACAGAGAAGTGTGATTGGTCACTCGACAGAACATGTTTCCACTGCTCCATAGGGCAGTGTCGTGTGCTTTACTGCATTGGTCTTGGTGATGTGAGGCTTGCATGCAGCTGCTCGGCCATGGAAACCCATTCCATTAAGCTCCCGCCGCACAGTTTTTGTGCTTACAGTAATGCAAGTGGAAGTTCGGAACTCTTCAGCTATGGAATCAGCAGAGCGTTGGTGACTTTTATGCACCATGCGCCTCAGCAGTCGTCGATCCTGCTCTGTGAGTTTATGTGGTCTTCCACTTCATGGCTGAGTTACTGCTGTTACTGTTGCTTCCACTTTCTAATAATATCACTTACAGTTGGCTGTGGAATATCCAGCAGGAATGAAATTTCATGAACTGTTGTGGCATTCTATCACAGTACCACGCTTGAAGTCACTGAGCTCTTCAGAATGACCTATTTAGTATCACAAATGTTTGCAAATGGAGACTGCATAGCTAGGTGCTTGATTTTATACACATCTGGCAACAGGTCTGATTGAAACACCATAATTAACTGGTGTGGCCAATTACTTTTGTCCATATAGTGTAATTTAGCCTGTCTCTAGTTCAAATTCCGCTGCGTCACTTATTAATTTTTGCTTGATTCTTTTTCTAACTCCCTTCCATCTACTCTCCATAATACTCTGTTATCACTAAGGTTCTAACTCTCTCGTAAATATAATGCAACCTGTGGTGGTTACCCCATCTATTCTCCATCCTCACATCTCACATTATATAGACCCATGTTTCTCATCTAATATCTCCTGAATGCGTCCAGATATTATGCTGAAATACTTTGAAGAACATTTCTACAAGCAGTTGGCAGAAGCGCAGAAACAGACAGCGATTCTCATCATAAATGCTGCATCTGTTAATGCTGCATACAATGTGAATTCTGCTAGGGATGAGTCATTTACAAATCGTAAGGAATCAGTACACAGAGTACATCATCATCATAACTACAATGACAGTGGCAATTAAACATAATAATGCCTTTATGGATGGTCATGAGCAGGCAATAAAAGCGTGAGGTAGTGGAGGATTCAGCTTAAGACATGACAACAAGATCGTACAAGTGAGGAAGACCTGAGACATAAGGAAGTGAAGACCCTGCCCACCAGAACTTACAATCTAGAGGGCGCAGGAGTAATGAGCGATAGTATGTTAAAATGGGGCAGGGGTAAATGTGGCGAACAGATGGGGCAATGGGAGTGGATATGAGGGTCTTGGGAGGGGGTAGGGAAGGCAAGCATGAAGAGGTGACTTTTAAGGGACTGTTTGAAGGTTGGTGGAGAATCTGGTAAGATGAGCAAGGAGTTCCATCAAAAAGTTTCATCAGCAAAAATGCTGCACACTGCAGTTGAAGGGAAGAAGCATCTTTTCTGCTGCATATACACATTGTTTCCTATTTCATAATGTACCCTTAATACATATACGGCCTGATTCAGGCCCTATATGTATTATGCAAAGCAGAAAAAAGGAGTAAATTTGCTCCTGGACAAACCATGTTACAATGCAAGGGGTGCAAATTAGTTTATTATTTTGCACGTAAGAACAATACTGGCTGCTTTTTCAACTATAAATCTGTCCCCACACTTTAAATTTACCCCCCCTCCAATGCAGCATGATGTTGCCAAGGTGCAAATTTACTCCATTTTTTTTTGCTTAGCTTTCTTTAATGAATCAGGCGCAGATATAGCAGGTAGGGGCATAGCAGCCCATGCAGCTTCTAGGGGCCAGGAGGCACAAGGAGCAAAGCATGATTCCAGCTCCCAAGGCTTACAGCGTATGGGTGCGTCTATACTATTTATTCCGGCATATGCCAGGCAGCATAAGTGCTAAATTCCTGACACACAAGGACTGCTCTTTGCTCTTTGAACACTGCTGACAACATTCACAGTAAGAGTCAGTGTTTGTGTGTCACACTGTCTGCTATGTACGGGAAAGCAGCACATAAGCGCAGACCCCACTAGGCTAATAAATGTGGCTGTCACAGAGCGGTATTGTGTGGGGGCGGGATGGACCCCTTCAAAGTGCTGCCATGAGGACTCTTAATTATACCCCTGTTATAAATCTGCACACACATCATGTGAATCTGATACCTATGTCATACTCAACTATATTTTTAATCTATGTTTAAGTCATAATACCACAAACTGCATCACATTCTACATGACTCAGACTTTCACTGGATGTCTTATAAATCACATTTTCAATTTCAGATCCAAACACTGGATACGCTTAATTTATTTAGCAAATCGATATCTATTTTTTTTAATTTCCATCTGTTTATGCATTTTTAATTCTACTCAGGATTGTCAGTACGTATTTTCCGGGGTTATACAATTTATCCTGATAATAAGATAAACAACACGGGTACATGGGTTCCTGCTGCTTACAGTAATCATTGTTTAGATATGAATATTAATGCACGCCAGTCGCAAAATTCATCCTACTAATTATCAAGTTTGCTCTACAATGATTAACGGATTGGCCTGTAAGTAGGAAAATACCTTAAGATCTAAACGTATGCAGTTTTGATCACTGCTTTCTTATTAAAATAGGGATTATCTGATAACAATTGAAAGGGAAAAGTAAATCCCACAATGGGATTTTATGTATATAAAATCTTCAGCATGCCATCAAAACATGCAAAAATGTTAAATTCAGAACATGTTTTTAGAATACTCTTTACATCTATAGATAACGGAAAATTGCAAAATTAGTTTGCAAAAAAATATTCATCTTGGTCCGCATTTGACGTCATAATTTTGCCAGCAGAATATGCATTTTGTGCCTGCTTAACATGAATGTGACATGAATTTTATAGGGTGTACTCCTATAACTCAGTCCTCACTTTGCAAAATCTTTCACGTTCTAGCTATCATGTGTATTATGTATTGTGAACCTCAATGCATACAATGACATCAAAATATGCTATTCAAGTGCATACGTTTTAATCAGCACTCCTAATTGCAGTGGTATTGGTGCTTTCAGTGGGGAATCTCAAATTGTCCGGGAAAGCCATTAGGATTTCTCTGGGAATCCCTGGGATTCCCCCCCCCCCCCTATGGCTCTAATACCAGTGTGATTAGTTATTACAATGAAACTTTAATCAGATGCGATATTCCTATGGTATGACATCAGAACATCCTTAATACAAGCTTGTAAAAGACAAATTGGATCTACAAGCAGGGCCGGATTAACCATAGGGCTAACTGGGCTACAGCCCAGGGGCCTATGGCATCCAGGGGGCCCTTGAAAGTGCTCAGCAGCAGTATTGATCGGTCGGGGGCGGGGGCGCCCCCAGCCCGATCAATGCTGCTGAGCACTTTCACTGCAGTACTTCCCCGGCGCTCTGTAGTCTCCTTACTGAGGAGATCTCGTGAGTCTCACTCTCACGAGATCTCCTCAGTAAAGAGTGTACAACGTGCCGGGGAAGGAGGAGAAGGAGGTAAGTGCCGGAGGGTGGGGGGGGTCGGCTTGGATCACCGGGGGGGAGGGGCGGCTCGGATCACGGGGGGGGGGAGCCTAAAGTGGGAATGGAGGCCCCCTTAGCCCAGGGGCCTCCATTCCCTTAATCCGGCCCTGTCTACACGCGTTGCTTGAATTGCATCAAGTGGTTGAGAGGTTCCTCCTGTAAACTTGGTGAAACATCTACAACATAAGAAGGAATCCTGGAACTTTGATTTAATGGTTGTAAATCTTTTTAATCTTTGCTATTTACCAAGGGGAATCCATAGAGGCATTTGCCTAACCCTGGAAGGGAAATTTTGCTGTTGTTTTTTAAATGTATGATTTTCTGCATTCTATGTGAGTATCTTTTGTAGGCGTCGCTCTTTGTGGGCTTGGGAAGTTATATATTTTTAGTATTGTTAATGCAAAAGGGAACTAGCTGTTACCGTATTAGTAACTGACAGCAGGAGAGGACAGGTACATGATTTACAGCAGGTCAGTACACATCCACTTGCACTTGCAGTCAGAATAATTTGACTTGACCTTTCCTGGATGATGCCTGCTCTATGTACTTGCATTCACTGCAAGTGAGTGCATTGTAGTCACTGTAATGTTCTACGTTGACCCTCTCCATGTTCTACATTGACCCCCTCCTCAACCACAAGTGCAATGATTTGACATGAGGTCTTTCTGACATTTTAATGACAGTAGATACCCTAAAGCCTAAAATAAAATCTTTTTTTATAGTTAACTTATGTGCTATATTTTTAAACCCTGCCAACAATATTTATATTTCTGAAAATAACATACTTATATTTAGTTACTCATATTAAATATTGTATTTTCCTAGGATCTGTGATGTCCGTTTTTAACAATGCGAAACACATGAAACAGTTGTGCGATCTTTAACATAGATATTCACTGTTATTGCTGCGTGTGCTTATTCATTGCTCTCTGGACGTTTCCTATTGCTCAGAATTGTTATCAATCAGCCTCTAGGGTGTAATACAATCTTTTTTATTATGTACTACAGTCTTTGTATTACTTTTATGTGAGATAATAAAGATTTTGAGGTTATGTAGCTATTTGGGTACATTTAATGGGCATCTGATTCCTTGGAAATGCTTTCACTGTTATGCATATACAAATTCAAGGCTAAGAGGATAGGGTTTGTGATTCCACTGGGCTTATTAAGATGTGACCACTGGCGTGTGTTATGTGTATTAATGTGATCACCATGCAGTGGAAAATATCTGAAGAATGGTAACACACTGGGGGCCTGAGTCATTAAGGAGAGCAAAGCATAAAAAAGGAGTAACTTTGCACCTGGGCAAAACCATGTTGCATTGGAGGAGGAGGTAAATTTAAAATGTGGGGACAGATTTATAGTTGAGATAGGGCATGTTCTAGATCAACTTTAAATTTCAATATAAAAATAAAGCTATCAAGTATTTGCGTGCTACATGAATAAACAGCCAGTATTTAACTTATCATCAAAATAATAAACTAATTTGCACCCCTTGCATTGTAGCATGGTCTGTCCAGGAGCAAAGTTACTCCTCTTTTCTGCATTTCTCTCCTTAATGACTCAGCCCTGGATGTCTGACCATAAGACGCAAAACTTCTGTGTTTAGAAATATACAATTCAGCAGTAAACATATATAGGAAAAATGTCTGCAGCTGTAATACAACTGTTTGATAGATATCATAAGGCTGTAACAAGTTGTAACAAATACTCCTATCTATCTCTACAATGCATTATCTACCAATTGATTTTAGACCTGCATTTTCTGTTCTTCAGAAAGGACATAAAAAGAGCAATGACTTATTTAGCAAGGACTAGAATTACAATCCTGAATTTAAGTTTTTTGTGGATTCTAAAGAACATAGATATTTAGCACAACTCCTTAATAGAACAACTTTTACTGTATGTGTAAATAATTTGCAGCTTATTAGCTTACTAACAAGCAAATATAAGCTATTATGAGTCCTCTCTCCTAGTTTTTTCCTGATATACGTATGTAATTGTGCGGGTTTTAACTATGTCATCTGTTGTTTGTATTTATATAATTTTGTCACTTCTGTACTTATTTTGTCATTTTTGTACGGTGCTCTGGAACCCTTGTGGTACCATATAAATTAAAGATAATAATAATTTGTGCAGGTCTTCAAAACTCCTACTATACAGGGCATAATGGAGAGACATTTACAGCTAGATTGCACATTTAAAATTGGCTCTACTCCCTTATTGCCATTGTGTCTGTAACTGAGGTCTCCGCATACTTGGAGGACAGCGATTGGTTGATAGTGAGCCGCTTATAACCAATCAGCTCCCTTTTACAATACTGAATGGCCTCTTCCACTTTCAAAATTCTCCTGACTATTACTGTGGAATAAGTCTTACTGACCCTTTGACAACGGCTCCTGCCATAAACGAGCAATGCGCTGGCATCGCTTAATGCAGCCTTGTCAGCACGTTGCAGTTTAACAGACATTGAGATATGATTGGTCAGAAGTAGCAACCGTAGGGATCAATGATCCCTTTAACAGATTAATTTTCCTATTGGGATTTTAATATGGTTTGTAGTGAACATGCTACAGCCAACACTCACATGCAAATGGAACTAAATAAGTTGGGAACTATATTAAAGATAAGGAGAGAAAAGACTAAATAGACTTCAATACAATACAATTTATTGGGTTTACATCTTTTCAGAACAATGTGCTACACTTGCCTGTTATGTACAGTTGTAAGGTATGGGTTATGTTTGGTGTAATAATATCTGGGTAAAGTTCCTAACATTTCACTTTCATTTCTTGAGGACACTATAACTGGTATTACAGATTGTATCATGAAAAATTGTGCCGGGCAGAGCAAATTGGTTTAATACAAATGTGATATTGACTCATACATTGCAGCAAGATTGTGTAATATTTTGGCCGGTTCCTCTGCTCTGGCTTGTGAGAATGACTCATAAAACACATCCTTTTTCTAAAGGTAATTTAGGAACCAGGGGTGGATCTAGATAATTGGTGTACCGGGGGCGATTTAGGGGGGGTGATTTAGGCCCCGCCCCCTTTCTGCCTTCTGATGCTGCCGGCGGCTGCACACTATGTGCAGGTCCGTTCTGCAGTGACAGTGTGCTGCCCGCCACTGTTAGGAAAGTGCTAAGGCACAGAGAATTCTATTTATGCCAGCGCATCACTTGTCTGCCTAGCGCATATACAGGTGTACGAACCCACTTCCTGGTGTTAGGGACTGCATCTACTTTTGTTAGATTGCAGGTCCGACAGGAAATGTATATGGTGTAAACAATAAAAATGTCAAAGTGTTGTCTACTACCACATTAGAATCACCCCTCCATTCATTTTTCCATTTTGTTATACAATACTGCTCAGTTTATCTTCATGTATATCTTTATAAATTATTGAGAGCAGGGTCGGACTGGGCCAGACTATTGAGTGTTTTTGGGCCAGCATCCAGCTGGCTGTTTACTTAGTCACTTACTGACGTTGGTGCAATGGTGCTCCCGTAGTGGCAACATTGTGATGGTAACTGATCCGGCCTCATAGTGTTATGAGCCGCGGCTCCCCGACGGGCCGCCGCGGCTCACTTCCGGTTTCAGCGTCCCGGTTGCCTGGGCAACAACCGGGACGCTCTGCCTCCTCTGCTGCAGCGCCCAGCCAGCGCTCCTACAGCTGGGCGCATGTGTACAGCGTTAAGTAATTCTTTTTGTTCATACCTGTGTATTTTTCGCATGGCACCTTTTATATTAGCTGCACTCATATTGTGCATCCTTATGTCCTTTATACAGGGCATTATGGCCTTACGTAGGGGTTAATGGAGTTAGGGAGGAGTCTTGCTGGCACTCTGCTTCTATTGGTGTTCCTCACTATTTAAGGCAGTGAGGACAGGGCCTCACTGCCAGTTATAGCGCCCAGTGTAGCTAGGCTCCCTGCTCCTGTTTCTGCTCCTTGATTGTTTTCGCTAGACCTGATCTCCCGTGTATGACCCTTGGCTTGTTTCTGGACCCTGTTGTATTGCTTGTGACCTCCGACCTTGGCTTGTTTTGGATTCGTTGTCTGCTGCCGGCCCTTGACCCTTGCCCGGATTCCGTTCTGCTGTTTGAATCTACACTCCATTGCTGGGTTCTCCCCAGTCAGTGTTAGAGATAAAAGGGGATGGAATACGCGCTCCCTATACCTATGTAAGTAGGCTGCCTATAGGATGTGTAGAGAAGAGGGGTGGGCCTCTCTCCCCACCATGTTAGATGATTAAGAGAAATTTTCCAAAGGCGCCAAGATGGTGAAAAATAATATACAGACACTAATAAGTTGCAAATGCAGTATATAAAATTATACAACAAAATCAAATTAGTGCACTGATAACACAACAATCCATAGAGTCACATTTGGATACAATAGACATACTATGCTGCAAAACACCTAATCATAAAGTTCATGATAGAGTATGTTGATAGCAAATAGAGTCCAATATAAATAGTATACAATTGTATAAATAGTATACAATGGTAATCCAAAAGTGTCGCCTCTGGCTGATATTCAAAAGGAATATAGTCTCTCTGAGTGTAGAGCTTAATGTCCAATATTGAGGGTTTTTCAATATCACGATGGAGGCTTATAGATGCGGAAATATAGTATTCACTTGATAGTGGGGGTCAAAGGATCGCTTACCCTATCGTAGGATCTTTTCCACGGTGCAGACCCTTAGTGGTTCCCCGCAGGGCTCTCCGGCTGGATGACTCTGAAGTCTGTTGAAAAGACGCGGCCGCATCGTCTTCCTCGCGCTTGCGCACTTTGCGGTGGGGAGCTCCGATGTTTGGATGGTCTTTACACTCGCAAGTGCAGCGGGGTGGAAGTAGCGTATGGTGTGCAATGGTAACTGTTCCTACGCGTCTCGCTGATCTGGCTTCATCAGTACTCATCTCACGACCATCTGTTGTCTGCGGCCAAGTCTGTCCCCACCACTAGGGGCTCCAGTGAACATCTGACTTCAGAGCGGACTCCAGGTTTTGAAGTACTGACTGGAGGGGTTCCTAACACATAGGCTGTTCCAAAAATTACCTGGCAGGTCAGATGCACTCAGCTGATGAGTGCACGGTGCTAGATACAGTTAAATATAAGGTTAAGTCTGTTTGGCAAATCCTCTCGACAGCCACTGCTTAATGGCTTATGTTAAAATGTATTACCCTATGTGTGCTTTATGTTACAATTACACTGTTCTTAAATGTTTTCAAGTGGGTATCATAGGAAAGTTTATCCTTAACATTGGAACAGTATGCCTGTTGTATATATTGCACCTGCAAAGAGGTTATTGATTGCTTAGGTTGTATGTCGTGATGTGCAGAACTAAGGCACGGAAGCAAATTTTAATTAGCATCTGGTCTGTGATCCAGGGTGAGGGGGAAGGTATCACTCTGGCAACTGCATTCATTATCACCAGGAAGGGGGAGGGTGGGTTGGTTGCTCCTTGTTGCCTGTTTCTGTGTCTGTTAGAAATGTCCTGTAGAAATATTCCAACATTACGGACGCCAATGTAGCTCACCAGCGCCGCTTCTTCCACTTGAACAACTGTTCTCAAAACTTCCCCTTGAATGAACCTTGACTTGAGCCAGGCAGGGGGAGATTTCAAAATCTCAGTTCAACTGGAAGAAGCTACTCAGCGCTGGTATGCTACAGTGGCACCTGTCTAATAAGTGTTAACTAGTGTTTCATTTTAATAGCGCCATATAATGTAAGAGTTAAAAAATCATTTAGAAAAAATTATGCTTAGATACATACATGTTAATATTGTTTTTTCTCATTTTCCTTTTGAAGGAGACAGTGCTTACCCTTGCCACCCTTGGCTTCTCTCTCCGATACATCAACACATGGAGTGTAGAGTGCCGTGTTTGATCATTACTATCATCAGTCAGTTACATCTGCCCTGGAGCTGGTGCAAACTTTAAGTCTGAAAAGAAGCTTTTCTTGTGACAAAGCCGGGGTTAGAATAGATTTTGAAACTCCCTCACTGTACATTTCCTACCATACTCTGTCCCTTTCCTCCCCCATTCCACCTCTGCAGTCATAAAGAGTAGTAAATGCCATTTGTTTTCAGACATGAATTGCATACAATTGCTCTCATTGGTGTGAGGTCCATTTCTTGGCATGTGCAGAGCTATTTCATGCAAGATACACTATGCAAATGGACATATGTTTGAAAATAAATTCAGGTCTTTGATGTTTTGAAATGACCACATACCATAGTTGCCTACTCTCCCGGAATGTCCGGGAGACCCCAGAATGAGGACAACCTCCCGGTTACTGTCCACTTCTTTAGCTAGGTGGCAGGGGGGCTTAGTATGTTATTTGCGCGTCATCATGGCCCCGCCCCCTGCTGTAATAGGATTAGAAATGTGCTGTCAATCTAGGGGGCGGGGCCACAATGACGCAAATCGCTGAGCTCCGCCCCTGCTCACCTGCCTCCACCCGATCTCCAGCATCAAGTATGCCATTTACATGTCTTTTCCACAACAATAATATTACTAATTGGATATTCAGTAACAACAGCTAACAATTCTAATCTTTATCATTCACTATTGATTTAATATGGATCATTTACCCAGTCACTAGCAGCTCACTTATGTACAATATTGCTTAAATTTAAAGTCTATTATGATTCTCAGGAAAAAAAAATTGTATTGCTCTTAATTTCCAGCTATCATCAGTCAGCGCGTATGAACTATGGACTAGGAGATATGACAGGAAATTAAATGAAAATCTATAATACACATTTCCTCCCTTCAAAGACGGCTCATTTTGCTTGCCTTCAAGCTATAGTTTTTGCAAATAGTTATATTTTTAAAGCTTATCTGGTTTTATTAAAGCAGTTCTAGAACTTGTCTCCCCTCTGAGATTCTTGCAGTCATTCCCAGGAAGGGCTTTCCAGTACGCCCGCTGACAAAAAATACTTGTGGCAATAAACCACCGACTGTCTTCGATGTTTACTTATAATTTATTAATAAAATACATGCATATTCAATTGAAGTAAAAAATCCAACATTTTCCATAAATAAATAAAACTATATCTTAGGATGAGCTGCAAGTCTTGTCTTCTGATACAAAGTGAGGATATTCATTTGCATTTAGTGTGTTTATTGAATGCACAGGCAACCTGTGACACTCAACTTGCTGCAGAACTACAAGTCCTAGCATGTCCTGCCATTCCACTGGCTGACATTGCATGCTTAGACTTGTAGTTCCCCAACAACTGCAGAGGTGTGGGTCGCTTACCTCTCGTCTAGAGTAATGTGATTCTACCATACTAGCCAACTTATGGCAAGTATAATCCGGGAGCTCCAGAGAGAAGGTGGGTGTGCAGGGGGCGGGGCTCCGAAAATCGCTGTGAAACGCGGCGTCTTGGACCTAATTCTGCCCCCTTCACTAGGAAGTGGACAGATGCGGGAGATTGCCATACTCTCCCGGGAGTCCGTGAGACTCACCCGAAATGTGGGAGTCTCCCGGACATTTCAGGAGAGTTGGCAAGTATGGATTCTACCATAGCAGGCCATGGTGAAGGATTTTTTAAGGAACTTTATTTCTATATGTTTTATTTGTATTTATGTAATGTAATCATTAAGGATTAAATGTATAAAAATATTATTGTTATAGGACTTTATCTACCTCCTTTGATGGTGCTAGTTAGTCAGCTCGCAGAGCTCAAAATTCTGTAGACTTGTTGTTGTCTTTTCTTTCTCAAATTTTCATTAATTTCTTCCAGAACTCTCCTGTTAATCTGATTGCATTGCGATACTCCTATTGCCATTTAATGGCTTTGGGGGCGTGGCATTGGGGCAATTGATGTCATTGGGACAGGGCAAATGATTCTTCAGGGTGTGGCCAGGTCAGAAAGCACAAAAATATAAAAGAGAACAGGTACAGAAGCAACTGAAACTCTCTTAGGTGGCATTGAGACACAACCTAAAACTATGTCTAGTACACTCATTACCCTGTGCTAGCCAAATCAAATTGCAAATATGTATGTTTTTGGCAGGGGTGGTTACAGCTTTTTTAAAACCCTGTATATTTTAAAACTAAATGCTAGGGGTTAAATTTATCAAACTGCGGGTTTGAAAAAGTGGAACTGTTGCCTATAGCAACCAGATTCTAGTTATCATTTATTTAGTACATTCTACAAAATGACAGCTAGAATCTGATTGGTTGCTATAGGCAACATCTCCACTTTTTCAAACCCGCAGCTTGATAAATTTAATCAAAGCACATTTCTTGTTCTGTCAGCTCACTACATATTTATCAGCATGTGTTATTATTCTTTCTGTTGTATAAGTTCACATTTATTGTATGGGAATATTTAAAAGAAAAATCATATGCAAGAGAAATAATGTAATAATACTTATTATATTGAAGTAAACCAGAAGGAAGGAGGAGGAGCTCAATGGTCAAGGCAGTGGTTCCCAAACTGTTCCCAAACTGTGCATCGCAGCTTCCTGGGGTGCCGTGGCAATCTTGCAGGGGTGCCACTGCCAGGGCAGATGGTAAGCAAGGCAGGGGACTACTGGTATTTATTTTGGCATAGGGGTGCCTTGAAAAAATTATGGAGATCCTAAGGAAGCCTTGAACTCAGAAATTTTGGAATCCACTCGATTAAGGGAATTGTAGGACCCTAAGATATACTGGACACCATAGTTTAAACCTGTGTCAGGGATTTGTGACCCTAGACAAGTCCTTTGGATTACATGTGGAACTGTTACCAAAACTAGATCCAGCAGGAAAATTGTGCCCAACAAACTATAAATGTGCAATGTGCAATGTGTCTTAACCTAGAAACATAGAGAAATAGAATTTGATAAGAACCACTTGGCCCATCTAGCAGGGGCAGGCTGGGCTGGGGGCAGGGGGGCCGGATAAAAAAAGATTATTTTGGGCCGGTCTGTTTAGTCTGTACTTGGTGGCTGGCCCCTCCCCCGGGACCAGACACCTTCTCCCATTGGCTACCCCTCCCTCCCTCCCTTACACTATGTGTTCGCCTCTTTTAGTGTCACATAGGACGCCCACCACATTACAGGTGGCGTTCCATGTGCGAAGAGATGAAGAAAATGCACGGCTCGGGCGGATGAAACCAGATAAGTGCTGGGGAGGATGGGGGGGTAGTAGTATATTAATATGGTGTGTTTGTGTCAGTATGCTAAATTAATGTGTGTATGTGAGGGGTCAGTATATGAATGTATATGAATGTAAGGAGTCCAGTGTATGAATGTATGTGTGTGAGGGGCCAGTATATGAATGTATGTGCGTGTGTGTGAGGGGCCAGTATATGAATGTAATGTGTGTGAGGGGCCAGTATATGAATGTAGTATGTGTGTGTAGTATGTGTGTGAGGGGCCAGTATATGAATGTAATGTGTGTGAGGGGCCAGTATATGAATGTATGTGTGTGAGGGGCCAGTATATGAATGTATGTGTGTGAGGGGCCAGTATATGAATGTATGTGTGTGAGGGGCCAGTATATGAATGTAATGTGTGTGAGGGGCCAGTATATGAATGTATGTGTGTGAGGGGCCAGTATATGAATGTATGTGTGTGAGGGGCCAGTATATGAATGTAGTATGTGTGTGTAGTATGTGTGTGAGGGGCCAGTATATGAATGTAATGTGTGTGAGGGGCCAGTATATGAATGTATGTGTGTGAGGGGCCAGTATATGAATGTATGTGTGTGAGGGGCCAGTATATGAATGTAGTATGTGTGTGTAGTATGTGTGTGAGGGGCCAGTATATGAATGTAATGTGTGTGAGGGGCCAGTATATGAATGTATGTGTGTGAGGGGCCAGTATATGAATGTATGTGTGTGAGGGGCCAGTATATGAATGTAATGTGTGTGAGGGGCCAGTATATGAATGTATGTGTGTGAGGGGCCAGTATATGAATGTATGTGTGTGAGGGGCCAGTATATGAATGTATGTGTGTGAGGGGCCAGTATATGAATGTATGTGTGTGAGGGGCCAGTATATGAATGTAGTATGTGTGTGTAGTATGTGTGTGAGGGGCCAGGATATGAATGTATGTGTGTGAGGGGCCAGTATATGAATGTATGTGTGTGAGGGGCCAGTATATGAATGTATGTGTGTGAGGGGCCAGTATATGAATGTAGTATGTGTGTGTAGTATGTGTGTGAGGGGCCAGGATATGAATGTATGTGTGTGAGGGGCCAGTATATGAATGTATGTGTGTGAGGGGCCAGTATATGAATGTATGTGTGTGAGGGGCCAGTATATGAATGTAGTATGTGTGTGAGGAGTCCAGTATATGAATGTATGTGTGTGAGGGGCCAGTATATGCAGGGACGGTGCTAGGGTTCTCGGCGCCCTAGGCAAAATTTCAAAATAAAATATAGACCATGAGGTGGTAAATGGTATAAAAATGTCTATTTACCATCTCATGCTCTATATTTGATTTTCATAATGATGGTGGATAAAATAATTATTTTATTGGCACGTTATGCTCTATGTTTGACTTGCAGCAAGTCAATAATAGAGCATGAGGTGCCAATAAAATAATTATTTTATCCACCGTAGTGTTTAAATCAAAGATAGAGCATGAAGTGCAAAATAATAGTCTTTATTCCACCACATAGTTTGCAAATGAAATATAGAGTATGACGTGGAAAATAGTCATTTTTATACCATTGAAAAAATACTATTTTCCACCTCATGCTCTATATTTAATTTTCAAGCTATGTGGGAGAAAAATTAATATTATTTGGCACTTCATGCTCTATCTTTATTTTAAAAACTATGGTGGATAAAATAATTATTTTATTGGCACGTCATGCTCTATTATTGGCTTTAAGCAAGTCAAATAAAGAGCATGAGGTGCAATAAAATAATTATTTTATTTTATCCACCATAGTTTTTAAATTGAACATAGACCATAAAGTATGACATATTAATAAAAAATCCCACCCCCAACATGTTTTGGGCCTCCACACTTGGCCTTTGGGTACCTCATTTTTTATAAAATTAAATTAATAATACCAAAAAAATAAAAGATAAAGATACTTACTGTTTTGGATTCTAAAGGCTGGTCAGATGCAGAGAGGCTCTTCTGTAATGGCTGCCCACCGCTCCTCAGCAAGTGACAAGAACAGGTAGGAGAGAGCAGGACAGTCTGGGAGGTATGTCTTACTTCACACTTACCCGTGAAGGCAGAGCTGCATGCACCTAACAGCAGGGCCGCCGAGAGGGGGGCGGGTACTATTTACCCGGGCCCTCACTGACTACATTTTTTTTGTTTTTGTTTACTCCTTATTAATTTTTTCAGTTGTCTTTTTATTTTATTTTCTGCTGGGTGGGGGGGGGTGCTACGGCTTGTTCGTTGGTGGGGGGAGCTGGAGAGATTAAAAACAAAACAAAAACATACTCACGTGATCGCGGCGCAGGCGTTCCTCCTCTCCTCTCTGCTCCATTCACATTGAATGTCGGGCGTGACGTCATCAAGTCACGCCTGACATTCAGTGGGGAGCGGCGCAGAGAGGACCAAGCAAGAAGAAAGAAGACAGAAGAGAGAAGAAAGAAGAGAAGAGATGAAGAAGCTAATAGAAGGTAAGCAAAGGAGCAGAGAGGAACAGAGTGTGATAAAGGGGTGAGAGAGAGGCACAGAGTGTGATAAAGGGGTGAGAGAGAGGAACAGAGTGTGATAAAGGGGTGAGAGAGAGGAACAGAGTGTGATAAAGGGGTGAGAGAGAGGCACAGAGTGTGATAAAGGGATGGGAGAGAGGCATAGAGTGATGAAGAAAGGGGGGGGAAGGCACAGTGTGATGAAGAAGGGGGACAGAGGCACAGTGTGATGAAGAAGGGGGGAGAGAGGCACAGTGTGATGAAGAAGGGGGAGAGAGGCACAGTGTGATGAAGAAGGGGGGAGAGAGGCACAGTGTGATGAAGAAGGGGGGAGAGAGGCACAGTGTGATGAAGAAGGGGGAGGGGAGGCACAGTATGATGAAGAAGGGGGGAAAGCAGCATGGACGGTGCAGCGTGATCATAAGGGGGCACAGCGTGGTGATGATGAAGGGGCACAGTAATGTGTATGTGATGGCACAGGGTGCTTGTGGCAATGTAGTGTGTGTGAGGTAGGTGGTGGCTAATTAATGGGTGCTATTATGTTTGTGGGGTGATGGTGGGGCAATTTAATAGTGGGGACTATTAATTTAAGATGGGGTGGTTTGGGGGCTATTGGATGTGGAGAATGAGGTCTCTTTATTAAATGTGAGTATGAATTATTTAATGGCAGTGATGGTTGTGGGAAATAGGTATATTTCTGAAATGTAAATACTATTAATTTATTGCTGGGGCAGACAAGCCACAACTAAAGAAAGCATCAGCCACAGGTGGTGAAAATGAGAAGAACAGGTAGGAGAGTCTGTGAAATGTTGTGATAATAGTGGGACAATCCCGATTTTTGGTGAGTGTTGTGCCCAATCTAAGGTGCAGGCCAATAATGTGAACTCTTTAGGTATACACTGCATTCTTTCTATACTACACTATGGTGCTAGATGTCCTGAAAGTCAGGAGAGCTGGGACATATGTCCCGCTCCGGCAAGCGGGCACTGCACTCTTGTGTCAATGGTGTACACAACAATGCAGAGGTTTTTTGTATAGGAGGGTGGCCTAGCACTTTTCACCTGCCAGCCCCACACCAATGAGGCATAGCCACGCCCCAAATAGTATGCCCACACCCACACAATTTTCTTTACATACTCAACTATAAGGGGGGCCCCATGAAGTTGTTGTACCGGGACCCTGAATTCCTCTTGGCAGCCCTGCCTAACAGTAGTGCACACAGTATTGCCTGTGTATTTGTCTAAAATGAAAACCATGTTACATCATAAGGGCCCCCCTGTCTAAAGTACTCCAGGTCCCCCAGAGCCTTAATCCAGCTCTGGGCCAATGTTTCAGAATGATACATAGTGCAAACAAATAATAACCCTTTCAGTATTTAGTGCAAAGCAAAAAGCAAGCCCTTTTGCTGGCAAAAACATCAGGGGATATATTTACTTAAATGCGGGTTTGAAAAGTAGAGCTGTTGCCTAGAGCAACCAATCAGATTCTAGTTATCATTTATTTAGTACATTGTACAAAATGACAGCTAAAATCTGATTGGTTGCTAAAGTCAACATCTCCACTTTTTCAAACCCGCAATTTAGTAAATATACCCCCATGTTTTTAAAGCAAAAGGGCTTTTTGCATTTTGCTGAATTAGCCCCTCCCTATGTTCAGTACTGTAATAGAACATTATTATATAATCTATTGCTATATGATTTATACCTATTATAATCAGCCAGGTATGTGTAAAAATAAATAAATAAACAAATAAAAAGCTGTAGGGAGAAGGAACATATAAAATAAAATGCAATATAAAGTGAGATTTGTTTACTGCTGCATAATTTATTTTCATTATTTAAGATTATCATTTATAATATAAAGTATCGCTGGGTTAAGCAACACTAAAATAGCCTCTTTTTATATTGATGAATATATAGTGTACCGAAAACCACCCTTTAAGGATGGGCTGCTACTTGTGGGCCAGTGCAATGTGCTTGCCCCCCAGGCTAAAGTCTGCCAGCAGGCCCCTGCCATCTAAACTGCCCAATTCTAACCTATGGTAACCTCAAATCCTATTTGATCCTTTGTTCTTTGTAAGGATATCCTTATGTCCATCCCAAGCATGTTTAAATTGCTCTACTGTATTAGCCTCTACCACCTCTGATGGGAGACTATTCTAATTTTTCCTCAACTTCCTCTGAACCTACTACCCCCCAGTGTCAGTACATGTCCTCGTGTTCTAATACTTCTCCTCTTTTGAAGAATGTTTCCCTCCTGTGTCTTGTTAAAACCCTTGATATATTCTTTATGATAGAATCAATACATATAATAATAATAATAATACATAATTTATATAAGTTATAATACATCATTGATGACATTATTCATAATACAATTTACTTCAGAGTAAAAATGTAACTCTAAGCACACTTATAATACTCTTATGATTGCTGGGAATGGAATATTATTCAGTATACTAATGAATACTGATAACATCGCTAATAACTGTTTGTGGCTGGGTCCCGTAGAAATAACTTATTATAGATATTTATTTTAATTAAGGGTGCAGTGCACCACCGTATATCATTGCAAATGTACTATTTTTTTTATAATATTTCGTATTTCTGTATAGGATATTGTATTTCTGTGTAGGCAAAGTATTTCTAATGTATTATGCCAGGTTAGAGGAAATCTGTTTTGCTGAAGGCAGGAAATGGGATAGCTAAGTAAGTCTTTTCATCTCAGAAGTGACAAACACATGCTGTAGCCTGAATGCCCAGCAGGAGGTCGCTACCTCTCATCCTGTCTTGTTAAAAAGATAGATGAACTATATAAATAATGCAAGCAACAATTAATTTAGGAAATTGATGTAAATTTTCTTAAAGTTTAAAATCGTGTTAACTCCAAGTTTGGAGGATATATCACATCCGGATGGTAAATATCTGATGTAATATATCAAACGTTTCGGTGCCTGGTCGGATCAAGGGGCTGGGTTACCCCCTGCCAACATGGGTGTCAGAATCTATATAAAAAGAGCTCTGTTTTACCATATAATGTCTTATTCCATCTGTAACTTCTGGATGATCACCAGTACCTCAACCTGGTGTGTAAAAGTCCTTGTCAGGACTCTTGAGCAATAAACCATCACTGCTTGAAGATTCTGCCTGCGACTATTACCTGCTGTATCCTGTGACCAACAGATAAGAGTTTACACTCTAATCCATTCCCGGCTGTATTGTGCTGAACCCAGCATCTCTGTGTCAATCGTATGCCCGCTAGCCAGCAGTGCTGATCCATGGTAAGCGGTCAGGAGGTACCAGTCAGCCCACAGCAAAGAGGCACTGCAGCAGCTATACCAGCTACACCAGAAGTAACCGGTTCTGGGTGCTGCAAAGGAGTCCAGTGGTGGCAGCAGAATTCTCCTACAACTATTGTGCAGTTGGCAGTCGCAGTCGAGTGTCTGGTGACAACGTGACACCAGTAGGAGTGGTCAGTAACAGTCGGTTACTGACGATGAGAAAGAAACACAGATAAACTGTGAAAGAAGAATATTCCTGTTCCCCCTACAGACCGGGAGGCGAAGTAAGCCCACCCAGTTACATTGTTAATACAGATGTTATTGCTTTGTATTTTACTTGTATAAAATATTGCAAATAGTATCTGAACAATAAGCACTTAGTGATATTATCAGTTTAAGATATATTTATTCTGATTATAAGCAACAGCAAACGACAGACTGTCAATAAGAAGATATCTGGTCACCTCGGAATGTGATGTTGGCGTAAAAGCGTTTCACCCTTTATCAAAACCCCAATTTGTAGAATCCTTTTAATTTATACTATTACATTGATGATGAGTTGTGATACTATTGATTATAATTTTTGATAACTGACACTATTTCCCAGTTAGAGACAGTTTTACAACTATAGCGTTATAAACTACTGCCTACTTGTCTGTCGGTCTATCTATTGTCTGTATTGGCTTGCATTTGTGTTTTTGTCTCTGTCCATGAATGCACACTGGTATTTTTAGAAACTCAATATTTATTGCAACACTTTGCATAACTGTAGTGGAGGGACAAAGAAGTTAACAGATAGGTGCATTTTCAGTGAATTGGTGCAAAAATGCTCAAAAATGTATCCTAGTGGGCTTATTAGGATGAGCAAAAGGAATGTTGATTGACATTCGACAGCAAGCATTTTTTTTGCAAAAAAATGCTGAGCATGGGGCTAGACGGGAAGGCAGAGAGTAGAGTACCAGATATATATATATATATATATATATATATATATATATAATTAGAGATGCTCAGGCTCAGTTCCCCGAGAACTGAACACATCCGAACTTAGCAGATCCGAATACCGAGCCGAGCCGACAAAACATTATCAATACGTCCTCAGATCTCGGATCTCGCGAGCTTTGGATTCTATAAGTACCACCCTCCACGGCGATCCAGCGCCATTACACAGAGGGACACAGAAGGGGTAGCACAGTTCTTGGCAGTCTCTAGTGCAGTTGGACAACGTCATAGGTAGAACAGAAAAAGGAGGGGTAGCAGTGTTCTTCAAAGTCTCCAGTGACATTCAGGAGAGCTCCATTTCTCCATTGCTAATTGTCATTGCTGAAATAGAAATAATAGGACTGGCAGGCTCGGTCTTCTAAATCTGCAGTCATATTGCACTGTGTTATATAGGTAACATACAAAGAGGAGAGCTCCATTGCTAATTGTCATTGCTGAAATACAAATACAAATAATAGCTCTGGCAGGCTTGGTCTTCTAAATCTGCAGTCTTTGTTTGAAAGTGTATGAAAATAATATTGTGACCTGTGAGGTGGTTAAAATTGACTGCAAACGACTTGAATTTAGTGTTATTGCGGTTAATAATAATGTAGGGGGGAAAAAAAGCAAAAATATGTGATTTTAGCAAAAAAAATAGGGATTTTAGAAACAAATTGGGATCCAAAACCAAAACACGCAAGGGCGGTTTTGCCAGAACCAAAACACAAAGTTAATCCAGATCCAAAACCAGAACATGGGGGTCATCTCTAATGTCTAACATCTAACATCTAATCTAACATCTCTAATATATATATATATATATATAGATATATATATATATATATATATATATATATATCTATATATATATATATATATATATATATACTATATGGACAAAAGTATTCGGACGCTTGACCGTTAAACCGACAGGACCTATGATGACATTGTATTCAAGTACATATACTTTAATATGGAGTTGGTCCCCCTTTTGCAGCCATAGCAGCGTCCACTCTTCTTGGAGGGCTTTCCACAAGACGTTGAAGATGTTGCAGTGTTTCTGTGGGAATTTGTGCCCATTCATTCTAAAGAGCATTTATTAGGTCAAGCGCTGATGTTGGACAAGAAGACCTTGCTTGCAATCTCCATTTTAGTTAATCCCAAAGGTGTTCAATGGGGCTGAGGTCAGGGCTCTGTGTGGGCCAGTCAAGTTCTTCCCCACCGAACTCATCAAACCATGTCTTTGTAGTCCTTGGTTTGTGCACTGGGGCACAGTGATGTTGGAATAGAAAAGGGCCTTCCCCAAACTGTTGCCACAAAGGTGGAAGCATAGCATTGTCCATAATGACTTGGTATGCTGAAGCATTAAGATTGCCCTTCACTGGAGATAAGGGGAAGGGGCCTAACCCAAACCCTAAACATAGCCCTATACCATTATCTCTCCTCCACCAAACTTAACAGTAGGCATAATGCAGTCAGGCAGGTAAAGTTCTCCTGGCATCCGCCAAACCCAGACTCGCCCATCTGACTGCCAAACAGAGAAGCGTGATTCGTCAGTCCACAGAACACGTTTCCAGTGTTCCACAGTCCAGTATCGGTGTGCAGTTAACAGGTATCTGTGATATTCTGCAGCTGTTGCTGAGAGTGATGTGAAACAACAGGGGCATGATGTAGAGTTGGATGCAATTTACATTGAAATCGTAAGTGCAAATTCCATCCCGTAATTTACACAGGAATCCAAGTTGCGTGACTTAGAATACTTTGCAAATTGCACAAACACACCTCTTTATCTGTCTTATGGGCCAGTGTGCATGACACACTTAAGTGTATCAGTCACAGCGGCCCTGTAAAGCCGATAAATAAATTAATTAATGTAAAAAAATCGTCCTTCTTTCCCCCCAAACAGCACAAGGGCTGTGTAAGCCGTTTGGGAGGGGTGCACACCTTTCTTTAAAATGTAATTATTTTTTTACTTATTTTTTAATACAGCGAGGTCTGTTGCACTAGGAGAAAGCTCGCCTACTACCTTCCCCGTTCCACCTCTCTAGGCGCAGAGAGGTGCAAGGGGGAGATCTGTCTCAGTCGCAGTGCAAACTGATACGGATCCTTGGCTAGCAGTGCTTTTTATGCTGATCAGTTGGACTTGTGTCCGACTCTACATCAGGCCCTAGGTGAGTAACTGTAATACTAATTTCACTATTTGTTTTATTTAATTGAATGTGAGGGGGGGATTCGTTTTCACTTTGTTGTATTACTTTAAAGGGTATTACATTATATTGACAAGATAGAGAACAATGATTTACTTAAAGGAGATTAATATAAATGTGGGTTTTTAATATACAGTTTACTTCATGCCTTTTTATTTAACGTACCTTATTACATTTATAAACATTGTACTTTTCCATTTTTGTATTATTATTGCATCAAGTTTTTGGGTATTTTCCTCCCAAAACCAAGCATTTGGAACCCCCCCTCTATAAATCTTGGGTTTGCCTGTGCATTTCTGGACAAACATTCTTATTGGAGAGGATTCAGATCATTAATCAACTCCACCATGCACCATGATTGTTTATTAATCAATTTATTCATCCAGGAACAATACAAATCTCACACAAAGATCTTTCTGATATGGTGCATGCACAGTAATAAGATCAGTTTAATTAAACTTTAGATCTAATATCTGGAAAGGAAATTCAAGTATAAAAGCAACTTGAAAATTATAAGCATTGCTTTGCTAGATTTGTATACAATGCAGGAAATAGAATCTCTCTGACCATACTCCTGTTTGGACAATAGGTGGAACTTTCTAGATCACTCTTTCAATCTCTGCCTATAAGAGATTAAATCAGTTCTATGCATTACTCATAGTTGCCTATTCTCCCCGTCATGCGCCGTCCCTGTGTCTCTGCTTCCGCACAGGGACGGGCACCCGCCTCCTCTAACGCGGGCGCGTCTGGTTGCTTGGTAATCAGGCGCACTGTCCCCAACCACCTGGAAGCGATCTCCGCGCATGCTGCTCCAGGATCCGGCGGCGGCAGCCTACATCCCTGCTGCCAGTAACTACGTGGCCCCCACTTCTCTGTATATAATCACCATTAGGGTGCCAGAGTATTGGGTACCCATGCTCCATTACTCCCTTGTGTTGCTCATCAACCTTCTGACTGACTCCTGTGGCCCCGCCTCCTGCTGTGATAGGCTGAAAATTGTTTTTTTAGCAGAGAAGTGGGCCTAATGATGCAGTTCCCGTGGTCATGCCCCCAGGACACAGCAGCGAGTTCTCCCCTTCCGGAGGGGAGATCTATAGCATTACTATACATCTATTTGCATTGTGTAGCAGATAAAGGTAAGTGGAGGTGTTGCCCATAGCACATTCTAGAAGGTTTGATAAATCTACTCCTATGGGGGTATAGTTACTACACTGCGGGTTTGAAAAAGTGCTGCCTATAGCAACCAATCAGATTCTAGCTGTCATTTATTTAGTGCATTCTACAAAATGACAGCTAGAATCTGATTGGTTGCTATAGGCAACATCTCCACTGTTTCATATCCACAGTTTAGTACATATACCACCTGGGGGTAAATGTATCATACTCCGGTTTCTTCAACTCACGGGAGTTTGGCGAGATGACAGCTAAAATTTAAATCGGCGCTGCCTTGTAAAGGGAAACTTGCCTTTACAAGGCAGCGCTGCTTTAAATTTTAGCTGTCATCTCGTCGAACTCCCGCGAGTTGAAGAAACCGGAGTATGATACATTTACCCCCTAGTGTCATAAATAATTTCAGCATTTGTACAGGTTCAGTTTGCCAATAGAATAAAAAAGAGAGATCTCACTAGCGTAACATTGTAAACTTTATATAGCAAACCCAAATTATTTTTGTTTGTTTTCATATTAACATATATAATTGAACTATTATAAATTATTTTAATACTAAGGTCCCTCGTTTGTCTACCAGTTGTGGTCTAAAGAATTAGACTATTAATACCAATTGCTAATTAATGCGGTTTAACCACTACTGTAATGAGTTGAAGGAATTTTTCACTATTGGCATTACCCCTTTGTCTAGTCTAGGGTTGATTAGCACTGATTTGTTCAGTGGCAGGAGCAGCTATATATAATCTCAGTATGATGCAGGAAGCCAAAGCTGTAGAATGAAAACTGTAAGGATGGCTTCCAACATCGTTGTATTCACTCCTCGGAGCCCATGAATGGAAGGAGCAGACATCATAATAGCTCTTAGTGCAGGGAGCTCAAGCCGGCATCTGACAGAATCACAGAAGGACTTCATAATAAATATTACATATTTCATATTTCTCAATGTACATGTCCAATACTTTGTCTTATTCAAATTACATTTTGAGGCTGCACTATGAGGTGGCCCTTTGATCATGTCTATTTTGTTCCAGAGAAGTAAAATTTAGCTACAAGTGAAGCCCAAGGGACACTGTTTAACAGATAAACGGATTATTTATTTAATTTAAGCACAATAATCATTTTAAGCACTGTATCAATGATAAAGTAGTACATTATTATGCTTTCTCTTTATTTCTTACTCTATATCTACTAGGTGGATCTGTTGCATGCTTGCCAACTTGCTGAAGTTGACTTCCGAGAGCCTGCCGGGGGAGGTGGGCGTGATGGGGGCAGAGCTCCAAAATTCTCGTCATTTTGGCCCCGCCCGTGATGTAATGACGCATGTCATTTGACAGTAGGCCAAACACCGCGATTCCCGGTGAATCGCGGCATTTTGGACCTAATTCTGTCCACTTCACTAGGAAGAATTCTGCAAGATGCGGGAGATTTCCACACTCTCCTGGGAGAGCAAAATGCAGGAGTCTACCGGACATTCCGGGAGAGTTAGCAAGTATGATCTGTTGTGGTTGGACTCTTGAAGGAGCAGCAAACTTATATAAAGAATTCATACTACAAGGAATTTATTTTTAGTCTTATATAAGTTTACATTGACGTAGAACATTATTAATGGTTAAATGGTAGGTCAAAATGTCACAAAGTCAAATTTTACAGTACAGTAATATTCAGTTTTAGAATAACATAGCTCATCTTTCCGTAACCAAAAACAATGACATGTGTTGACCTTGTTTTACTTTTCCCTGTATATTCAGTTTACATTCTGTACTGATGCTCATCACAGTAACTAAGATACACTTTTACGCATTTGGTCTGCAAATCTCTCTTCCAGCCAAGCGCAGATAAAAGTCACTACACAGCACCCAGCTCTTGTGAACTACTGTAAATGAGGTGTTGGCTGCTGATTCCTGCTTTGCTAGCAAATAATTTGCTTTGACTTTCTGTAATAACTAACATCAACACATTGAGCAAGTGTAACTCAAAACAGGAAAGTGGGAAATGCGGCAAACCTGGGAATTAGAAATATAATATAAACATGTGAAGTGAAAAGCAGATGTCTCCTAATACTGCATGTGCAGCTTTTTAGCATTATAGCGGAATGGAATACATTTAAAAGGCATTCTGTTCTGTTCAATGAATGTTCTCAGGCGCCAGTAGGTTCAAATGAGTAAGTGAACAGGCATCTGAGTAATAAGAAACAGTAACTTTTACTCCAAAGGATAAATGTATCCTTTTCTTTTGCAATATAAATGGGAATGGGATATAAAAGGAGATTAGGGAAAAAAAATGTTCTTCCTCCAAATAACAATGTTCACTTTACTGCAGCTCAGCTGCTACTTTTCATATTTCACTTTTGTGTGGATAGTTGGAAACAGAAGTTTGAAAGTTCCTGAGCTTAAAGTACAGAGTGTCCATCATACTCTGGACCAGTGGGTACACTGTAAATAACATTGTTAAATGTTGCCCTTCTTCTCATGAATTACAAGGATATGAGATTAATTTAAAAGGACAACAAATTAATAAGGAAAGCGTAATGCTTGATCATGTTAAGTCACCTACACAAAATGATTTTAGAGTTTTAAAAATGTTGTATTATAATGGTTATGTTGGAACATTTTTGTATAATATAATTTATTTAATTCTAGTATTACTTCTTTAAGTTTAATTCACTTCCTTATTAATTCCCATCTGACTGATCGCAATCTTCATCATCATCATCATCATCATCATCTATTTGTTTATATAGCGCCACTAATTCTGCAGCGCTGTACAGAGAACACACTCACATCAGTCCCTGCCCCATTGGAGTGTCGAAGTTGTATAATTGGATGAAAGAAAGTATATTGATTAATATGGTTTTACCATGCGATTGCGATCAGTACTCCAGGGCCATCTTTTCCATTGGGCACGATGGGCAAGGGGGCCCCATAGGCACGGCTCTTAATGAGACTAAGGGGTAGATTTACTAAGCTGCGGGTTTGAAAAAGTGGGGATGTTGCCTATAGCAACCAATCAGATTCTAGCTGTCATTTTGTAGAAGGTACTAAATAAATGAAAGCTAGAGTCTGATTGGTTGCTATAGGCAACATCCCCACTTTTTCAAACCCGCAGCTTAGTAAATCTAGCCCTAAATAATCCTGAGACAATTCTTATTGGAAAAAGATGAAATTATTTTAATAGCAGCTTACAATCTAAATTTCCTAACATACACACACAGACCGAGAGAGACTATGATCAATTTAATAGCAATCAATTAACCTACTAGCACCCGGAGGAAACCCACACAAACACGGGGAGAACATACAAACTCCACACAGATAAGGCCATGGTAAGGAATTAAACTCATGACCCCAGTGCTGTGAGGCAGAAATGCTAACCACTAAGCCACTGTGCTGCCCAAAACCTTCTCTTGAATGGTTGTCTACTTAATCACATATTTATTTAAACCCTAATTCCATGCAATGGTTTACGAAAGTTTATTCAATAAATCCTTATGCTTTAACACTAATTAAAAAACATCACCTTATTTCTAAATGTCCCTCCTAAACTGTCAATTTCACTCATCCATTGATCCCAGAATGTTCTTCTCTCGTCATCACATTCACAATTAGAATACTTACTCTAAGCAACATCTCATCTATGGAATTCATTAACTTGAAATATCAGATCCCCCCCCTTCCACATCTTTAAAGGAGATTTTAGTATTCAACCCCAAACCCTCTAAGTATCATAATGGCAAGAGTCTGCACCCAGCACCTAATTAATAGCCTATTCTGCTGTTGTGGATGGCAGACAGGATACTTTTAAAATTAATTGCTTGGATAGACATCTCATTTAAACCTTCTTTGTAATGGTTTTATTTCCCCTATTGTAAAACTATCAGGTGTTGCGGTCGTATTGCTGGTGTGTCTTTTGGCAAAATAATGTGTATTGTATTGACAGTTGTAAGTCAGCTGCGGGTAACGGTGACCACATAAGTGTCCTAGGGCCTAAAAGACAAGACCACACTGCTGTTTAATTTACTTATTTATATTATAAATGTTTTTCTTATATCCATCATGTTTTACAAATGAAAAATAGAATTATGTAAAGCACAAATAAATCCATGTTTTATATCATGTTTAGCATTTACGTAAACTTTTTAATAACAACACAGTGGCTGTTTAAAACAGCCCTTCATTAGACGATATGAAATAATAAAAATTTTTGTAAAATATATGCTCTAATTAGCAACAGGGATCAGAAGGAATACATTATCTAGCATCCGTTTCTAGGTTCCTATGAGGTGCTAATATTATGGGTTCTGTCTAACTACAACATTGCGTCTGATTCTTTATGCATTAAATGTGTTTAAAAGCTAAACGTATAATCAAGAGGTTATGGTACAGAATCAAGTTCCCCCACAGAACATTAAGAATATAGTGTGCTGCATCCATGTCCTTAAAGGGCACATAAGAATTATATACATTAATGCTTCTCAAGATTCCATATACATTAATATTATTACCATTACTAAAAACATGTGTGATGGGTTGGTTTTAAAGTCTTCTATGATTACTTCAAAAATTGGCTGATTTATAGAGAAAATATATTCCTTCATTACTAAAAAATATGAAAAAAAAAACCCTGGTAGCCCCCCTACATTCACTATTAACCGTAGCGCTGGCAAGGTTAATAGTGTTTATACCAAGCACCCCCACGCTTATTTATAATATTTTTTAGCAAGGGTTGCAGATTAGACAGGGTTGTCGGAAATCATGGAAGTCACTTTTTACGTAAGTCTGTGTTTTCCAGATGCCGCTATAATCGCGTTCGCCATTTCTTTGTATATTGAACTGTTGTCGAAATTTTCACGTTCGTTATTTCGTACCCCACCCTGAGCCGCGTGTCTTCTGATTTCCTTGATCTGGTTGTCCAGAGCGTTGTTTGAAAAAAACCTATCCCTGTGGTCCTCGGTGGTGCGCCCATATAAGATTTTTAGTAAAAAATATTGATTAATATAGACACAGAAAATAACAATGATATCAATTTGAAAGGTAATAATATAAAAGGTACAGAATGTAAAAAATATAGAGAAAAGCATGTTGCAAATAGATAATGCAAATGCAAGAAGGTGTTAGAATTGAATTAGTGTTGAAGAATGATACAGACAATGAGTATAAGCAATGTAACCCCTTTACCACTGAGACTTTTCTATCCCCTGTGTTTCTAACATATTTATTTAATGCCTTCTGGTCGTTTAGAATATTCTAATGTCAAAGAGGGGACATCCTCTTTCAAACAAGGGTATCCCCCAGTGCCAAGGATAAGCAGATAGACTATTCCTGGTAATTCTAATTGACATCAATAGACTGCGCATGCGCACGGTGTGACGCGCACATGCACATTTCTAATAGAGGAAAGATTCCTTTCCTCTGGCAGTATCAGAAAACCCACAGTGGGATGTCATCTGTGGTCTATTGCTAGCCCAAAAGATACGGCCCCTGACAGGCACATATGCACCTCTGTGCTGGTCTGCATTTGCATTTATATGCCCCTACTGTGCTCGGCATATGTTAGACCAATCCCCCTGCCCCTCATTCCGCCTCCCCAGTCGTGAGGAGACGCCAGAGACAAGCAACTCCACATGCGCATATTTTACATATATATATATATATATATATAACAATAAGCACTATAATTCCAGAAGCTCAAAGCACAGTTAGAGAGAAAGGGTGAGGGAAAAATTACACCAGCTGTTAACCTGAGCCCAAAAGGGTGAGTGCGGATGGCAGGTTAAGAGCCCCTGAGAGGTGCAGCGAAAAGCGAGAGGAGTCAGAGGGTAGAAGTTCCAAGAGGAGGTGGGCTGAGTAGTTGGAGAGCAAAATTACAAGTGGTGGAAACAGGGGGAGAGAAAGCCCTGCTCAAAGGAGCGTACAATTTAAAGGGAGGGGTAGACAGACGGAGAGACACAAGGGTGAAACGGAGACAGAGTCATGGATGGAGGAAGAAGGGATGAGAGGGAGAGGTAGCCGACAAGGTGAGTTGTTAAGCATATATATATATATATATATATATAGAGAGAGAGAGAGAGAGAGAGAGAGAGAGAGAGAGAGAGAGAGAGAGAGAGAGAGAACATACTAATATTAATATCAAATTATATGCTCAGCCTACATCTAGCTAAGTAAAGATTTTAACTGCCTATGTTTGATTGAATAGATCGGTTATAAAGAGTAAGGGACATTTATTCTTAACTGTAATTTTATTCAGAACTCAGGATTCAGTATAAAGGTGGAGACCTCTTTCTTTTTTTACCAACTTATCCAAAGCCAACACTTGAAAGGGATTTTTCAATAGTCACAAAGGAAATACCTAGTGCAAGCTCAGGATCTAGGAAGTTTCCTGCAAAACAGTCTAGGAATGCAGAGTTCAGTTGGTATAAATGTTCTTTTTCACCATAGTAAAAGTATTAGCATTAGTTTCAACATTAATTCTCCTGCATGGAAAATGTGAGAGAGATTATTTGCATGGGTTCTTCTGAGGATACTGTGAGTTTTTCTATAAGAGAGTCATAGGTGGAATGATTATTAGTAGAGAATCCTTGTTTTAGTTTCTTATCTCTAAGTCTATGATCAATTTTGATGGATTATTGCATGGTAATTTACAATGTATCTGAGAGGGGGTAATACCAAACACAGTACCATTAGGTATTTTATAACTTATGAAAGCACCTTATAAGTTTGTCTTGATTGTCTTGAAAGGGCAGGGGCATTACACAGAGTCTCTATAGAACAGGGATGGAACTTTGTGTAATACTCCTCAGTAGACTTTGTGTATTCCATGTTGAAGATTTGACTATTCACCGTGGGTGTCTGGAAGTAGAGTACATAATAAGTTTCCAAAAGATAATTCAGCATCCGTCTTACCCAGAAGACTGGTCAGTAGATGACACAATAGGCCTGAGCCATTAAACATAAAAAGGAGTAACTTTGCACCTGGGCAAAACCATGTTGCATTGGAGGGGGAGGTAAAATTAAAATGTGGCTACAGATGTATAGTTGGGGTAGGGCATGTCCTAGAGAAACTTTAAATTTCAGTGTAAAAATAAAGCTATCAAGTATTTGTGTGCTACATGAAATAACAGCCAGTATTCAACTTATGTGCAAAACAATAAACTAATTTGCACCCCTTGCTTTGTAACATGGTTTGTCCAGGAGCAAACTTACTCTTTTTTCTTTGCTTAAAGAGCAAGATAGAGTATTAGTTGCTAGAAAAGGCATTTAGCAGAGCCAGAGTCTCAGGAGAAGATATGACAATGGCCAACATAGAATTCGATTTGGCCTCCAGGCTCCTCCCTGCTCCACAAACCTTTATTTTCAAGCAGTTCAAATGATTACATCTTTACAAATGCCTACCCAGGAGCTGCTCCATTTAAAGTGCATTTTTCTAAACTTTACTTCTTTTCTGCACTGGTGACCAGTGGCAGGGTGAGGTCAGACTTCCTCACCTCCACCTGGATGACTTTTGGTAACGTTTAGTAAACACAATTGCAACCTTTGCATTGCATCACAATTGATTCTAGCGACAAAAGTTTGCAGACTAACTCCTGACAAACACTTGGTATTAGTGTTTTCAGGTTATAGATGGCTTTGGTTTCTTTTCTATTTAGTTTCTGTATGAGATTCCCTCCCCTCCAATTATTTGTGATTCTTCTAATACCAATAAATGAAACTCCCCTATATGTACAGTTATGGGTTTCTTTAAAATGTCTTGACAAATGGTGATTGTCACACCCTATCTTTATGTTTCTCAAATGCTCTCTTGCTCAGGTTTTAGTGTCCTAACCGTCCTACCGACATATTGTTTTCCACATTGACATTGTATCAAATAGATGACATTTGTACTATTACATGTAATGAAGTCATGGATTTTAAATCTTTGTCCACTCGATGTAGACTGGTACTCCATTACTAGTTTTGTGCTTCTGCATCTTTGTGCTACACAATTAGAACACAAACCACAGTAAAAAAAAACTTTCATGGGTGTTTTCTCCTCCAACCAACTAGATTTACTTATAACTGTTCGACTAATAATATAGTTGGATGTCAATGTCCTTTTTAGATTGGGAGCTTTCCTGATCACTAATTGTGGATACTTAGGTAATGCAGGCCCTAATGTATCATCCTGTTTAAGGATATACCAATGCTTCTAAATTATTTTTTTAATCAGGTGGGCTTCTTGGGAACAATTTGATACAAAATATATGGGGTCTGTTTGTGTTTTGGCTGGTATTATGAAACTATTACTATATGTTTCAATTTTATATTTCAGGAGAGTATTCCTATCAGTATCGTTTAGTTTTGAGTAGGCCTGATTAACCAATTCCTCATCGTACTTGTTCTCTAGGAATTGTAGTTTCATTCTTTCCCCTTGTGTTACATAATCTTGAATGTTAGTGCAGTTACGTCGTACCCGTGTAAATTGGCTAAAGGGGATGCTCCGCAGCCAATTGGGATGCTATTACTATCGGATAGGATTAAACTATTGACATCCACTGTTTTCCTAAATGCTCTTGTGGCTAACTTGCCCTCTCTGATAAAGATCTCTAAGTCTAGGAACTCAATTGAACTCTGGCTATAATGTGCTGTAAATTTGATGCCATAATCATTCACATTAATATATTCCAGAAAGTCTAGTAGATTTTTCTTGGGACCCACCCAAACTATGAGCACGTCGTCAATATAGTGCTTCCAGAGCACCAGGTTCGCAGCCGAGCTATTATGGGACCAAATAAAACGGTTTTCCCAGTAACTCATGTATAGGTTAGCATACCTGGGCACGAACCTGGTGCCCATCGCCGTGCCCTCTACTTGTAGCCAAAACTGGTCATCAAACCAGAAATAACTGAGTTAAAATAAATTCAATGCTCGTTAAAATAAACTCAACCTGATGTTTATTAAGGGAGGAATCATTCTACAAAAAGTGCCTAATACTCATAAGACCAAGATTGTCTTTAATAACTATATACAGGGAGGACACATCACAGGTTACCAGCCAGCAACCTGGTGTCCAAGTGACCTTCTCCACAAGTTGTAGAACATGAGTGGTATTCTTAAAATATGCCCTTTGTTGTTTGACATGCGGTTGCAGGAAGGTATCAATATAATGTGAAAGATTACCAGTCATGGGGGTATATTTACTAAACTGCGGGTTTGAAAAAGTGGAGATGTTGCCTATAGCAACCAATCAGATTCTAGCTGTCATTTTGTAGAATGCACTAAATAAATGAAAGCTAGAATCTGATTGATTGCCATAGGCAACATCTCCACTTTTTCAAACCCGCCGTTTAGTAAATCTAGCCCATGGAGTCTATACCTGAAATGATATATACACAACTTTTGTGTATTTTCAAGAATGGTATATCACAGGAATAATGTGGTGTGGATTGTGAATATATATGTACTCTTGGGTATTAATGATTCCCATCTCGTCCTTTTTTCAAAATCTTAGTAAGTGTTAGAGAGAATTTCTCAGTGGGATTATGAATACTCAATAGGTATTGGAATCAGGTAGTAATCTAACCGTTTCAGATATATAGTCGGCCTTGCTTAACAACACAATGCCCCCTTCCCCCTTATCAGTCCTAATGTAGATCGTTAGGACCTGTATATTATTTACATATTTCATTTTAAATGTGGTGATTCTTACATTAGTGACATAATATAGATATTTATGGTACTAATATTAGACCTGTTTTAGTAAGGGAATACACTAAATAAGGGCGAATACTATTCCCACATAAGGATACATATATCACTTCAGTATAGTGGATCCACATACAGGGGCACGGCAAGGGATTTTATCAAGCATAGTCGACTTTCTATGAAATTTAAGCTTCCATTGGCAGAGTCCTCTCTACTTTATGTTTCATGTTTGTCCTCTATCACTCTATTTCATATGCCCCTTATCATACACCTCCTTGCTGTATATTGTACTGTTTACCATTTACAGCTTCTCGTTGCTGTGTATTGTATTGTTTTATCTATACTGTATTGTTCTGTTATGTCATTTACTATTTTAAGCACCAACAGAGAAATGCAAATCCAAAGTTTGCTTGTGCATTTCTTGGTAGGAGTGAGGGCCTTTTAAAGGCTGTATACAGGTGAGGTATCATACTACTGATTATCGTGACCTCTTATTAACTTAAAAACCTATTCCTAGAAAAATTGTAAAATTCAAAGTTCAAATTAGCTGAGAGAAAATAGTTTGGACCCCTCGACCAAGTACCAAGTGGCTAGATCCATGTTAAATTTGCTGACAGATGTGTGACTATATAGGAGAGATCCATCTCCACTGCACTTAGGATAAATGGTTGGATCCTATGGAGCACAATAAGTGTGTGTCAGACAATGACTCTACACATTGCTGTCAGAAATACCTGACAGATCTGGGTGAGATATTGATTAGGATTGGTGGTCCCCAGATTGTGCGATTTATATCCAACGTAATTGTCTCTCAGAATTGTTAAATGTATGGGCACATTTAGATCTGATATTAAGAATGTTGATCATATCAGTTAATTGCGCTGTTAATAATAATTTATCACTTTTGTCTATAGAACCTAAATAATTTGCTTTTTTAAAGGATATTTTCACTTTTGAACATGTACACTTCTAAGTTTAGTACCCAACCCCCAGACATTTATAGAGGCGGCCATTCGTTGAGGCCCTCATACGTGTGCCAGTTGGACACCAGAAGAAATCAGTAATCTATATAGGTGGTTCCTATATTAAGAACACGCTGCTGTGTTGCACATGGTTAGGCCCATCCTACCTTGTGTCACCCTGCAATGTCACTTCATTAATTACATTTGAAAATATAATTTTCAAATGTAATCATTGCGAAAACTGTGAAATGTAATGACATTGACACAATCATGTGGAAGGATCATGTGGCGGGTTAATATGGTGGAGGGTCTGAGATGAGCACCCTACTCCACTGCTCTACGTGTAGGATCCACTGCAGTGTTAATCTAAGCATGTGTGAATGCACTCCTTAGCTTGTAGGAGGAGATATGCAAAATTAGAATGATTAAAAATGTATTATCAGCACCAGGGGCAAACGCAGCATTTGTGGGCGTGGTCAGCATGCTTCGGGGCGTGGCTATAATTTGAGACAGTGCTTGGCTGCTCTCCAACACTTCCTATCCCCATCATATACACGGGCAATGCTGCGTGCACTACTGTTAAGGGCCCACAACTCTCCTTTTTCGAGCAGAACTGTGTGAAGCGGGACATATCTCCCAACTGTCCCTACAATCAGGACAAAGTCCTGATTGAGTGTGTCAGAACAGTTGACAGACTGTCCTGCTCTCTCCTACCTGTTCTTGCTGCTTTCAATACTAGTTGGGGAGAGATGGATGTGAACAGTGCAGACAGAAAAGATCTGCACACAAGCTGGTCCCAGGGCGGGGTCCAGCCACCTCAAGCATCCAGTACCCTAGACTGGGAGGGGGATTTCCAGGCACTAGGAACACCCCCCCCCCCCTCCTTCGGTTTGCCTATGATCACTTTTAGTCTCAGAATTAAAATTTGAAACTACCATTTCTTAGCATTAGCAGTCAATTAATACAAAAAAATTATCAGGGGAGAAATTCAACAAGTTTCAGAACAGATACCACATTGCACAGTCCAAATACTGTATCTGAACAAGAGTCACTGAACAAGACTGCTCTCAGCTTATCTATTCAGCATCAATTTCAGATAACCTGTGTCTGCTCAATTGTATGGACACAAAATAAACTTTGGTTTAATCTCCATCCAGGTGCCCAAACCAAGTTGCTACATTAAAAAAAATGTTCCCTTCACAACCTTGTGGACATACCCTATTTACTATATCAACAGCACAATTCAAAGTGCAATGGAAATACAAAAATAATTCCAAATACTGTGGATTGCTGTATTTTTTTCCATGGTATTTCTTGGCCTAGTGAAAATGGTTTATACATAATGTGACATTATTTATGCATTAACCAAGAAAGGATTGATTTTCCCAGTTGTACACAAGTGTTTAAGTCAAGACACCTTCTGGGCTCATTAACATCATAATTAATTAAACACTTAAAGTAAAAATATAAACTATAGAGCGTAGAAAGTAACAATCTCTATCAGTTAAGTTCATTGAATGATCTGCAGGATATGCCCTATAGTTCTGTTTTCAGCTAATTGATTCACCATTTTTATTATTTATTCAAATGAAAAAGTCATTAAAAATACATTTTAGGGAAATAAATGTTTGTTTATAATGTAAATTTATTTAATTTCATATTGTTTTTTAACGTTAGAAATGACATTGTAAAAATTTTGTTCTAAAATGAACTGTTAATAAAATGTTGTTCTGAATATTGACATTATTTTCATAATGTACCTGTTAGAACTGTAACATTGACAAATCGTTCACTCACCTCTAAGCACTAGTTATACTAAAATAGTTTATTTGATCTTGAGCGTTCCTAACCTAATTAAAATGTGGAAGTACATCTTAGCAAATATTTCCATGATAAGTATCTCGTGCTCTGTCTGTAGAAGAAAAATCTTATTAAATCCTCATTAACCTTTGTAAGTTTGTCAGACATATGCCTGGGGCCGCAGATTGGTTCTATAGTTCTTCTTCAAACTTCTCCGACTTCTACTGGTCTACTGAAGGCAGATTATAGACAGTGGAACGGTATGATAATCAAAGATGGCACCTACAAGATCAATTTTACTTTCTTTGAACTGTGTTTTCAGAGTGACCAAATGACCCACCTTATCAATTTTTGCCATAACTAAATGCAAGCCTCACTAAGGCTTGGTATCAGCATATTATCTGGTCAATTACACGATAAATGAGTGTTCGGTCCGATATCACATTAATGTGTACGCTCCAACGATGAACGATTATTGCTCCAAAGCTCATCGTATTGTTTGATTTGATTTTTAAACCGAACTAAAAATCTCATTCAACGATGGAACGATGTCGTTCCAATTCTGCAGTGTGTAAGCACTCAGGACCAGCAGTGTCCATAGATCTCTATGGAGTGTACAGAGTGACCATCTTTACAGCTGATGGTTATGACAGATGACATGCTGTCACACTTCTGGTATCACAAAAGGAACCCAATAGCCAGGTAGTTCTGTAGTAAACAGGCTTTATTTTGATATCCATAAATCTCAAGTATCCAACAAGTGAAATCCACAGTCTCAAGACAGATAAAGGTCTGGTAGAAATATCAAGCAATTGTATTCCAAATCACAAGAGGGAGTAAGGTTCTGTGGAAGCATCTAGTTCAGAAACAAACACAATACTCAAGCAAAGGCTTCAAAACAGGAAGTGCCTTTTCTAGGCCCAAACAGGAAGAGAGTTCCAAGATGGAATCTTCATGAGACCGTCCCGACCATCTTGGATAAGGGCTATTGTAAGGGCAAGTTAATAACAGAGATCCAAGATAGAATCTTCATGAGACATTCCCGGTAATCTTGGATAAGGGCTATTCTAAGGGCAAGTTCATAACAGGCAAGTACATAACACAAGCACAGATCTGACGGTAAATCTTGTAAAATGTTTATAGTGTGCCACATGAACGGCATGCTGATCGTGACTTTTCTTTTCAGTCATTGGTGAAATCATTAACGATATCGCAACAGGAGAAATTCTCTGTAGTGTGTACCCAGCCTAAGCAGCAGTAACTTTGCACACATATCCTATTAAGCTGCTAACACAATCTAGCCAGCAAACTTTAAATGGGGAAATATCTGAATCAGGCAGAAGCACAGTACAGTACATTGTGCTTTAGTCCGGCACCATCATTTAGGTACATTTATTATTTTTATTAAACTGACTTAGGCATAGCATATTCTGAATGTAGTGCAAAACAATGAAAAGGCATTGCACAATACATTTTGTAAAAATAAATGGTGCACCGCTAGCATTTAAACAAGTCTCCTTTATCTGCTCCTGACTGCTGCTATATGAATCAGGGCCCTGATACAGCAACTTATTGGGCCCAGTCCATTAGCCTCTGAATGGTATGAGGACACACCAGGTTGATTGCTCCTCCCACTGCACAGCCCAGCACCCCCAAACAGGCCCGGGCCCTGTACTTTGTACCAGCATCCCCCCTCTCGACGCCCCTGTATAGATCCTCTGAATATTATGCAGGAATTAATCCAAACACTGTAACAATAAATTAGAGAGATTTTTTCTGGGCGCTGTTATTATATTTTGACTGCAAGTTCAAACCAGGATAATATTTGGCGTAAGATTGCAGTTACAATAAGGATATATTTGAAATTAAAGCTTAATTACTTAATATAATGACAGTTACTTTAATGTACTGTGTGCCGTTACCTCGGCCAACAACTGTAACATATAAATGATTAAATACAAGTCTTTACTACCCAAACCCTATTGAAACAATTGTGCACCAGCAGCTTAGAAGATAAATGTATAATAATATTATTGACTCAGAATTTTATGCAGCTTCTGTAAGTGGTTAATAAGCTGAGAGCAGTTGGGAGGTACAGAGCGCTTTAATACATAAAGCTGCTATTTGTCCGCCAGGTGTATAAATTCCCTACATAGACACTTTTTGCGCGGCTGTGATCTGCCACAGGAATGTCGTCAAAGGTAAACTCATTACTTCACAATTCCGCTTACTATCATATTTATATTAGTCCACTAATTAATGACAGTGATTAATATGTGTATATTAATGTGTCTCTGCTATGTAATGCACCGGAACAGGTGTTCTATGGAATGTAGTGACTGGCGCCTGATTATAGGTGGATTTAATATCTACCTGTTTTGCACAACTAGAAAGGCTCCATAAACACCCAGTAATAGTGAAAGCCTCTAACAAGGCTCATTCTCCACCCCTTGAAGTTTATTAGAATATTGTGTACGGTGAATTGAAATCTTGATTTTGCATAGAAGTAAAAGCATAATTGTCATTAGCCGAGATTATCCATTAACCATCCTGATCCAAACATCACTATCCAGCTTCTCTCATCATAAAGAACATAGATTCCCTCTTCTCACAAATGACTCCATTTTTATAACCAGACATAACGCGGGGGGACTGCGCGATTCATGTCATCACAGCCCCGCCCCTCCCCACTGTGCAGTGCTGTAATTCCTGTCATCACACAGAGGGAGACGGGCAGTGTTGGACTGGGGCATTAAGGGCCCACCGTGGGATGTCATGGTAGGGGCCCACCAGAGCGGGTGTGGCCAGCCACCTGAGTGTGTGAATAGAGGGGCATCGTCAGCCCACCGAGGGCATGGCTAATGCCATATTGTAGCATATAAGAACGCAGTGTATGCAAAAAGTGCACAGTCTGGCCACACTGATGTGCCTTGTTTTTGATAGTGGTGCAGAAATGAGATTTCATTTTGTGCAGTGAGATTAAGGAGCTGAAGGGGTGAATTTTTATTTTTAGGGGCATTCATTAACATGCAGAGGGATGCACAGCCATTTCCACTCCCGAAAAGACTTAATTTCTGCTCTAGGTCAGAGATGGCTTTCTCTGAGCTCATTATATAGGTTTAACAAGACCTATTTTGTGCATCTATTTGGCAGTTCAGCTGAGAAAAAAAAATGAGAATAAACTGAGCAGTACAATAGGTGACAAACAAAACAAATGAAGGACGTTTATTTTGTTGAAAGGAATTGTACTGAAGTGTTAGGAAATTGAACTTTAATGTGATGTTTTAAACTTTTGACCTCTAGAATTTTTTGCCCCTCCGCAAATCTAGGAGATCCTGAGTGGAGGATAAGTGTGTACCATGGAGTGTATTGGAAGACCATCCAGGTGCACTGGTGTCAAACCATAGAGTTTTGCTGAGTGTATCAGAGGGGCCTCGTAAATGACCTCCAATATTCCTAATGGAGTAGCTCATACTAAGACTCAATGCTGCATTACACATGCCTTTTTAACACTGGACGTATAGAACAAATAAAAGTTGTTAATAAACATCCCATGGTATGAAACCCCATGAACGAGTTTGGTAGCACTGAGCAGACGTCTGTAGATAAATGTACTAGTATTTAACATCACATTAACAATCTTATCGTACCATATATAAGTGACTCACTGGAAAGTCTCTACAAGTCACATAGTCTATAGATAGCAGTTGGGCTGATCCATATTTCATCTCTATAATCTGTAATTGCAGAATCCAAAAATAATGGAAGGCTGCAATTCACCTGGAAAACTATGAAGTTATCAACCACAGAGTTGGTTGAAGGATTTGTATTTATTTAATAACATGGTGCAGAGAAATTTACAATATAGAAAAATATAGTTGGCAGACTGTCCTGCTCTCTCCTACCTGTTTTTGGCCCTTTCCCTATTTGTGGCTGCTGGTGTCTGCTGCTCAGGTGCCGCTTCTCTAGATCCTGGAATGTTGTGGGGCCCTATTTGGAAAGAAAAATACGTACATGAAATTTAGAAAACTCCAGCCAGCTCTGGCATTAAATCAGTAGCACCCATATTTAATAATTAGGCCTTCCTCCAGCCCCAAAATTAAAATAATGGTATTCATATTTAAAAAATAAACCCTACTACTAAACAGGCCCTACAATAAACAGCATTTACGTTTAATAAAACCATTTCCTCCAACCATCCACGGCGTTAAATTATTCACATTCACATTTAAGAAATAGCTCTCCTCCCCAAACTCAGCCCCACATTCAATTAATAGCCCCAAACCACTGCCAGCATTAAATTAAAGATTGTGCCACCTCATCCTAAATTAATAGGCCCCACTATTAAATTAAATAGCCCCATCACCTGGGGTGATGGGGCTATTACCATTGGCTTATGGTAATATAATGTTGGTGAGGGCAGGGAGTCTTATGTTAATATAATGTGGGTGGGGGCAGGGAGTCTTATGGTAATATAATGTGGGTGAGGGCAGGGAGTCTTATAGTAATATAATGTGGGTGTGAGGTAGTTGGTGGCTAATGGGTGTTATTTTATTTGTGGGGTGAATGTAACATTTATGGAGACAATTCATATGTATAAGATTGTATCACTATAAAGGTAATTGTACAGGCTGTGACACTGTCTCAGCTATACGGCAACATTGAAGCATTGATAGTCTAAACACAGCTGAGTTGCTTACTGACCCTATTAAAGTTAATAGGATGATTATAGGGCATGGTGGAAACATGTAAAGATGACTGCTGATGGCCTATTGTGTGGGGTAATCTTTGACTGCACAAAAATGTCTCAATGACACTGGAAATGAGAGATGAATGACTCTTGCACATTAATCCTGTTTCTCAGCTGGTTCTGTGTGTAGGAAACTTAAGAGACGGGCATAACACTTTATTACCAGTCCCCATATCAAAATTTTGGGGAGTTCCGGCGCTGCAGGTCCATCCTCCCACCTCTGCTGTACATGAGACTTCACTGCACCAACCCCCACACATGCTCAGACGAACAAAACTGGGGCTTTGGCAATAGATGGAATGGCATCACTGAACTCCCCTCAGTGCCGGGCCATCGCTGCCATTTTTGCAGAGTTATAAGAGCCTGTCAGAGATTTATCTAGCCAGGGCTGGAGGAAGGTTTATGGGTGCTGCGTCCCTACCCTCCACCCCTAACGTTTCTTACTTTAACAGGTGGGATGTGAAGGCTCAGCGTCATACTTCCAGCCCATCGAGGAGGAACTTCACAGGTAAGAAGCTGCGACTGGCTTGTCCCCAGGTCAGTGACTTCTGCTACCTTTGGAGAAGCCACAAGGCTCTCATCCCATAAAGGAATAGGTTAGGTTTATCTTTGTATGGAATACGTGTCTATATTTTCTGAATAAAGAGACTACAGTTAGGGGATTACTTATCATAGGGAGAAAAGCCTTAGATCCAGCAACAATGGGAGAGTTTCCCGTACAGGGTTCTCCACATTTGACAAGGTCCTTGGGCTTCTGGCAAAGCATGTGGAAGCCTAAATACACCGTCACTGTCCTTCTAAGGAAAACAATCCTTTAGATTTCAAAAACCACTTTTCCCCTTGTTTTTTAAATAAAGTTATTTTTCATTTTTAGTAATTTTTTTAAAAAAGGTGTATTATTCTTTTTTAATGAATCTGGACCTGGACTTCCAGTTCATGTGCCCATGTGCGAACCAACGGCTGGCTCACGCATGTGCAGAGAGACCCTGCACTGGTCTGATGAGTGGTAAGTGGCCTCTGCCAGCCAGTATAGTCACTCAACTGCCCCAGTGACCTTTTAATGCTAAATTGGGCGATAGAAGATTTAAAAAAATCTTTCATATCACCCAACAATGATAAATAGACCCTTTAAATCCAATACAAGAAATATATCGGGTGCACCTTTATTGAACCTTTTTGTACATAACTCTGCAGAGACTTTATATTGTGATATGAAATGCAGTCAAAACTTTCTGTCCTCTGATGTGTGCAATAACAGACAGGAGGTGGAGTATCCTCCTTTTGTTAATGATTTGTGCCATGCAGACGTTGACAGTGAATCACGCAGTTCTGCGGAACAAGTGTTATAACAGGACCTGTTAATAATTATGGGAATATGTTGAAAGAACTTTACAACAGACACTTAGAATCTACTAACAGAATGCACTTGTATACTGTTCAGGATACATAGTCAACAATATGAGATATGTTTCTCATGTTTTATTACAAGTGATCATGCCATACACAAATACATACTTCCTCAATAACATAGCTTATCCAGAAATCTAGTTTATAGACTGTTACTTTGTATAAAACATAGTGTGAAATATTTATTAACAATGGAGCCTAGAAAAATGCTGTAAGCTGTAGCAATTAATCAAACGTGTGCTTTCATTTTTTAAACTGTGCTAAGAAAATGCCATTCTGCCTCGGGTTATAACACCCTTTTCCTGTGCATCTATTTTCATAATATATTTTGTGTAAATATCTACAATGCATATATAGTCGGAAAGTGCAAACTCTGTTCAATCAGGTGGATTTTAAGTATTGACAGTTCAAAAAGTAATAATTTCCCTCACACAACTTGTCCCCATAGCTGCAACCTGTCAGCTTTAGTTTAATGTGTAAGAGAAGGAAAGACCTGTGTTTCCGGTGTACGGCATAACTAATAATTTAAAACATATTGGAATCGCTACAATTGAATTCATGATCAAGTAACAAGTTATACAACAGTACTGTATTAATTTATGGACAAGGTAGAATTACATATATCGCAGGAAAAAAAATGTTGCCAAGATCATAGTATTCATATTATATATTCAAACGGTTTCCTTTATATGAAGCCAATTGAAATGATTACATCCTCTGCATCCTAAAATAACAGCTTCAATTCCCTAACATTTCAGAAACTTTGGAACAAATTGATGAAACTAAATAAAGTACCTATATAATTCATGTGTGGTGAATTGTTTTCTAATGTTTCTCAGATGTTCATAAATCTATAATTTTAATAACAACATAGAGAAAATAATAAAAATTATATGATAAAAATTGTTAAAAACACACACATATATATATATATATATATATATATATATATATATATATATATATACAACAAATCTCCAATGACGAATGTCTTGATATTAACTAACATCGGCGATGACAAATGGTCCCTAAAACCGATCCACGGTATTCCTTCATTCTCTTTGCAACAGCGATCAGAAATCAAACGAATAAATCAACCAAGTCTTGTTCTGAAGTTGCAAAACGGACTCAAGCCTCATTCTGAAATAGACTCATAGAAACGGGCCAAGCCTCATTTTGATGTAAAAAATATACTCAAGCATCTTTATGATGAACGAAGGAAATTTAACTATGCCTCCTTTTAGACTACTATTAATCAGGCAGGTATTGTTTCAATAATGAGACTATTGTTCCAAATTAGTTGATAGTTAAATAATCATACAATATATGTAATCAAAATGAAATAAATAAAAAAATAATACAATTTTGAGAAATGATCAGTTTATGAATATTTATTATACATTAATATTGATTGTAATACAGTATCACGCTATGTATTTTTTTGTTTTATTTTTATGAGTGAATATTGCATTTCAACGTTAGAGGAAAAGCCACTATTAATTATAAGTATCAATATAATTTTGAGCATGCCACTTGCACATTATTGTTTCATTATCACAAGTTTTTTTTTAAGAGATTAAACAGCGCTGGGTAATATCAGATTTTTGTCACACCAATGTAGTTGTACTTCATCCATGTTGCTTTAGATTAGATTAGCAAATTTAGCAAAGCTGGACTATCCACTGCAACACCCACATGTGGTCAATTAAAGTTGTAATTAAATCTGAAATAATTGTTCTCAAATAAATTGTACAATTTAAAGAAAGGTTATTTCCTTGTTTAACACGATAGGTCATATTTTTAAGTATCATAGGGGCATATTTAATAAAGCACGATAGTGCTTTTAACGGGTCATTAAGGTGTCCTCCTGTCCTCCGCAAATTTATTAAGGGTGCATCGCAGCAGATATCATGGATATCTGCTGCTTTGCATTCCTCTTCGTTTTTGGGAGCAGTCACCATTCAACAGAATGGTGACTGCTCCTGGCCGCAATCTAACAAGTCCCGAAAAAACATTTTTTTCGGGAACTTGTCATGTTAATGTACGCCAGCTGAGGCTGGCATACATCATCGGAATTGAAGAAATATAATGCTGCCAGCTCTGCTCCGAAGAGCAGAGCTGGACAGCGCATGTGTGGAGGGATCACATGATCCCTCCCTGTCACTCACAGCTCTCTCTCTGCAACTATCGTTGCAGAGACAGAGAGGGGATCTGTGTGCGCATGTCCAGTTCTTGGAACTGGACATGCGCAATTGAAGAGTGAAGAGAAGACCCGGAGACAGCGCTTCCGAAGAGGGGGGTAAGTATGATTTTTTTTTATCACTGAAACAGCAGTTTTTCGGAACTGCTGTTTCTGTGCAGGGCTGTACATAAATGTGAGAAATAGTTCAATCCTTATCATTGCGATAAGGATTGAAAACTACTTTTCACTTTATGTGAATATTGATAAATGTGCCCCATAGAGAGCTATCCAAACATTAATCATGTTTTATGATAGAGTATAAGAAATTCACATAACAGCTTACTAACATTATATTTTATTTGCATTGTAGTGATTCAAATGCTTTATTAACATATGTGGATTATTTTAATAAGACCTCAATTAAACTACTAAATGTTTTTAAAAAATAACCTAATGTTATGACCATCTAGTTGCTATCCAATAACGATTGTCCACTTTCAGTGATGTGGTTCCAACGCACAATGTGATTTAATAGCCAAAAGTAGCAGAATAACAAGTCAGAATAAAATAAGTACAACTGTTACTTAGCAGGCGACCCTGGATCCAGTATACAGCTTTCAATCCAGAAGTCTGTGGTAAAAGAGACTGAATACTGGTCCCAGGACCCCTGCTTATATACAGTTAGTGGTATAGTGAAAACAATACAGATGAGTTGGCTTGCTTCTATTGGTTCAGGCTTCAGGAAGGTCCAGTGCAATGCAGGTCATTGGCCAGTTCAAAAGATCACATCCAAAGGTGGGGGTCAGCTCTCCTGGTGATGCATTCCTAATCTTCCCGCCAGTAACTGTTTAAACTGGTCTATTTGCATTACAGAGACAATATCATTCTTAACCATTTATTCCCTACAATTCTTATCTAGCATACGCAATGTGCGATCAGTTCGGTGATTGAACCGGACGTCTGTGAATAAATAGGGGATTAGAATGATACAAGACATGACATGTTTCCTGTGACCTGAACCTTAGATCTCACTAACATGTATATGATATTATAATATTAAACCATAAACTCTGCTACTTTCTACCTCAATGACTATGTGTTGCAACTACTTTTACATGTGAGCTAATTACATGTGTATTTGTGCGTGTAAATGTGTGTATAAGTGTTTGCCACGTATTGCGGTTAGTTACGCTCCTCCACTCCGTAGCGTGCTATTCGCATAACTTCAGACAAAAGACAACCAAGTTGTTAGATATTAATTGAAATTACCATATCCAATTATCTGACTTCGACACTAAGGACCTAAATAAATTAGCTGACAAGCAGCCAATGAATCAGGCAACCAGGGGGATTTTTAAGATTCTTATGTATTTTTGACAATATATGAAAAATGTATATTCTTGTCTGATCTCTATATATAAAGTAAAATTATTGTTTATTAAAAATTCCACTAAATAAACTTTGCTCTAACAAGATTTTTAGATTCATATTATAGAGACACATATATTGCATGTGCAATTTTTACTGTTTGAATTTTTAATGTTAAAAATCTGCTTGATCGCATGGAGCTTGCTTCTCACTTCTGATTATTAATACTACAGCGGTGTAGCAATGGAAGTATTCAAGAGTTTGAATTTGAGCAGTCTTGCTGCTGTCTTATTGCTTGGAAGTGAAAAGGGGCACTTTTAAATAACAATTCTGAGAATATAAGCATTTTTTTATTTGATCTAAATGGAAGTGAAGAGCTGAATTGTATTTGATTCATAATAAATCTAAGGGGCTGATTCATCTGACGGTTCTGAGCGTATTATAAGCAAAATCACTCTGCGCATGCCCAGAACCAAGAACGCCAGTAAATGCAGCCCTTTGTTAGTCCCTTTGCATCAACATCATCATCATCATCATTTATTTATATAGCGCCACAAATTCTGCAGTCTTGTACAGAGAACTCATTTACATCAGTCCCTGCCCCATTGGAGCTTACAGTCTAAATTCCCTAATATATACACACGCTCACACACAGACTAACAGAGAGGGAGACAGACAGAGACTAGGGTCAATTTTTGATAGCAGCCAATTAACCTACTAGTATGTTTTTGGAGTGTGGGAGGAAACCGGAGCACCTGGAGGAAACCCACGCAAACACAGGGAGAACATACAAACTCCACACAGATAAGGCCATGGTCGGGAATTGAACACATGACCCCAGTGCTGTGAGGCAGAAGTGCTAACCACTAGGCCACTGTGCTGCCCACAGCAGTATCTGTGGGATCAGGCAACAACGAAGAGAAGGAGATTAAATAGGAATTCTTATTTGGCACACCTTATAGTCCCTCTCTTTGAGGGTTAGAGAACAATAATAGCCCCTTACACTCTAAGGCGTTTTGAACATCGCACTAGGAAGGTAAAATTTGTGTGCTATTTATATGTAGCCGGTAATAGGCTTATACTGTTTCTTTAAATTGGTGTCCATATAAAGATGTAGAGAACGGGAGTAATATATATATATATATTAAAAAAAAGGATCTATATGTGCATTATTGAATATGAATATACAGAATCTGTATCCTAGTCTATTATTGTCATCCTTAGTCTGTAGAAAATGGAGATATTGAAGGGATAATGCTGTGAATCTTACTATATGACATTGGTACTTTGAATGCTAGTGTCACCCAGGCACTGAGAATGCTAGTGTCACCCAAGCACTTAGAATGCTAGTGTCACCCAGGCACTTAGAATGCTGCGCTTTTCCAGCCATTTTGAAAATCCCAGCAGCACACTACCATGACACATTCTAACTCTTCACAACTGAAACCTTCTTGTGTGACGGGGAACAGAAGTTTCCCTTCAGTGCAGTGTGTCACTAAAGGAGATTTGAAATATAGCACTTCGAGAACCATTTTCCAACAGACTTGAACATCTCTTTTAGCCACCAGAAAGTGCTCTGCTTTCTGTACTTTCCACTAGATCAGGGCTGAGCCCTACATTCTGAATGCCAGATGGTCCACAAATGGGGTTTATTCACTGTTCTTCATTGTGTAGTGGTTAAACATTGTATTAGATTATATCTTTTGTAAATTGCAATTTTGTTGACATTTTACTGTTTGTGTAAAATCCCACCAACAAAAACCTAAAAAACTAGACTATAGGTGTAAATTGTGTTCCTAATATCTCTAACCAGAGGTTGATGTTTCTGGATGTAAATGTTTAGAATGTTGGGATACTGTGTATGGCAGTGTTTCCCAGCTCCAGTCCTCAGGGACCCATAACAGTGCATGTTTTCCATATCTTTTTGCTGGAGCACAGGTGTATTCATTACTGACTGACACATTTTGAAAGATCCACAGGTGGTATAATTATTTCACTTGTGACTTGGAAAATCTAAACTGTTAGGGGTTCCTGAGGGCTGGAGTTGGGAAACAGTTGTGCATGGCATCAACATAGGACCATAGTGTTAGGCATATTGTATGTAGATGCTTAGTGTAACCATGAACTAGGTGTTTCTAGGTTTGTATGGCTATGTTACTTATGTGTGTGCCCTTTTGATTGCATTATGCAAGTTCCAGCATGCCCTGGCAGCCACGGATATGCAGGTGCTTGGAGTACTACACACAACAGAATGCCCAACCACTTAAAGGTGGCTAGGGTATGCTGGGATCAGTACTGCACCTTAAAAAAAATTATATGTTGGCACTATAATTTAAATAATTAGCCCATACCCACCAGCCAGGGGTGTGGGACTAACGCTAGTGCTTATAGCATGGTGCTATATTTTCCTGGGGGGAGGGGGAGGTTTGTAGGTAGGCCCCCATAGGGAATTCATCCCTAGGACTGGTTGGCTCTATTGAAGGGTGACCTCACATTGCGGGTTTCCCTGTTTTAGTGCCACCAGATTTAGTTATGTCAGATTTAGTGCTGACATAACCTAGTGCTGTTATTGGCATTTTCGTGGAGGGTGGGGGTCATGCTTTTGCCCCCCTCCCTGATTATACCGATGCCATCCTAGTCTAGCAGCGCTAGAGCTTGATTTACCCTTGTGCGGGGCCTGCTTGGATTTTTTTTTATATCTATTTATTTATTTACCAAAGGGACAAGGTCAAGATCCTCGGCACGGATCTTGCACAAGAAGGCAGCAAGCACAGAGGATACACCTCCTAAAAGTCGTATTTGCTTCTGCTCCCAACTCTTCATACAACGTCATCATCATCATCTATTTATATAGCGCCACTATTTCCGCAGCACTGTACAGAGAACTCATTCACATCAGTCCCTGCCCCATTGGAGCTTACAGTCTAAATTCCCTAATATAGGCACACACTCACACACAGACACAGGCAGGGAGGGAGACAGACAAACAGAAAGGGAGAGACTAGGGTCAATCTTGATAGCAGCCAATTAACCTACCAGTATGTTTTTGGAGTGTGGGAGGAAAACGGAGCACCTGGAGGAAACCCACGCAAACACAGAGAGAACATACAAACTCCACACAGATAAGGCCATGGTTGGGAATTGAACTCATGACCCCAGTGATGTGAGGCAGAAGTGCTAACCACTAGGCCACTGTGCTGCCAATATTATCTTAGTATATATCATATTTGAATGCACCATTAGATACAGTAAGCACACAAGCACTGATATCTTATTTTATCTAGTCCTGCACTGTTCTGTACAATGACCTTCTATAGGTGCAATAAGGACTTATACTGAGTTGCTTTTATTAGAGATGTTGCTAACTGATCTTGACGATACTCTGGGAATAGGAATTAATGACAATTGCAGAGAATGTGCTACAGGGTGCAGTGATTAAGCTGTTACGCATTTATTTAATTTGACTCCTACTGATTTTAGAAAAAAAAAAGCAGAGCTAGTGGATAATTTATTTGTCTAAAGAGGAAATGTGAAATATGTGCGTTTCATCCCTTAAAATAGAACATTGTGAAGCAATAAATAAAATAACCAGTACAAAGAGGTAGTTTCCCCCAAACTTCTGTATAAAATCTATCTGCCCCCTTTATACAGACACATTCCGATCATCTTTGTACGGTGTTGTCATGGGCACCTGTTGTGAGTTATCACCTTTACACATAAGAGGCATAGAACACAATTTTCTGCAAAGTGTAGGGGAAGCCACAGGGATCTGTGTGCACGAAGTTCCTGAGATTACTTTCCTTTCATGTGTCTATTAATGTGCTTCACACAGTATATTTAAAAAAACGACAGCCTATTGTAATCTCTGTGTGTTACATTTGTAAAAAAAACTCCATTGTGATACTACAACCCCGAAGTCATGTCTAATTAATTCAGTAAGTATTTGGTTTTGTAGCTTTCTCCTACGTCACGCAGTTTCTTTGCATCAAAGCATATCTACAAGCAGTTAACTAACCATTTTTACAAAAGGTAAACTTTATTTATTTTTTCATAATAAATACATATCTTAATAAAGCGTTTTACATGCATCAAGAGCATGGAAAATTTATTGTAAGTTCTGTAATTATAGTTTTTAAATATAAAATAAATGTTTTTTACATTTGTTATTTTATATTAAGGTATCAATAAATTTGGCATTTTATTTATTCATGTGTTATTCTCATTTTAATATCTAAGGGGCATATTCCAAAAATATTACCGTTAATACGGTAATATTTCGCTGGGTTTCAGCTCGCAGCTCCCTGATCCAGCGAATAAATTACCGTATTAACGGTTTTTACGCGCAGGATTACCGAATTAACGGTAATATTTTTGGAGCGCACCCGGTGGAAACCCGCGCAACCACGGGGAGAACATACAAACTCCACACAAAATAAATGATGATGATGGTAGTATTGGCAGGACGGTAGCTTAGTGGTTAGCACTTCTGCCTCACAGCGCTGGGGTCATGAGTTCAATTCCCGTCCATGGCCCTATCTGTGTGGAGTTTGTATGTTCTCCCTGTGTTTGTGTAGGTTTCCTCCGGGTGCTCCAGTTTCCTCCCATAATCCAAAAACATACTGGTAGGTTAATTGGCTGCTAGCAAAATTGACCCTAGTCTCTCTCTCTCTCTGTCTGTTTGTGTGTATATTAGGTAATTTAGACTGTAAGCTCTAATGTGGCAGGGACTGATGTGAATGAGTTCTCTGTACAGCGCTGCGGAATCAGTGGCGCTATATAAATAAATGATGGTGATGATGATGATGATGAGTGCACATACCCTTTGTACAGCAGCAGGTTTAACCATCTCTGCCACTTAACTAACCAAGTCATAGCTATACATTTGCTTCAGTTTATTTGGAACTACTGTCAGGAGTTTACTTTTTATTTAGGTTCTGAAATTATTCTTTTCCAGTAAGATTATATATTCTAAATGCCGGTAATATGGGACTTTGAAAGGCTGCTGTTTTCATGAACAGTATATGTTCATTTTTTTTCTTTCATCAGCAGCGAAAATTGAAGGGAGGATAGGAGAAAAATGAAGTGATGTGATTTTATTTTGAGGATAGTACAGTGTCACTATATTCTGCTTTGTAACAGGACCATCAAAGCTACAAAATGATGTCCTATGTAAAAGAGGTATGTCTAGGGGATTTAGGAAGACAAGGGCCATTTGACCTCTGACCCCAGTGGTGTTGAGCTTGCTGGGATATTTTTTGTTTTTTAGAAGCACCAGCTCTGCAGTGACCAGGACCTGATTAAGGGTTCAGGCCGCCCTTGGCTAATACGTTCGCAGTGCACTCTCGTCTTCGTTTATGTTCCCGTGTTTTCGAATCTCAGCTCCACTTGGCATTTTAAAAGGGACACAGCAATCTTTGTCACTCATTTCCTTCATTAAAATCAGAAGTGTATAGTAGAGGCACGAACGACCGCTACTGAGGGTGACGATGTGAAGTAGGAGGGAGCTGTCACGCCCGCGCCTGTCACCGTCCTTGTCTCTCCTACGCGCTTATCCTCAAACGCCCACCCAAGGGTGACTCATTGTCTTCAGTCTTTACCATGGGCATACTTCAAGATTAAAACCTTACTACATTTTTCTTTCATGTTTTCTTTGGGACCAACTATTCACTTATATTTTAAAATTAATTTCAGTTTATACCTCTCCACAATTGTATATCCCCCAAAAGCAGAAGGGTACAGTGCCAATGCTGTTTTGAGATGCCGTGCACCGATTGCACAAATGAACCTGTTTTATCGGTTAAGCCCATGGATTTACAGGCCACGAAGGACTATACCAATAACACATGAGAGGGGTCACATACCCTGATCTCATCTAACGTGTGAGGCCGAATTGAACATTAATCTCGTTACTTGCGCTAAGTAGCATGATCAGCTCCTTCGTGTCAGGTCTTAGATTGTAAACTGTTGAAAGGTAGTAGGACAAAGAATTATGTGAAAGAACTTAAACATTGTGAGGGTGGTATTGTTACTAATACATTGATTTCATTGTGTATAAACCTCACTTATAAGCACAGATCTTGAAGGATTTCTTTGCTAAATTCTAATCCGTAAAGTATCCTTCAGTAGGAAACCAATGGATTGAAGTGAGGTTTTGCATATCATGGGCCTGATTCATTAAGGATCTTAACTTGAGAAACTTCTTATTTCAGTCTCCTGGACAAAACCATGTTACAATGCAAGGGGTGCAAATTAGTATTCTGTTTTGCACATAAGTTAAATACTGACTGTTTTTTCATGCAGCACGCAAATACTTGATAGCTTATTTGTACACTGAAATTTAAAGTTGATATTTGTGTGCTACATGAAAAAACAGTCAGTATTTAACTTATGTGCAAAACAGAATACTAATTTGCACCCCTTGCATTGTAACATGGTTTTGTCCAGGAGACTGAAATAAGAAGTTTCTCAAGTTAAGATCCTTAATGAATCAGGCCCCATGTGTTTTTCAAACCCAAGAAGAAGAAAAAGTATATTGCAAAACAAATACATATGTAAAAAACAATAGCACATTGTCTTAGAGCCAAATAATGCAAAGGGGACATCTGTTTAAGAAACTGATCATATCTTCATGTTTCCTAATCATATCCATGTATTTCCTACGTCCGGGCAGGAACAGATCTGGACAGCGACAGACTGATAGTTGTCATAAAAAGACAGCCGCACTTTTTGTGCTTTTTTCATACTCTTTAATGGAAATGGATATCTCCCTGTACTAGATCTGACATTTCAGTTGCTCAAAGACATTGTTTGCTGGGGATGAGATGCTTCTGAGGCAGAATGCAAACAGCAGTAGGTTGGAAATGTGCCTTGAGATAATAATACTTCTAGAGGTACATTGAAAAAAATGGCTTTTCATGCATTAATGTATCTTTTATAATGAGAAAAGGTGGATTTGTCCTGCTGGAGTATATTTGGTTTGACTGGATTTTTTTTGCTGATTTCGGGTTTTAGATTAGTTTGTGAGTTTGTATTCTGATGTGAGCATTCCTAGACATGGGAGAAAAATGAAAGCTATTTGTATGGTTTTCTTAAAGGAGAAATATAACCTCCTTGTGTTTTTCCCATGCACTGTTCTTGATAAAGAGTGAGACAACTGAGAGACCCCAGATATGTCGGTGGTAATTGTTAACACGATTACCACAATTACGACACCCACGAGAACTACAAATAAAAACGAATGTATTAAAAACCGATGTAAATATTAATAGACTTACCTGAAAACCGACTGTGCAGATCACCGATGGAGCAGCATCATGACCGCAAGTGATTTCGAATGAAGAGCTGTCCGGCACTACAGTTTAGTGTCATCGCGACTTCTATTAATGTTAATTTAAAGCGGCAATGTCGGAACCTAGCAGGTTAAAAGTTTAAACACTTAACCCAACATTGCCGCTTTAAATTAACATTAATAGAAGTCGCGATGACACTAAACTGTAGTGCCGGACCGCTCTTCATTCGAAATCACTTGCGGTCATGATGCTGCTCCATCTGTGATCTGTCCAGTCGGTTTTCAGGTAAGTCTATTAATATTTACATGAGGTTGTAAGACATTCGTTTTTTATTTGTAGGTCTCGCGGGTGTCAGATTTTTCGCAATCAAAAAACTGTACCTAACCCAGATATGTAACTGTTCTGTTGTCCATTCTAAATACAGAAGAGAATGTGCAAGGGACAGTTCTCAATAAACAAATAGCAATGTGACCGACATACTCCTCCCAGGCCACTATGTCACTATGTCTTGACTTTATTCAACTGCATTTGGCAGAGTGCCCCTTAAAAAAATAAGGACATACTTGTCAACCTTAAACACCTCTGAGCAATCCCGGTGAGGTCAAGTGTCAGATGCATGGGGGCAGGACTCTGCAAATTGCGTCATTTGGTCCCAGTCCCCTGCTGTGAAGGTGTTATCACGCTGCGGGGCCAAAATGACGCAATTCCCTGTGAATCGCATCATTGACACCACTGCCCTGTCCACTTCACCAGAAGGTGGGCGGGATCCGGGAGAAAGCCCTGCACTCCTGAGGGTCCATTTGAACTACCCAAAATCTGTGAGTCTCCCAGACATCCCGGGAGAGTAGGCCAGTATGCAGAGGTGGGTTGGCAACATGCAGCCCGGGGGGGCATACAGGCTTCGCTTTTCATGTGATGCGGCCGTGTGGTTATATATCGGCAATATTCCATTCGAGGTGGGGGCGGCTGGAGTCACATTGCTACAGGTTTTACCGTTTTCACATGCTTTACTGAACGTTAAACACAGAGTGAGATAGCTGCAGGATCTTCTGGTTACCTCAATGTATTTTTTCTGACTTCAAGAAGCTACAGAAACAACAGGAGCAATTGTGCAACAGTGAGAAAGTTGAGTAGGATGGTGCTGGAGGGAGCATCAATTATATAACTCCACATAAAACTTCCATAGAACAAAAGGCACAGAGTAGCGCACACACTAATATGTGTCAATGATTTGTGAATGATCCGAAGGTAATGGACTGAAGTAAATAAAACACACAAAATCTCAAGAAAAATTCAAGCACTGTATATATTCTACTTTTATATTCTACTATATATTCTACTTTTAATAATGCAACATGAAATAACACAGGAGTATTCTGTTACTGGGCCTTATATATAATACAAGGGGAGTTACCTAATGTTGTATTATTTAATCATCTATTAAAGTGTCATATATTGCTATATATATTTTCCATGTCAGTATATTACTGTTGATGGAATTTTGATGTTAATGTGCAGATGGGGATTCCCCATTTGTGGACATTGTTGCCGTTTTTAATTATTTTATGTAATTTTCTTTGTGCCAGTAAATCATTGTTTGCAAATCATAGATAAATATTGGAGTTGTGTATTACACTTACTTTTTCTCTCTTGTTTTATTTCCAAAAACTACTTGGTCACTCCTGATGCCACTGGCAGCATAGCCTTACAAGACTAAAGAGAGCTGACAGAAATTACTGTTTACTTTAAGGAAATACTGTCAGTATTGACTGGGTACAAGGATGTGACCTGGGGGTAAATGTATCAAGCTGAGAGTTTTCCGGCGGGTTTGAAAAAGTGGAGATGTTGCCTATAGCAACCAATCAGATTCTAGCTGTCATTTTGTAGAATGTACTAAATAAATGATAACTAGAATCTGATTGGTTTTTCAAAACCGCCGGAAAATTCTCAGCTTGATACATTTACCCCCTGGTTTCACAATCACTGGTGGCATCGACAGGATACAGCTACCGGTAGAATGTGGGTTCATGAGAATTTCCATGCCACAATGGAGAACAGAAGTGATTGTTGACTCAATGGAAATACCAAGAGGAGGATTTTGAACAGGTGGTTATAATGCAGGAGTCAAACCTAATCTCCTGTAGTATGCAGTATAGCAGCCTTACCATTGACCACACAATCCCTTGTTATGCCAGCCTTATTAGCACAAAAGGAAACCAGGTATAAGTCTCCAACCTCATCTTCAATGGTGTCTAGACCTAAATTTAAATCTTCCTCACCCTAAAAATGTTTTGTCCTATATGTTTCAGCAACACACAAGCCAACTGTGACTTTCAAGCCTCTTGTCTTTCTTTTAAACTCTATTACTTACTAAAACAACTAGTAGGTGTCACAATAAACATGTAAGTAGATATTATTCTAACACCCCAACTCAACAACTACTTATCATGTAACTCCCATCTTCGTTCTGAGATCTTCACGTAGGGTCTTTGCAGTAGTTTTTTCAAAGAATCAGCTATAACATGTCTCATAGTAACATAACGTTTTAGTATTGATGTGTAATACTAATCTTCTTAGATTTGTAAGCGTAATACACCCATGTTTGTCTTTGTAGATCCCTGGTGGTTGAGCTGTTGGCTCTCTGAGGTCCTCTATGAGCTGGAATAGAAAAAAATCATTCTTAACTAGCATAATCTGCCTCCGTAGATGATAATACAACTGAGACTTGTTTTCTGCTGGACCAATTATGCCTTGAACAAGGCACCATTTGTTGTCTTTAATCACTAGAGTCCCCAGCCTTTATGACCCATTATGAGGGCCACTAGCCTGTAAGTTTAAGGTAATCTTGTGCTGATTTCTTCAGATTCATGTCAGTCTGTTTAAGATATTACATAAGTCTTGACTGCATTCCAATCTATTTGGTGAGACTTAACTACACGTCTACAGAGAATTACCATAGTGGCTGCAATATATGGTCACACACAGAAGTTGTTGCCACACACACCAATGCCTCTACTGGTTGTCTGCACCTCCTGTTGTTAGGTACAATGGGTCATCTTCTACTCACAACTTCAGATAGGATGCATCCATTGGTATTGATCCATCTTTGGTTTCTTTCATCCCAAACTAGTTGAGTGAAAAGCTCACATCTTTCTTTCTATGAATCTGGATTGCCAGGTAGTATTTCACATTTCCCAAGTCTCTCAAAACTGTTTATTGAGAACTTTACTTCACTTTGTGACTACTTTGTCTTTCTTGTCAGCTATTATCAGATCATTTACATAGAGAAGCAGGTAAATCCATGTTTCATGTTCACTATAGGAGTACATGCATGGATCACCTTGACATTGTTTGAACCCTTCCTCTAACAAAACCTTGTTCATCTTACACTCCCGTGTTCTAGCTGATTGCTTGAATCCATAGAGTTATCTCTGCAACTTGCAAATAAGTTGATGTCCAACTTCTCTCTTCGGTGTCACCATTGAGGATGACTATTTTGATGTCATGATGTCTCACTTTCATCTATCGTACAACTTGGATGGCCATCAGGGTCTTGAATGTCCTATGTTTAGCAACTGGAGAAGAAAGTAACATCATAATCTTCATCATATTTTTGCAAATATCCGTTTCTGGCTAATCTTACCTTGAATCTGTGAACTTTGCCTTCAGAGTCACACTTGCTCTTAGAAACCAATTTGGAAGTAATTGTAGGTTTGCCTGGTAATACATTGATGAGTTTCCAGGTCTTGAGCTGGTTGACGGTTTAATTTCTCCATCAGCAGCTTTAATACACGTCTGGTTTTTGTGGATAAGCAACCTTTGCATCTCCTTAGAGAACTCAAACTCAGGTTTTGATACTGCTCGAACCATGACAGGCGTTTGGCTAGAATGCTCCTGTTCCAGATTGTGTATCTTCTAACTGACGATACAGGTTACACTGCTCTCTCCATTTCAGTAGCTGATTCTATTTCAATGTCACTTATTTTCCTGCATTTCTGCATGAGCTTGTTATTCAGACTGAACTACTAGGCCTACCAGACTGTACTAGGCCTACCAGACTGTACTAGGCCTACCAGACTGTACTAGGCCTACCAGACTGTACTAGGCCTACCAGAATTCCTTCCTTTGCAGGAGCTTCCGTCTTGTTATGCTTTTCTTTTGGAACATGAACATAGGCCTTGCTTGCAAACATTGTAATATGCTACAGCTCAGGCACAATTCTATTCCACTGTTCACATAGAGTTCTCTGTAGCGACAGGTTATCATGTTTTTCACCACAGTAGGTGGTGTCAAAAATCCATATGTATCAAATCCAGAAGCTGCTACTGCTATTTTTGGAAAATATATTTCCTAGTTTCTCTTTCAAGCATAGTTATATGTTCCCTGGAATAGGGATTTTTAGCAATGAAATCCATGGGGATGCACTCCCAAGGTTGTGAAGGAATAGATAAGGGGTGTAAAAACCATCGGAGAAGCACAAAGAGTCAGAGTTGCAAGAACATTACAAAGGCCAAAAGGCATCAGTAGATATTCATAATACTCATAATGAGTCTGGAAATAAGTATTCCATACATCCCCTGGTCTAATGTGAATCAAGTTCTAGGCTCCTCAAAGGTCCAACTTTGTAAACATCTTTGCAAATTGTAAATCTTCCAGTAACACAGGGAAATGGGAGATGTTACCACTTTTTAACAGTTCCTTTTTAAGTTCCCAGTAGTCAATAAAGCAACACATCTTTTTTCCACAAAAACAAGTTTGGCTGCTCCAGTCAGAGATGTTGAAGATAAGATAAGCCCCTTACCTGTATTCCTTGAGAACTTTCAACTCTGGTTCAGAGAGAGAATAAATACATCTGAAAGGGTTCTCAATTCCTTGTAGAAGTTCAATAGGACATCATAGGTCAGCTAGGATACTGTTAATAAGAATTCTTCTCATCACAGACATTTTAAAAGTCATGATACTGAGAAGACAATCTATCACTTTCCACAATTGTTAGACCCTGTATGACTATGGGGCATCAGAGGGTATCCCAGGATGAATTAAGGTGGCAATATTCAGAAGAAAATACAGTGGCTTTGTCTCACAATCTTACCATTAATGGGGAGTCCTAAGCCAAGGATATCTGGGAACAATTTGGAAAAGATCAGATGAAAACAGTGACTGGTCTCTATTGACAATATCAGTTGTTCTGTAGAAGGTCCAAGGTGAACCATCAATAACCTTAATAAGGATGTGGTCGTCTCTTGCAAATGTTAAGTTCATCAAATTGCCTCCGGCACCAGAACCAATCATTGTAGTAGAAATTGTGGGCCTTATTTATTAAAGCAAGCAAAACAAACGTGTTGTTGGGGTTCCCTCCAGTCACGTGGATGAATGTTTGTCAGTCCTCCTCTTTTCTATTGATATCGGTTGTCTGACACGCTTAAAGTCATAGTGACATTTTTTTTCTTCACATATATACATGTTTCTCCACAGTTGTTTACCATTGATTTGTACAAACACTAACAGGTTTCCTATTAAAAGTACTTTATATATTGCTGTCAGGCTATCAGACAGTAACTAGAAACTCTTTGTCTTGGTGTCATCCAGAAGCGAGGCATCACTAGAACAAAGATAACGGCAGCGCATCAGCTCCACAGTCAATAAATAAATAGATAAATAAATTGGCGTGCTGCCAATAACAGAGATTCCCAACTTCTTAAGTATAACACAATAATATAAACTTCACAGCGCACAGCCAATTAAAAAGATAAATAAACAGACAAAACAGAAAAGAAAAAGAAAAAAATATAAATCAGTGAATGAGACGTGGTAATGTTCAATATGCAAGCATATACATATGTGACTAGTGCACATGTATTGATAAATAGTGTAATAAAATTGTGAATGAATAAAGGAATACTCGATTGTCCCAATAGCGCTGTCCTAATGAGAAGTCCTGTAAAGATTATGTACTCGAACTGTGGCCTGATTCATTAAAGATCTTAAATTAAGTGGATTCTTATTTCAGTCTCCTGGACAAAACCATGTTACATTGCAAGGGGTGCAAATGAGTGTTCTGTTTTGCACATAAGTTAAATACTGCCTGTTTTTTCATGTAACACACACATATCAACTTTAAATTTCAGTGTACAAATAATCTATCAAGTATTTGTGTGTTACATGAAAAAACAGTCAGTATTTAACTTATGTGCAAAACAGAACACTCATTTGCACCCCTTGCAATGTAACATGGTTTTGTCTAGGAGACTGAAATAAGAATCCTCTTCATTTAAGATCCTTAATGAATCAGGCCCTGTGTCTGTAAATGTCCACCTTCATATAGATGATATCCCTCAATGGAAATCCGTGGAATATTGTAATCATATCGGATTTTGATTGTGTCTTTTTCATATTGCATATTCCACGGATCTCCATTGAGGGATATCATCTATATGAAGGTGGACATTTACAGACACAGTTCAAGTACATAATCTTTACAGGATTTCTCATAAGGACAGCGCTATTGGGACAATTGAGTATTCCTTTATTCATTCACAATATTATTAGACTATTTATCAATACATGTGCACTAGTCACATATGTATATGCTTGCATATCGAACATTACCATATCTCATTCACTGATTCATATTTTTTTATTTTTTTATTTTCATTCTGTTTTGTCTGTTTATTTATCTTTTTAATTGGCTATGCGCTATAATGTTTATATTATAGAAGTGAGGCATCAACCTATAAAATCAAGAAATATCTATAATTTTCGTATTGCTTTTTTACTTTCTTAGGTCAGTGGTTTTAATGTTTGGGTTCATGAGTGTCGTGTTCTATCACTGTTTGTTTGGGAGAAGATTGTTCCCTATAAATTTTACATTACAGGTTATCATCATGAATAGAAGCTATGAAAGTAGAAAAAACTGAAAAGTGTCTTTCTGGAAAATATCCCTAGGCCATCAACAGTTTTATCAAGCAGCAGCGTAAAAGCCACATTTAATGATGAACGCAAAGGCACTTTATCAGCTGATGCTCCACATAAAAAGTACTCATGCTGCACATGAGGAATATACCGCAAAGTATACTCATATATATGGGGCAGCATGGCGGCTTAGTGGCTAGCACTTCTGCCTCACAGCACTGGGGTCATGAGTTCGATTCCCGACCATGGCCTTATCTGTGTGGAGTTTGTATGTTCCGATTTCCTCCCACATTACAAAAACATACTGGTAGGTTAATTGGCTGTTATCAAATTGACCATAGTCTCTGTCTGTGTGTATGTTAGGGAATTTAGATTGTAAGCTCCAATGGGGCAGGGACTGATGTGAGTGTTGTGAGTGAGTTCTCTGTACAGTGCTACGGAATTAGTAGCAGCTATATAAATAGCTGATGATGATGATGATGATGATGATGATGATGATGATATAGTTTTGACCATGCGTCGTTCAATGAAAAAATTGACCAATTGTTCAATGGATCTAGCTCTGTGGCTGCCTAACAAAAGGTTTACTGGACCAGGAAGTGTGTTTAACCGAGACCAGAATACATTTACCCGTGATTTCACATCCTCAGAGAGCATGAGAAAATCTAATAAAAGTTTCTTGGTGCTGCTCTTTGAATATTTTCACATTGAAATCCAAGAATGGTGAGAGTCGGAGCAGGAAACTGGAAATGTCTTTTGTGTTCTCTTCAGATATTTCAAAGTCACGTTTCGAACTGATTATGTGACTTGGCCTTTGGATATCATGATATTCAAAGTTTTGAAACCACTGAATATGTGCTCAGCATTCAGTTTCCAAAATTAGCACATCTGTAAAATAAACACTTCTTAAATCTCAGTTTGAAAAACAGAAGCAGTGCTGGAAAGAGGTTTTGCGGAGAGTGGTAGAAACTCTGAGGTTTCTGCACTTGAGAATCTCGCTACATTTGACCCAATGAAACTTGAAGCAATACATTATCTTCAAACGTTTACAAATAAATCATTGTATCAATGTCTTCATGGGTAAAAAGGTGCTGTAGGGGGGTCACTGATGAAGTGAAATGGTCAAAACATATTTCCTTAGTAGCTGACTCAGCTGGAGATGACTCACGTGTTGAGCAACTGGCTATAATTTTGTGATAATTTACTGAATATGCTGAAGTCGTCAAAGATTGTTTCACTGAGTTGCAAACTTCTTCAGGCCATAAGGGCAAAGAGGTTGCTATGACCATTTTAGAAAAAAATAATATATATATAAATATATATCCTCAATTGTTCAAATTAAATGAACAGAATACCACCAGCAAGCCAGAGTACAAAAATACAAACATTTTTTAATAGAGGAATAGAAAATAGTATAGTATGAATAGTATTTTTCTATTTCTCTATTAATTTATTTATTGTATGGACTATGCATAGCACTTTTTTGATAGTTTTTTGGTAGATAATTGAGTGCATCCACATATATATATATATATATATATATATATATATATATATATATATATACAAAATAGATACAAATGGCGCTAAGACAATACACCAGTAAAAAATATGTATTAATAAAGTCCAATAGCTTGAACTGGTTCCTTCATGTGTCACACTTCCCCTGTGCGGGCGGCTGCCAATCCTCTGAACCAAGCGGTGTAGCAGGAAAAAATCTAGAAAAGATGAAAGAGGAGGCGCACAATAGTGTAGTACAGTATAATAATGGAGCCACACAAGAATCCAGGAAAGGAACCTAATCACCAGAGCAATGTGAGTCAAAACTTTCCACCATGTGGATATCCACAATGCCCAAGGTGGATGAAAATAACATATATGGTGAAAAATCACACAGAGCCACGTAGCATTCAGGATAGTCCCATTAAGCAAAGTGCAAAAAATAGGGACAAACAAGTCACACTAGTGCAGATGTATGCGTACCAGAAACCAGAAGTTTTACGACTTATCTGAAGGGATATCCTGTAGACTTTAGTGATGTATTCAATCCTCAGCCATCATGGGTTAACCGGTTGGTAACCTCAATCTCCCAGGTATAGGGGTTTACATCTAGCAAGGGCTATATATTATTATCCTTTATTTGTTAGGTGCCACAAGATTTCCGCAGCACCGTACATAGTACGAACAGTAGACTGAACAATAAACAAATAATACCAATATCCCAGAAACTCCAGGCATGGCTTTTGTAGTAGAGATGGAGCAGAAGAACAGGTATGGAGACAGAAGGGAAGAGGGCCCTGCTCATAAGAGCTTACATCCTAAGGGAGGGTAACATACATCAGGCACAGAGGGGAGTCAGTGGAGGGGATATAGCAAGGGGGAGTGAAGATGGGGGCCGGGAGGAGAGAGGTGATAACGAGCGGAGGAGATAAGAGAGGGTTTTATATATATATATATATATATATATATATATATTCTTTTTATTTTTTCTATGATATACTTTACTTCAAAAATGTACATTTAAGGGCATACAAGAGGTGCAAATATATTGTTTGTGTACCCTGCATAATAGAATGTAGCAGCTAACAATACTGCTCAGAACTGAGACTGTTTCTAAGTATTTTCTTGTTCAGATTTTTTGTGTTACCTCTAGAGACAGATGGTCAGGGCCAGATTAAGGGAATGGAGGCCCCTGGGCTAAGGGGGCCTCCATTCCCCCGTGAGGGCCCCCCCCCGTGATCCGAGCTGACCGCCCCCCCGGCACTTACCTCCTTCTCCGGCTTGCTGTACGCTCTTTACTGAGGAGATCTCGTGAGAGTGAGACTCACGAGATCTCCTCAGTAAGGAGACTACAGCGCGCCGGAGAAGGACCGCAGGGAAAGTGCTCAGCAGCACTGATCGCACCAGGGGCGCCCCCGCCCCTGACCGATCAATACTGCTGCTGAGCACTTTCAAGGGCCCCCTGGATGCCATAGGCCCCTGGGCTGTAGCCCAGTTAGCCCTATGGTTAATCCTGCCCTGCAGATGGTACCAGGTCTGCTGCTGTCTGAGGAGTGAGACTGGGTGAATGGTTACTTTGCAGAGTTTTAGTGGATCTTGCTGGTGTGTGAGGGAAGATTCTACAAAAGTTCTGTACAGAAATTATGATGATATCTGTAATCATCTGAAAGAGATAACTGAAGATGATATTAATGTAGGTGTTCAAAGTGAGTCGAGAACCATCATCATCATCATCAACATTATCAACATTTATTTAAACAGAGCCAGCAAATTCCGAAGAAGATAGTTATGCAATCTCCTTCCTTGACTTTTGTTTGAATAACTAGTTTTATGAAGAAATTCGTGATCATGAAGTCATACTGGAAGGTTGTTTTTTGTGAAGGTTGTTTTCAAGTTGTTTCAGTTCTAATTGTATAATAGGTCAAGCAAAATTGCACCTAAGAAACACTTTCAAGAGTATAACACAATTGATCACATTTTGGATTCCTGACATATTTCAAGTCTATGGATTTTTAATATAGCAAATCAGTTGTGTGTGATGATTTAGAATTGTGTCACAGCTGAAACAGTTTGAGCAGGGGTTAATGAATGTGATCCCTTAGGCTAGAGCAAAAACAAATGATAGTATAAGAATTCCTGTAGAAGCAAATACTGCGGCTGTAGAAAAGAGGAAACCAGCAAACAATATTATCAAAATAATGAAAAGTCAGATAACGTTGAACGTTAGAACCTGAAACCAAAACACTGAAATGTCTCTGGAAGCAATTAGCAGAAACACAGCTCAGTACCAGGTGCTGATGAAATGGAATGAAGCGGCATTGGAAAGCTTCTCCATTTGCAGTAGTGATCAGAAGTGCAGTGGAGTCTTATAATACTGTAACACTGTACTGTACTGTAACACTGTAATACTGTAACGTCTCTGGATCCAAATAGCAGAAACACACATTAACTAGAGATGTTCACTGACCCCCGTGTTTTGGTTTTGGATCTGGATTAACTTCGTCTTTTGGTTTTGGTTTTGGTTTTGGCAAAACCGCCCTCCCGTGTTTTGGTTTTGGTTTTGGATCCCTATTTTTTCTAAAATCCCTATTTTTTTTATAAAATCACATAATTTGGCTCTTTTTTTTATCCTTACATTATTATTATTAACCTCAATAACATTAATTTCCAATCATTTCCAGTCAATTTTTGTAACTGCTAACCCTCCTGTTTCTGTTTGAATTGCACTGGAGAATGGAGAGTGACAAGAACTCTGCTACCCCTGTTTCTGTGTGAGCAATGGCACTGAGCAATGTCACTGGAGACTGGATAGTGACAGGAACACTGCTACCCCTGTTTCTGTGTGAGCAATGGCACTGAGCAATGTCACTGGAGAATGGAGAGTGACAAGAACACTGCTACCCCTGTTTCTGTGTGAGCAATGGCGCTGGATCTCCTGAGGAGGGAGGTACTTATGGAATCCAAAACCCGCGAGATGCAACAAAGCAACAATGATGTTTTGCCTCGGATCCAAGGACGTGTGAAAATAACGAGCTGGCTCAGGAGCCTTCTCGGATCCCCTAAGCTCAAGTGGGCTCGGTTTTAAGAAAACCGAGCCTGAGCATCTCTAACAGTAACAGGGTCTGATGAACTGGAATGAAACAACATTGAAAAGACTCTGGATTGACTGAGGTATTCATAAAGACGGCAACAACTGAGCGATTACTTAGGTGTAGTGATGAGGGACAGCAGGACTGTTGCATAGTGCATCGCAGAAATTAGGCTGTCAAAGATTTTCAGAGAGTCTAATACACTGGCATACCACTCCAGTCCACTGAAACCCTTCTCCGATCTGCACAGAAATGCCCATATTGGACAAAACTTCTTGGACATCGGACATTGCCTTCTGATGTGTAATCTCCACCCCTTTTGAGGTCTGCGAATCAGGACAGTTGGGAGATATGTGCTCCGCACAGTACAGCCCAGCAGACAGGAACGTAGCCAGGCAAATAGGCAGGGAGATATGGTGGATGCAGGAATTAAATAGATGTCCAGTAGGAGAATCTGAAATAGTTCACTTAGTCCGGTCAGGAAGGCTCCTTCTTCGAAGAGATGGTGCAGTACATTTAGTTCAGGAGTGAAACCCACCCGCACTGCTATAAAATCATGTGGAACTACAAACTCGAATCAACCTTAATAACTGTGGAGGTAGTTTTCCACATTTATCGCAAACAGAAGTGTAGAAAATACATTTTCAAAGATGTCCAGCTTGTAGAATGAGATCCGTTCTTCAATGACAGAATGTTCTGTGCCTGTGGAGTATTGAGAGAATCTGGCTTCACAGCATTGACTATGAAGATAACATTGTGGACCTTGCAGCCGTGAAAGCTCAGAAAGTACCTCTATGATAGTGATAATATACAACACATGTACATCCAGGGCGAAACTAGGAGTAAAAGGGGTCCAATAGAAAGATTTTGTATTTATGTTTCAGGAATTTAGTACTTGGGCTAACTAAACTAAAACCTACTCATATACCATTAACCTTAGGCACCTGGACCTCACCGGGCCCCTGCATAGTGTATATTTCTATACATCTTTGATTCTTGTGTCAATTTTTACTCAGGTTCACACTGTGCTGTGCTGCTCTTTTCTGTTCGTCAGCGTAAGATATAATGTGAGGAATGTATGTATGGAGGGTGTGAGGCATTTATGAGTGTGACTAAGTTTATACTTGATTACAAGTGAGCATAAATAAGGCGTTCAATTATTTCCATTGCATTCTGAAAATGCTAATATTCAAGTCTCCTACTGGTACTGAGCTTGTGATTTTTTTCTCATGTTAGTCCAAATATTTTCCAACATTTTATAAGGGGGAGGGTGTGTCTGTGTGTCTGTGTGTGTGTGTACTTGCATTCCTATGCTTGTGGGGACATTCACCTGTTTACACACCAACACTGTGGGGACCTTAGTTGTAGTAGGGACAAAAAATTAGGTCCCCACAAAGTTTACTAAGGGCAATCAATGCAGGCAGACCTTGCTGATATGCTTGGTGTACAAATCTGGCATGTCCCTGTCAGAACAAAAGTGTGCGTATGTCCAATGTGAAGAGGAGAATGTGCATGCACGCATGCCATATGTATGTCCCACTAAGAGCAGGAAGAGGAGGAGACTGAAGCTTACACGGCCTTTTTACACCGAATGGGGTTAAGACACAGTCGCATCCGTCTGCTGCTGAAACTAAAGTGGGGACAGTGGAGCGTGACAGAGCCCATCCGTGGCTCTGACTATAGCTCGGAGAATAGTGAAGTTGAATATGCCCCTGACTTTTCAGAGTGATAGCGCCAGTGCATATATCAAAAAGCAGTACTGATTGTACTGTGAGAAACCCCTCTCAAAAATAGCCTGGCATATGGAGCTTGTTCACTACAATGATACTGAAGTAGCCTGGGCCATGCAATTCCCAAAGCACTTAAAAATAATGTGCATGCAATTGACATGTCTTCGCAATAGGGGCAACTTTGCACACAATGCCAAGGCGATGAGGACAGGAGATGGTGTTCTGGTCACGTGCAAACTTCCAGACAAAGAGATGGATGCCAAAGGCTTCATGCACTGTGCATTCTGCCAAGGCTTGTTTGCAAGAAAGTACCTGTGCACCACATGAAGAGATGTAAGTTAAACCGAAGGGGCAACAAGCCCACACTTGGCAAAAACAGAGTTCAGTCTATGGCCGCCTTTGTTCAGCCTGTTCCACCTGACATCAGTGGTGACTTTTGGAAACTCTTGAGTGATATGACCCAGAATGACATCTTACTTGCAGTTAAAAATGACCAGTGTATCATGCAAATGGAGTAGCATCTCTTCAAACGGGTCGGTTTAGATATTGGCAGGCATGAGTATATCTGTCAGAAGCTTAGAGAAATGGGCAGACTGCTGCTACAGGCCAGAACAGCTACCCCTTCATCATCATCATCATCATTTATTTATATAGCGACACTAATTCTGCAGTGCTGTACAGAGAACTCATTCACATCATTCCCTGCCCCTTTGGAGCTCACAGTCTAAATCCCCTAACATACGCAGACAGACAGACAGAGTGAGAGAGAGAGACTAGGGTCAATTTAATAGCAGCCAATTAGCCTACTAGTATGTTTTTGGAGTGTGGGAGGAAACTGGAGCACCCGGAGGAATCCCACACAAACACAGGGAGAACATACAAACTCCACACAGATAAGGCCATGGGAATTGATCTCATGACCACAGTGCTATGAGGCAGAAGTGCTAACCACTTAGCCACCATGCTGCCCCCTTTGGAGAGGATGGAAGACTTTACCTTCCCATCGATCTTTCTGCACATAGTAGACGCTGTGAAGCTGGTAGATGGCTCTGATGAGGAGACAGGTATATTTAAGACAACCCCGCTGGCACTCAAGGTTGGGCAAGGCCTGCAAAAGATAGCGAGCATTGTGGAGTGCTGAGCCATGATGGAGGGCTGCACACAACTTCAGGAAGATCTATGAGGCAAGATGCAACAAGTTGATCTCATCAGCTGCCTTGAAAACTCTTAAGGAGTCCAAATGGAACATGCCTCAGTTCTTACCTTTCACGGAAGATGTGAAAAAGATGCACTTGTAACTCGATGAGAAGCAGCAAGCCTACCGAAGCGGTCTATCCACCGAGCCTAAGCTTAACAACTGGGCACTGCTTGCAAAAGTCACCCTGAAACAGGTGATCTTGTTCAATTGAAAAAGAGAAGGGGAAGCTTGCAAGACGTTACTGACTACCTTCTCCTCAAGAGATACTTCGAATCTCCACGAAGATGTGGCCCTAGCACTTTCCGAGGTTGAGAGAAAGCTCTGCCGGCACTTCATTCTTATTGAAATCTGGGGTAAACGAAGGAGAAAAGTCCTCATCTTGCTGACACCAGCCATGCAAGGAATGGGACTTCTCACAGAGAAGTGTGAAGAATGTGAGGTGACTACCCAAAACGTCTACATGTTTGCCAGACCAGCTGCCTTGTCATACTTCAGAGGCTCGGATTGCATATGACTGTTTGACTGAGAGTGTGGAGCCAAACATCCCCACACGTTGTTAGGAACGGCAGGTAACTGCTGTTTCATTTTGGCTGCTGCAGTGTTGTTGTCAGCCTGGGTGTGATCACATGACTCCACTCACTGGCAGCTCAATCTGATACCTGCCCTGATTGGTTAGCACTGCTTTAAATACCTGTCAGCTTCACCATCTCTGTGGTCCTGTTTCTCAGTTGTGATCTCTGCCTGTGACCTGACCATCCCTGATTGCTGCCTGGATAAACCTTTTTTGCTTGTGACCCTGACTTCATCTGTTATTGCCTGGACCGACCCTTTGCCTGTTATTTGACTCTGCCTTTTCATCTGTGAGATCACCTCCCAGCGGCAGGACTGTGGTGCCTGCTATACACTCCAACGGACTCATCTGTGTCAGCAGTGTTTTACAGTCCAGATTTACAACTCAATATTTCTCCGGCACCTTCCCTTGCATTGTGTTGCTCTCTAGCTCCATCTCTACACAGGCTACAGCTGGTACTACACCATCCTCTACTCTACACTGCCAATAGGTTATACTGGTGGAGGTTGGTACTGCATCCTGTTGCAAACTCAGTATACCTGCTAAACGTGGTCCAGGTGCATCCTGCATCCCAGTTGCTATAGAGGTCTCAGCTCAGCATCCCACTGCCAAGTCCTCTGTGGTGCCCACCTACATGAGTTAAGCTACTACAACTCGAGATTAAGTCCTGGGGCCAACTGAGTACCGGCAAACATATCTGATTAACATATCTGGTTCTATGGGAAAGGTGAAACTCTCGTAAACAACAGGTTCTGGTAACTTAACTTGTAGGGTGATTTGTGACAGTTTTTTTCCACAAAGCTTTGAAAGTACATTGCCACTCTGTCAAAGGTCCTCAACCTAACCGACTCAATACTGCATCATTTGGCGGACTTCCTTGGCCATGACATCAGGGTGCATTTAAAATATCTGTTTCTTTTCATAACCGGTCCAGATACAAAGTGACAGGACAGGTGATGAACAATACCCTGTGATAGAGGGACAAGTGGTCAAGCATTTGATCGACAGAAAGCCAGTATAGGGACTCGGTAGCACGGGCCAGTGCCCAGCCAAGGCTTCCACAGGTCGGATACACAGTTTTGTTAAGAAAAAGCACTTTGTCTTCTCTGTATTTCGAAGAGTCGTAATGGATCGCTCTACTTCCTTTTAGGTTGTGAAGAAGTGTGGAGAAAAACCTGGGACAGAGAAGAAATCCAAGCTGTGGAGAAGCACATGACCAAGTTTATCCAATCATACCGGGTGCCTGTAAAGCTTGACTGTGTCGCATGCGTTACGGCTGAACCATCAGCACTGAAAGATCGGAACTGGTCGTAGGTGAAATTCTACATAAAAACCTGCATAACAGCTTTAAAGAGGGATCAAACTTGTTGAAACTATACGCAGTGGTTGACTAGAGCTGTAACCTCCATGGCTAGGTGGATGCGAGCGTATGGATGTCTTCAGACGGTCAAAATACATGACACTTATCCCATCTTGCAGTCCATGTCAGTACTTTGAGCAAAGTGTAACTCTTGTGGTAACTCTGTTGACAAACCGCTCCTACACATACCCCTATGATTACTCTGTTGACAGGGCATTAGGAAAGGGGTATTCCTATGTGCCATGTTCCAGACATGGGTCCTCACGATGCAATAAAAACAAGTGTGTGTGTGTATGTGTGTTAGTGAGGGAGTGCGTGTGTTAGCGGGGGAGTGTGTGGTGGTGGGAGGGGGATTGATGAACAGGGATTACCGTAAATGAACAGCTCAGTAGCATGGGCACGCTTAATCTGGCCCTGGCATGAAAGAAAATTGGTTTCTAGGTCTACCGCCATGGTCTACCGACATTACTCACTGAAAGCTGAGCTCATGTCTTACCCGAGACCCTGTTTTCTCCTTCCTGCTCCCGTGTTATGCTTGGAACGTCATGCTGTCAAGTTTATTCTGTGTACATTAAATGCAGTTTAGTTTTTGACCCCCAATTGTCCTTGTTTACAAAGAACCTGAAATTACAGATCAGTATTCTAACATAATTAATGATTATAAGTCAATTTTAAAGAGAAATACACACAAGCAATAACTTTATACCATACTTTTCAACATTTAATATCGCAATATCAGGACCAGGGCGTGGCCATATCACTGTAGAAGCTCTCGGCGGCCTCTTTGCCATCGCCCCTTTTTCCAAACCCCCATACAACGCCGCACGCACTAGCATGTGCGCACAACAACCTCTCACCGGTAAGCAGAGCAGTGGTGAATGGGAGATACCTCCTAACTCTGCCACCATGCAACAGATATGTCCACGGGTGGGACAGCAGGACAGAGCCCTAAAATTGGGATTGTCTGCCGAAATCGGGACCATTGAGGGTATGTTTATATTACTACTGTTATAATATTGTTTCCATACTCTCTTTAATGGGGAAATCCTCAATTTGCAGATAGTCATTTGTTATCAGTAACCTAAGCTGTCAGCTATTGGGAGACGAAGGGTTCATACCCAATGATGTTTATTACAGATCTGACACTAGAAATCAATGCTGTTGCTGTTACCGTCGTGTGGAACAAAAGTTGGAATGTATTGCATTCTATTTTTTGTGTTTTTTCATTTACCACAGGTAACACATTAGAGATCCAGTGAACTCCTAAACACTAAAATGTTGTTTTGAGAAAACTTGTAAAATTAATGTCCGTGTTTGGAACTTACGCTGCAAAAGTCAAATGAAGGAACCTTCACAAGTTAATTTGATTTCAATCTTTAAATCTCTGCCCAATGAAAGCATATTTCAAAGCTTTAAGTAACATAAAAACAATGGTGACAGAACAAATTAACTTCCATCTATTTTCTTTATACATACTGAGAATTAATCTGCATTGCTTTTAGTATAGCAGTCTGTACATTAGTGACAGCATGCCTCTTTATGCTGAAAGGCTTAGCAAGTTTATACTTTATGTTTTTAACGTTATTGTTTTTAACTTTTTTTCAGCTGTGTTCTCATTTCTTTTGAGGTCAGTTCCGAGACTGCTTATTAAGCATTATAATTGTGAGCCAAGATAAAGTGGCATTTACACCCACACACTTATAATAAGGATAACAAGCCAACAAAGAAGTACAAATACCTTGTTGAAACCTAGGTTGGCATAGATACAGCACATATCGAGAGACTCGCCCAGCTGTATTCTCAATACACTCACAGCTCTAAGCAACTTCACTCTGGTATAGAAAATGTTTAATTTCAATATTTCTGTGCAGATAAGTTTACAATGCTCTTTCCTTTCTTTTTTTCTGTAAACAACTTAAGGGAACATCAAATAAAATTGTATTTATTTATTATTTTTAAAGACACAAGTAAAGGTATTTTGTGGATTTTTTTTCTTTATCAATTTCCTTTATTTTCCTGTTTTTGATGAAAGCGAGATTTCAAATTATTTTTGTTTGTTTGTTCTCAAATGCCATATTGGTAAATTGGGAGCCTTATTTGCTGGCTGTGATGAACAGATTATAGAAGCAAGGACCACAGTATCAATGCAAGTAATTAAATAGATGCTTATTGTTGGTATACATATTGCATTTTAATATTTAAAGTGGAATTCTATTAAAAACACTTTACGTACTTTAAAAAATATATATATGTGTATGGGCAGCATGGTGGCTTAGTGGTTAGCACTTCTACCTCACTGTGCTGGGGTCATGAGTTCAATTCCCGACTATGGCCTTATCTGTGTAGAGTTTGTATGCTCTCCCTGTGTTTGCATATGTTTCCTCCAGGTGCTCCAGTTTCCTCCCACACTCCAAAAACATACTGGTAGGTTAATTGGCTGCTATCAAAATTGACCCTAGTCTCTCTCTGTTTATATATGTATGTTAGGGAATTTAGACTGTGAGCTCCAATGGGGCAGGGACTGATGTGAGTGAGTTCTCTGTACAGCGCTGTGGAATCAGTGGCGCTATATAAATAAATGGTGATGATGATGATGATATATACAATAGCACTTATAACTTTCTGTTCTTGGTCCAGCAGCTCTGTAGCCAACCACATTACTGACATGAATAAGAAACCTGATTTTGGCAAAATCCTCTAGTCCAGGCCTGAGCAACCTGTGGCTCTCCATGGGTTGTGAAACTACAAGTACCAGCATACCCTACCAGCTATCTGCTGGGTATTGACTTTCAAAGCATGCTGGGGCTTGTAGTTTCACAATACGACAATGTCAGAAAATGCAAGAAAGGATGAAGGTCAAGGGGTAAAAACAAGATGGACTTATGAACTTTGTTTGATATAGAGGTGCATTTGGCCCCACAATCATCTCACCTCAGGAGTCTGACATACCTCTGCTGTGCTGTTAGAGGACCCTGAGCGTTCCACTCTGTAGCTTGCAGCCGGCCTCCATTACCACGATCACATAATGACACTACTTCTGTTAGTTATGCCCTCACTTACATAATCACAGTACTGAACAAGTCACAGCCTCCCACAAAATCAGCGGGTGGAGTACGGTACCCCACTTACATTCACAGCGACGGCACTGATTTCCGAAGAGTCCGGTATGCGATGCCTGGTAATTTCAAAGATGCTGCATGAAGGTGCTGGATTGTGATGTCAGGTTAGTAACGGACATTTGGCGCACCCTAATCCTAACCCTAACCGTATGATTAACATACCTCTTTAAATGTGTTCGGTGACGTCACAATCCAGCGCAGGCATGCACCATCCTTGGGATTGCAAGGTGTCGCATACCAGACTCTTCGGAAATGAACGCCGTCGCTATGATGGTAAGTGTATATTTTCATCAGGTCGTTATTTAACTATTCATGGTTTTTTTTGTAGGAATAGTGGTTGTCGGTATCCCAAGCATCTGTATACCGATTACCACTGAAATCAGCACACTCATCTTCTGGTGTTCAATGCGCTGTTATGAGTATTCTAATGCTTTCTTTGTCTATAGGTTATTCTACCCTCATAAGTGGAGCCACTAGGATGAGCAGGAGATTAAAAATTGTAACAGAAAAAATGCTCAGATTATAATCATTCACTTTCACTTTTTATCTGTACTGCACCTACAAACACTTACCTTATATTGCTTATTTAAGGATAATTGAAATTCTGTTTATTATAATCATAAAAACACTCAGGGGTATATTTACTGAACTGCGGGTTTGGAGATATTGCCAATAGGAACCAATCAGAGTCTAGTTATCATTTATTTAGTACATTCTACAAAATGACAGCTAGAATCTGGTTGCTATAGGCAACATCTGCACTTTTTTAAACCCGCAGTTTAGTAAATATACCCCAGGGTGTAATGTTGCCTAAACAGACTTTTTTTCAACTTTAAGCCACAGCTTAAACACATTTTCACTATTAAGATAAAGATTGCGCTGACTTAAAGTAGTGGCACTCAATCAGACCCCTACTTTAGGAAGAGACATAGAAGAAGACAAACATGCTAAATGAGAGGGGGCCAAAAAACGGAATGCAGGTGCCCAGCAAAGTGGTGGAGTGAGGGAGAAAGCAGTGGCCAGTCATGAAGTAGGTGAGGAGACATGGTAGGGTGAGGAATCATGGGAATTGATCTGCTCAGCAAAGTGAGGAGTAATGGAGACTTACTGGTCATTGAGTATTCTTAGAGTAGACCTACACAGCGCCCACACAGAAAGAAAGCTAGTAGTTTGGTCTGAATGTAGGATGATAACAGCTGTGGCTATTTAGGCTACACACATGGAGGTACAGACTCTAAAGATCTGGGGCCTGATTCATTAAGGATCTTAACCTAAGAAACTTCTTATTTCAGTCTCCTGGACAAAACCATGTTACACTGCAAGGGGTGCAAATTAGTATTCTGTTTTGCACATAAGTTAAACACTGACTGTTTTTTCATGTAGCACACAAATATCAACTTTAAATTTCAGTGTACATATAAGCTATCAAGTATTTGTGTGCTACATGAAAAAACAGTCAGTATTTAACTTATGTGCAAAACAGAATACTAATTTGCACCCCTTGTATTGTAACATGGTTTTGTCCAGGAGACTGAAATAAGAAGTTTCTTAAGTTAAGATCCTTAATGAATCAGGCCCCTGGTTATTAGTTGCTCAGGCCAACTGACCAGATTGAAAAATATATTATACTTCAATGATCATACATAAGCCAATTAGGAAATTAGTTGACCAGATTGCCTTTCAGTTAGACATAATAATCATGTTGGTGGGCAGACATGCTACCAAAAATGGAAACAACCAAACTTGGATCTTAGTGGCCAGTTCACTCCCCACGTTGCAGGCCTCAATCCAGAGGTCTTCTTGCTAGATGACCTGGCTGCTCTCTGTTCCACTGCTACTCCCAAAATGAAGACTAAGAAGGACCAGCCTTTTTATGAGCTCCTCTGAGATTGTGGTTGGCAATGCCATGAAAACCACAGTACCATAATCCATAAAAGTGTGGAGCATTGTGTCGAATTTCCGCAATTGGTAAAACAGTGAGTAATGTCAGTAGACCATGCTTGGTAGACCATTATTAAAAAGTTGCATGCCCAATTTCACCATGATCTGAGTATTACAAGCGTTGTTACATTACAATGATCTATAGATGCTGCCCAGAACATCAGATGATATACCACAGAAACTGTTTATATGTAGATCACAGGTACTGTGAACCCCTTCAGTATATCTTAACATAAACCTCATGCACTACTGAGAAATCTCTTTCAAACATCTAAAAAAAAAACAATATTTTCTTAAAGTTACAACAATGTACATCTTACACACAATCACCGTCTAAAAATGTTCACAGCGGTTGTCCCAAATTTGAACATTGACCCTTTCACGTAATTCTCTTTACCGTCAACTTCAAATGACCCTTGTCCCAGAGAATTTACAAACTGAGTGCTGAAAAATGTATTAAAGACAGCAGGAAGTGAGTGAGTGGAATGTGATGGAATGTTAGAGCCTGTGGAGGAAACAAATATGACACTCATTTAATTAGGTCTTCTGTTTGTTTAATGGAAATTGGTACATGACTTGCAGGGTTTAATCTACCAGGTTACCCTGAATGTCAAAGTCCAGCCCTAAAGCTAACTCATTTTCCATTTTTAATATAATTTAAGGGAAAAGTAAACCCCAAAACGGAAACTTTCATAAATAAAGCATCAATAGTTAAGTCTCCGTTGAGTTGCTATACATAGCTCAAGTTCCCAGTACACATTTTAAACCCCATTTCTATTTAGGCCCAGATTCACAGTTTTTACTTCTATACTTCTACTTCTATAGCTCACTATCTGTATAAAATAAATACATGGAAAAAATAAATCAGCGCTAATTCATTTTTAAATATTTAAAATATGTAAATGATTATTCATATACAAAACGTACAAAATAAAAGCTAAAATCTATGTGCTGTGACAACGCCCCTGTTGACCTTTTCCCAGACCTATTTGCAACTTTTTTGGGGGGGTTTTGCTCTTAACTCTAAAATGAGGCCCATTATGTTTAATAATTCAATTCTGGTATTTAAAGACTGTTAAGTTGATTTCCATCATGACTATACTAAGCATTATCCTTTTTATTCTGTTGGTAAGATGTTACCCACTTGCCAAAGTAGAAATGGACCTGAGATGTCAGGAACAGCCCAGGGGTCTAAGGAGTAGGAAGTAACCAGTACATTTGCTTAATGTTTTGTTTAGGTGATCAAGAGGCCAGAAACAAAGTTGGTAGGAAACTGTGTAACGTCATTATGGCATCACCTGGATCCTTTTAGATGTTAGGAATCCATTAGGGGTGTTGGGAAGGTCCATATCAGATCACCCCTTGTACTAACAGTGTTAATTCCATTATAGCCTAGATCTAATTTCAGCTTACATAAAGCTGCAATAAGAGCCAGATAACAATAGAATTAAATAGTGTTACCCTGGGTACACACTACAGGGTTTATGTCCAATAATCAGCTCAACCAGCCGACATACGACCGCTCGTTCGAAAGTCGGGTCAGTGTATGTAGTGACACGATGGTCGAAAGTCTGCCCAAACAGACGATTATCGCCTCATTTGGTTGGTCGTACCGTTCAATATTTTCCGATCAATCACCTAACGATCATGTAGTGTGTATGCACTCATGCTGACGATCTCCATAGAGTTTAGAGTCGGGCTCTTTTCAGCCGATGTTAGCACTGAATGTCAGAGTGAATAAATATAGAGAGTGCTGTAGAAGGAATAATTCATTTGTTCGTTCTGAGACAGAATATTTAGTTTCAGAGTCACAGAAGCTAATGAAATTCGTTAGGACATGTGGATAGCTATACCAAGGCGGTTTTAATCAGTGTGACAATGTGACAGTAGTGAATGAATGAATATTATGCTATCATTCTCCGGACTAGAGGACCAGACAAAGGACCAAATGAAGAGCACAGATCTGAAGGTAAATCGTGTCAGTGTGTATGCATGAATCACCAGACTGATCGGACTTCAGTCGTAGGTATAATCGTTAGAGATAGCAGGTCGGTCTGAACAATTCTTCAGTGTGTACCCAGCTTTAGTATCCAGGCGAGAGCAATCAGGAAAATGTCATTTTAAAAAGTTATTTAACAGAAAAATGTAGTGGACTTATATTGTACTCTATTCAATGTATACATTCCCATAATTATTTCTCTTTTAAAGATATAGTATATATTGTCTCCAGAAACTTGGCACTGAAATGGGCACAGGGTTTGCAAACTTATACATGGGTATTTACTAAGAACACTATGTACAGGAGAGCAGGTTGTCTCCTGTGTTTTATGGGATCAATTCATTGACAACTTTATCTTTATAAGAGCGGGGATGATACAATTATTGTTGATTTTTTCACACTGCTTTAACCTCACTTTTGCTAGCACTTATTAAGTCACAAATTAATTATCTTCATATCACCCTCTAGGTGTGCAACAACACCATAAATACAGAAACTTATTATAAAAGTGTGGATTGTAATAACTACTTATACTCCAGAAACAACATAGTAGAGTATGGCTCAGAAATATTCCTAAGGGACAGCTGCTCAGAACTGGACGCAATTGTTCCACTTGGGAAATAAGTAAGGGCTGCAGATTTTAGAAAGAAAGATTCTCCTATTGGTCTGTTACAAGCTGCTTAGACTGACTCTATATATATGTAGACCAGGATGAACTGTTGTCTAAGTGATCAAAAACCACATAAAAAATATGATATGATTTCTGGTCGATATGGTACAAGAGACCTTCGCATGAAATTGAACAGATTATTCAAAACTGGACACAGTTTTAAAACCTATTGTCCCAGTCTTTCCATTATTTTTAAAAAAGCCAATTATTTAAATAATGTACTAGCCCCCAGCTGCTATAAAGATAAGAGTATTTAGGAAACCAGACTGACACATTTGATTGCATGGCTGATTTTAAACTTCCTCTTTCACCATGCCACATCTGTTGCACCACATTGTAAATACCTACATTACTCACCTTTACCTACAAAGCCCTAAACACCACCCCTTCATACACCTATAATTTAATCTCAAAATACTCTCCCTCTCGCCCTCGTAAACTGTCTACAAAGTGTCCCTAAACAACTAAGAGAATTCTATTCTTTGTTATTTACACATAGTGGTTAGCACTTCTGCCTTACAGCACTAGGGTCTTGAGTTCAATTCCCGACCATGGCCTTATCTGTGAGGAGTTTCTATGTTCTCCCTGTGTTTGCGTGGGTTTCCTCCGGGTGCTCCGGTTTCCTCCCACACTCCAAAAACATACTGGTAGGTTAATTGGCTGATATCAAATTGACCCTAGTCTGTGTGTGTGTTAGGGAATTTAGACTGTAAGCTGCAATGGGGCAGGGACTGATGTGAGTGAGTTCTCTGTACAGTGCTGCGGAATTAGTGGCGCTATATAAATGATGATGATGATGATGATTTACACATATATAGTGCTTTCCTCTAATATTTCACATTTTTCTGTGACTTCTAATGCTGTTAAGAGTCTCAAATATGAACACAAATTACAATCAGTGACATCTATATTAAAGTTTGAGCACGTTTTCGTATGAGACTCTATGGAGGACCTATCTTGTTCTTACTAGTAGCGGAGGCTCTCCCTTCTATAGGGAATCCACAGAGACACCACAATGAATGTATCACAGTGTTGATGTACAGTTCTAGCCACACTTACACCACGTCGGATTTAGAACACTGCGTCCACGGCAATTAACAGCTGGGAACAACTGTGATGGCTCTTGGCTGATGCTCAGAAATCAGAGGCTGTCACTGACAGGGCAGTTCCTGTGCTGTGGGAAAATATCAATGCCCATGTCACTGTAACCTGGTCCCTATCCCGAAGAAAGAAGATGTCCTGAGAAACACTGAAATCATGTCAGGCAAAAGAGCTCAGTCTGTGGAAGCATGGCATGACGTGCATGTACAATGTCCTCTCTCTCTACTAACATGACCTCCAGAGTTTCCCTTTGGGTGTTAGCAAATTGGCACTTTAAATACTCACGACAAATTTTACAATCATTTTAGTAGCTGCTGAAATAGAGCTACATTTTTAATACAAGTGCAAAAGCATTTTGTGTAACCAGGCACCCCCCCCAGATCCCAACAGTACTTCTCAAGGCCCCCTCTCTGTTGTGTAATGCTCATGCTCAAAAGACGCCCCCTCTCTGCTCTTTTCAGTGCAGAACGGATGCCCGGGGGGCTACAGCAGCACCCCCTGACCCCTAACAAAATTTTTGTTATGAGACCTGGTCTGCCGATGCACTATTCTACCCTGCATTTTATATGAGCACTTTTTTTCAATTCTCCAAAATGCTGCTGGTAGCATATACAATGCTGCCCCACAGCTTTATTTGCAGTTTATGCAGAAGTTTTGTAGCTTTATCCAAATCTAATAGCAGAGATATATACAAACAATGGAAGTACTAGGCTCATACTAGCCAACCTTCCCGGAATGTCCGGGAGACTCCCGCATTTTGCGAGAGTCTCACAGACTCCCGGGAGAGTGTGGCAATCTCACGGATCTGCCCACTTCACTAGGAAGTGCTCATTTCCTAGTGAAGTGGGCAGAATTAGGTCCCAAACGCCGCGATTCCCAGTGAATCGCGGTGTTTGGTGGCGGGGGTCCAAAATGACGCGCATTTTGGAGCCCCGCCCCCATCACGCCCACCTCCCCCCAGCAGGCTCCCGGAAACCAACTTACTAAAGTTGGTAAGTATGACTAGGCTTTATATAAAGGGTTTTTTTTATATATAAAAAGTGTATATAGTGATAAAACGATGTAAAAGTTCCACAAAATAACCTGTGTAACATCTTTACTGATGTAGCTTATTTTCTGTTTCTTTAAATTACTTGTAAATAATAATTTATTACCTTGTGACAGTTTTCTACTTTATTACTGAAGTTAAACCCATTGAAATAAGGAATATTCAACTGAAAGAATTTTACGTTTTTAAATCTCCGGTGTAATATATAGTAAATAAGATAGGAGACTGAAGTATTACTGGCCTGATCTACTCATGGAAAGACATGTATTATACTGGACAACTTCCAGTGGATTTTAACGATATTGTGTCATTTTTCATGTAGAAGCAACCTGATTACTCTTTTTATAGGAGTAACCCTCCACTCTTGAGATGGAGAAATCAGGGAATACATTTCTGGTAAGGAAGAATTTGGAATCACTTACAAGCGATCTAATAGACCTCATTCAGACGGACTCTCTACACAACTTGTCTACAGGCTTTATACATCACTTTGTGTGTAGACAGATCTGCTGCGTATCTTTGTACACTTAACCTTTGGATGACCAAAACAATTTTGGAGTTTACTTAAACCTGTAGTCATGTTACCTTATTACACTATGTAGAACACAGGTGTTGGACATGCTTATGTTGACCGCCTGTTAAAAATCACGGCAAGTACAGATGAATTATCGTCTTTATTTGCTATTCTTTCCAGTGGAAGATTTTCAATATTATAGCTACAGGTCTTATGTACAGAGTATATCTGCATTGTAAACCTTCCCACAGACTATTCTGGGACATCTCAGATGTCTAATTTCTTTTCATGTCAAGCCAACATTTTCTCCCCTTCAACGGAACTGGAGTAACTGCTTTTACGCTTAAAAATAGATAAAAGAAAATTCTTAATAGTAATCACAAATCATGCAGAAGAAGGCATATGAATAAACCGTCACACTTCTTTAATAAAACAAGCTGATTCTATTACCCAGCTGGCTACGCTTTGTTCGACTTTGAAAAAAAACATGTTAATCTACATCAATTTAAAGAAAAACAAGGTGAGGGTGAAGATTTTTCTTTTACATATTCGTTTATGGCAAGAATATGTACATGAAACGGTGCTTAAAGCTAGGCTATGAACAGCTGGCTCACAACAGAGAAATTAAGGTCTAGGGCAGGGGTGTCCAACCTTTTAGCTTCCCTGGGCCACATTGGAAGACGACGAGTTGGTTTGGGCCGCACATAAGATACACTAACAATAACGATAGCTGATCATCCAAAAAACCATAGAAAACATAGTTAACATATATATATGAGAAAAAAAGTGATATATATATATATATATATATATATATATATATATATATATATATATGTATACATATATATATATATATATATATATGTATACATATATATATATATATATATATATATATATATGTATACATATATATATATATATATATATATATATATATATATCACTTTTTTTTCAAATCCCCCTATACTTACCTTTCAATCTCCCTGTTCAAAAAGTCCTCTCTAATTATTATACTATAATCAATTTTTGTATTGTTTCGATGCAATATCAATAAAGTGCATTTAAGCCAGACATTGTATATCAGGGTAACCTGACCAGGCCTGAGGTACCTGACATATCCATCACTGTGACCCCAAATTGTGACCTGTTTTGCTAATTACACCACTATGTTAGTTAAGGGATAACAACTTATAATGGGCCAAAGAGAATAATATATAATGCCTCATTAGTATTACAAGTAGAAGTATGTAGCAGGGAGATAAGGTCAATGATGCTCCAGGACCAGTTTTATTCACTGGTCAGCGTCCCTTGAAATAATAAAAAAAATCCCCCTTAACTTACCTTTTAATCGGCTTGTTCTCCTGTCCTCTTCTCTTCTTTTCTCCAATTCTGTGCTGCTGATTGTTCTTCTCGCGCGGGTGACTCCTCTGTGCTGCGCTCCACAATGGATGTTGGGCGTGATGACATCACGCCCGACATTCACTGTGAGCACCGCACAGAGGAGGAGACAAGTGAGGGAGCCGGAGTACCAGCTGACGTGACCGCGTGACCGCAAGGTAAGTATTTTCTTTTCTTTTTTTTTGCAGGATTTTTTTTTTCCATTAACAGTGCTGCCCCCTTGCCACAACCAAAACTCCTTCTGGGCCACATTCACAGGCGTGCTGGGCTGCATGCGACCCGCGGACCACGGGTTGGACAACCCTGGTCTAGGGGAATCATGTCATACAGGTATGAAGTTTATATTAAATTAGATCATCATCATCATTTATTTATATAGCCCCACTAATTACGCAGCGCTGTACAGAGAACTGACATCAGTCCCTACGCCAGTAGAGCTTACAGTCTAAGGGCCTGATTCATTAAGGATCTTAAATTAAGAAGTTTCTTATATAAGTCTCCTGGACAAAACCATGTCACAATGCAAGGGGTGCAAATTAGTTTTCTGTTTTGAACATAAGTTAAATACTGACTGATTTTTCATGTAGCACACAAATATTAACTTTAAATTTCAGTGTACAAATAAGCTATCAAGTATTTGACTTAAATAAGAAACTTCTTAATTTAAGATCCTTAATGAATCAGGCCCTAAATTCCCTAACACACAGACACACAGACTAAGGTCAATTTGATAGCAGCCAATTAACCTACTAGTATGTTTTTGGATTGTGGGAGGAAACTGGAGCGCCCGAAGGGAAACCCACGCAAACACGGGGAGAACATACAAACTCCCCACAGATAGATTTAAAAGACTATGGGGCAGATTGATATAGCAAAAAAAAATATTTTTAGTGAAAGTGACGCTTTTGCTCACGCTCCATAGAGATGCGATTAAAAGTAAGCGCTGTATAAACGTTAAAAAAGCTGCGGCCATGATGTTCTCAGGAACTTCGCAGCCAATTGAATCTGCAACTATGTGAGAAAAAAACATTTTATATCTTTGCTTATGGCCGGAATAAACATGTATTTTTATTTTTTATATTTATGTGAGAGGAATATCCAGTAGAAATGATAATTGATCCAAGGGAATGAATAGTTGCCAAACATCTGATGAACTGTTGGTCTAAACCAGGCTTAGCCAACCTGTGGCTTTCCAGGTACTGTGAAACTACAAGCCCCAATATGATTTGTCCGCCGATAGCCAGCCAGCAGCTAGCATGGTATGCTGGGACTTGTAGTTTAATAACACCTGGAGAGCCACCTGGTCTGGGACAATAAAACCATTTAGGGATGATATATAGCTGTATTATTGCTCCAACTTGAAGTTGGAAACTAAATAAAAGAAAATCTTTAAAATTCCATTTTATTAGTAAAGTGAAGTTGAAACTTACACAAGACACGGGTGTTTCAGCTGTCACTGTTTTCAAACCCGAAGGCTCCTTCTGCTGTGGTAATCAACAGGTACACTTTGAAAGTTTTAAAACCTATGCAGAAAGAAAACACTGGTAAGGCCGGGATTTACTCAATGGTAACATTTAGTATCAAGACAGCAGCCTAAATTGAATGTAATAAGAGTAAAATTTGCTCACAGCCTCTAGGAATAAACTGTTACAACTCCTGAATATATCATTTCACGTAGAGAACAGAATTTCCATGAGAAGTAGAATCTGTGGACAACTTTTGGAATGCCGTTTGCATCAACATTCTAGTGCTTATTTCAACCCTTCGATACAGAATAATAAGGCAACATTGGTCTATAGGCCCGAAGACTGTGGTGGGATTCAGCCGGTTTACACTGGTTCCCCAGAACTGATACCTAATTTTGAGCTCAGTTTGCCGAACCGGTGACTACAGGCTGAGGCAGCATGGCAGAGTGAAGGGGGAGCACAGACAGCATGGCAGAGTGAAGAAGGAGCACAGACAGCATGGCAGAGAGTGAAGGGGGAGCACAGACAGCATGGCAGAGAGTGAAGGGGGAGCACAGACAGCATGGCAGAGTGAAGGGGAAGCAAAGGCAGCATGGCAGAGTGAAGGGGGAGCACAGACAGCATGGCAGAGTGAAGGGGGAGCAAAGGCAGCATGGCAGTGAGTGAAGGGGGAGAAAAGGCAGCATGGCAGAGTGAAGGGGGAGCAAAGGCAGCATGGCAGAGAGTGAAGGGGGAGCAAAGGCAGCATGGCAGAGTGAAGGGGGAGCACAGACAGCATGGCAGAGTGAAGGGGGAGCAAAGGCAGCATGGCAGAGTGAAGGGGGAGCAAAGGCAGCGTGACAGAGTGTTTTGAGGGGCAAAAGCAGCAGCATGGCAGAGTGTGATGAAGAGGGGCATTACTGTGGCATAATTTGTAATGGGGGCACTATTGTGTGGCATAACATGACTCATTACTATTATTATCTTGATATAAGCAGCATATAATATTATTCGAGTATTACATTATTTGAATTTTAATATGCATATTAATTTGAGTATTAAATGCATGAAATATTAAACTACCTTTCTGTATATCTTTTTGTATACTTAAAACTGTCATTAGGGCAGAACCAGTTGTTAATTTATTTGAATCACACCACTGCCTGAAGGTTTTGCTTGATTGGTTAATCAGAACATAAATATGGTTCCACTGGGGATTGAACCCAGGACCTTCTGCATGTAAAGCAGACATGATAACCCCTACACTATGACACCAATACCTGCCTGAAGATATTGCTTCAGATCTTACAGTACAGTATGAGGTATAAAATAATAAAGGGGAAATATAGTAATCTTCCTCCCTCTAGTATAGCGAAAGTATCCACCTAAGTAAAGGAGACTGCTCTCCCAACAATTGCCCCTAGCCAAGCTAAGGAGCTCAGCAAGCCGTCCTCAACCAAGGAGTTGGAAGATGCTATTGAAGTAGTCCAGTGCACAACAGTTGCATCACTTGTTACTGTATAAAACGTTTAATCACCTCTTTTCCTCAGTCCTCCTTTTAATGCCATCTCACCACCTTGTTCCTTTCACTCCAAAGAGTGTGAGGCCCAGTTCACGGTTCTCCCTAAAACAGGTAATGACACATCCTGGATGACAGTTATTGACTTATCTCTCTTAACAACGAAAATGTGAAACTATATACAAAATTTTGTCTAAAAGACTACAGGAACTTCTTCCTGAGAGAACACAAGAAGACACCTCTGTATAATGTAATCACTTTAAGTCTAATTATATAATAAAACCACTATAACAATAGTGGAATCTAATAACTTTTGGAATTGGCTTTAAATAGTTACATATATTACATATCCAAGTAGGTATAAAATGTTAAAACAGCAACATAAACCACAAAAATCTAAAAGCAGGAATTTCCACATGGACAGATCTCCACTTTAACGTACCAAACTATATCATAGTTATCCAAAGTGTTAATAACTAGGAACTAGACAAGTCCCAAAGTATTATATAACAGTCAAATAATGGCTCAGTTTTTTGTTGCTGTTTTCACATTACAAAATGCTTATTTGAATATGCATTTAAACTAATTAACTATTTTAAGCCAATTCCAAGAGTTATTAGATTCTGCTATCGTCATAGTGGTTTTATTATATAACTATGCTTCTAATGACTTTATTGTACAGTGTTGTCTTCTTGTGTTCTCCTTCCATTGTTTTGGTGGAGGTTTAATTCCTTACCAGATGACAGCTTTATTTAAGTATCACAACATGGATATGCTTTGTTACATACATAGTTATAGTTTTTGATATGTTTGTATTTTTTTTCCAATCATCTTTTTAGGAACATTTTCTTTTAGACCTTCCTGATCTGATTCATAAAGAGCAGGTGGGGTTTGTTCCACAACAAGGCAACAGTATTAGAACCATTACTCTGATCAACTAAATTATATAGTTGGATCCTATGTATTTAAGGGATGTCACTAGGTTCAATAGACAGACCCTTGTTGCCACTCTCATGAATTATTTTCTGACTTTCCACTTGGTTTTCTTTGCACAGACACAGGAGGTAAATGTATCAAGCTGAGAGTTTCCAGCGTGTTTGAAAAGTGGAAATGTTGCCTATAGCAACCAATCAGATTCAAGCTTTCATTTTGTAGAATGTGCTAACTAAATGAATGATAGCTAGAATCTGATTGGTTTTTAAAACCCGCCGGAAAACTCTCAGCTTGATACATTTACCCCAAAGTTGGAGATTCGTTTGCCGGCGATTTTCCACGTGGACATGACCGTCATGTCCGTCTGCGCACATTGCCAGCCTTTATGGTAGGAATCTATGTCAATTGTTCTGAGCACATCTATAGGGTGCGAGGGAAAAAGAGCAGATTCCTGCCATAACATTGTCACAATGTGTCTCCGTGGACGTTCTGGAGACACATCATGCTGAGTTGAATGTTTAACTTGGCATTCAGTGCACATTTGCCTTTAACCTTATTTAATTGGATCCAGTTTTTTTTTACACTTCTTACAGAAAAAAATGATACCGCAGATTATTACTGAAGTAGTTTACTACCAGCTATAAATATATAATGTTGCGAAGCCCCTGACAGAGCTCCCTAAGAAGAAACTACCCAAGGTAGTTGACTGGACACCCGCTTTTGAGCCGGCATGTCAATCCTTAAAGGAAGCCCTGGTTCATGCTCCAGTACTGTTGGAGCCCGATTTTGACAATTTTGTGTTAATTCCTCCAGGCTAATTTATGTGCAGGCTGCATAAAGCAGTCTGATTGGTTAAAGGGGCAGGAGGCTGAATTATCTCCCACCAGGGTATGTGTGTAAACAGGGCCGGATTAAGCCAATGTAGGCCTCTGGGCTAAGTGTACTGTGAGCCCCCCCCTCAGCCAATTCACACCCCCCCAACCAGCCATAATGTATCACCTACACTCTTCCACTTTCCCCCTGATATGTAGACAAAAAGCACTTACCTATTTGCTGTCTCCTAGTCCTCTCCTCATCACTGCAGGCACCAGGTGCCTCTTTTTTCTTCTTGTTCTGTCATTGCGGACGCGGCCTCTGTGCACTGCTTAGTGTGGTCAGGTCACATGAGACCATAATCTCACGAGACCTTCTCACTAAGCAGCTTCACTGAGTACTGCGCCTGCACTAACCGCAGCTGGGCAGCTAACAGCACATCAGATTTGCTGTTAGCTGCCTAACAGGATGGAATGGAATGGGAGGGGAATGGCTGCACATATAATGACAGTCGGGGATGAGGCTGCCCGATCGCTGGCCTGTGTTATGAAAAAAAACCAACAAAAAAAACAATTATAGAACGCTGCCCACTAAAGATCTTTGTTAGGGCCCCCCAGTTGTCCGAGGCCCCTGGGCTACAGCCCAGAAAGACCATTACGTTCATCCAGCTCTGTGTGTAATCTGTATAAACGGAGGAGGACTGTTTGACCATGTAATGTATTATTATACCATCTGTAAAGTCTGTAAAGATAGCTAGTACCACATACTGGCATGTAACTATTCTTATTAGGACTACATGAACTAATAAAACATCACAGCTTCAAGATCCTGTTTTAACGACTACTTACCTGTGCTGTAATAACTGTGACCTACATGTTAGACCAATCTAATCCGTTATCCGGCTATTCTGAGGTTGGAACCCTGCATTCAGTACCAACACTCTACCCACTACCTGCAGCTCTGGCCAGTGTGATAGGCCAGGTGTACCAGCCCAGATGCCCAGCAAGGGGGTAGCCTAGCAGTGAGAGTTATCCAGAAGGAGGCGGTCCTAGGTGTCAGTGAAGGAGCCTAGTTGTAGCAGCAGCAAAAGCCCCTCCTACTGCGGTTATAGGGTGCATTTGGGATAAAGAAAAGGGGACGGTGGCAAGGCAAGCCCAGCCGGTCCCCAGCAACAACGGACAGTGTAGCATAGGAGGTTCATCCTGTTATACCCCATTCATACTGCACTAAAATCCCGGGTTTTTGCCGGGGCGAGCTCAAACGACCCGGGTCTTGATGCAGTATGAATGGTACAAGTAAAAAATCCCGGGTCTAAAAACCCGGGATTTATCGAGGGGTAATTCCCGGGTCGGACCCGGGTTGCCTGCACTATGAATGGTGCAACCCGGGTTTTTCAACCCGGGTTGCACAGAAAACAAGCTGATTGGCTGTCTGCCTGTCTCTGGAGGATTTGGAATTAGGCATTTCTCATTCATTTTATGCTTGCCAAAAAGAGGTCATTAATTTTCCATCTAGAAGTCTAGTCTTTTGGGGTAATCATTGAAATATGCAATGCCTAGCTTTAAAAGCTCATACAACCTTCCCTTAAATATATGTTTCCCAGTCTCTTTATGCCTTTCAGAAAGCCCTCCTAGACTAGTACGACTAAATATATAAGCCAATTGGAGGTATCCTTTATTCATTATTGTATTATTGTATTATTATATTGTGTATCACCATTTTTCAGCCAATGAAAACTGCTCTGTTGATGACTCCCACAAATTGCCAGGGCACAGACTTGTGCAGTATGAATGGGGTCAACCCGGGAAATTCCCGGGTCCGAGGTGCAGTATGAATGGTGTTTCTGAGCTGGGACGCTCCGAGCCCCGGCAAAAACCCGGCTTGAAAAACCCGGGATATTGCCGGGGCGGCAGTATGAAAGCGGTATTACAGAGACAATGCCTTGAGGCATGACTTAAATAATACTTTAACTCACAGACTAAAAGACGTCTGGTGGACATTTAGTTTTCTGTTAGGCACACAGACTAAATGGACATTTCAAATATGCAGTTTTAATTGCATAGTTGCAAGGGCAGGACATTTTTTGCAAGGACCTTAAAACAGAGGCAAAACATGTAAAACACATTTGAGATCACACTGGGGCTTTGAAGGTGTTACCTGAAAGAGATCCTTACAGCATATATCTCCCTAAAGAATTGAAAGATTCAACTTTCATCTCCCTACTAAATAATTACATTACATAAAGATTAATGCAAAGATTACTAATCATCTTAAGTCCCTCTATCAAAGTTTGATCCTTTCAGACCAGGCATGATCATTGGATAGGGAAGGGTGTGACAACACTATCAGGCTTCTTATTTTAATACACTTTGCTGAGAACATAACATTTCAGCTCTTGTGTCGATGCTGAATAGGCATCTGTTAGAATCAACTGGACATTCAAGCAACATGCGGTGATGCAGTTTTAGGTGGGTCCTTCATTCCTTTTAAAAATGTTGGCTCTTTATAAAAACCCCTCTGTACCTGTTAGAATAAATAGTTGCTTATCAGATCCCCTTAATATATTCAATGATTCAAGGAAGTGGTGCCTGCTAATGTCCTTAATGGGCATACTTTGTTTGGAAACCCTTTCTGCCCGAGGATGGTCGGAATATTCCAGTAAGAGATAAGTGGCCTGATGCCGTGAGTACAATGCCAGTTTGCATAGCATATCTTGTGTGAAATCATTCTGCACATGCCCAGTGGCCACAAACATATGTGCCTATGTAGATTTACATTTACTTACATTCTCTTGAGTCTGTAGAAATGGGACGGGGAGAGAAGGGGCATTCTAATGTAGGCTGCGTACAGTAAAGGCGTTTTCACGCAAATGCAAACAGACGCCGACTGTTACACAGACACATATATGCATGTCCGAGCTGCATGATATGCGTGTAGTCAACAGTAGGTGCAAATAGCAGATGATGATGATGATTACAGTCGCCAGCAACAGTGAATAGCTTATGATTGGATGTTTGCAAATGTTCCACTGATGCTGATAGGCGCTTTCTTTGCTGCGTTTTAAGCATTTTTCTCTGACAAACGTGAGATGGGGAGTTGTTTCTCCTGCATTAGAAAAGGCTTTTGAAGTTTTATTAATGTCTAATAGTGAATATATATTTTGCAAACAATGCAAATGGTTATAAACATGGGCATAAGTGTATGTGCTGTGGGCAGCACAGTGGCCTAGTGGTTAGCACTTCTGCCTCACAGCACTGGGGTCATGAGTTCAATTCCCAACCATGGCCTTATTTGTGTGGAGTTTGTATGTTCTCCCTGTGTTTGCGTGGGTTTCCTCCTGGTGCTCCGGTTTCCTCCCACACTCTAAAAACATACTAGTAGGTCAATTGGATGCTATCAAAATTGACCCTAGTCTCTCCCTCTCTGTCTGTCGATCTGTCTGTGTATGTGAGTGTGTGTCTATAATAGGGAATTTAGACTGTAAGCTCCAATGGGACAGGGACCATTGTGAATGTGTTCTCTGTACAGCGCTGCGGAATTAGAGGCGCTATAGAAATAAATGATGATGATGATGATGCCTGGCATAAACTAGGAACATATGCTTCTGGTGCCGCTGCTGGTGTCTTATGCTCAGTTGCTGCTTGTCTGGATCCTGGAATGTTGGAGGCCTGTTTAAAAAAAAAACAGGTACATGAAATTTTAAAGCCTAGCAATGAGTGAAAACTCTAGGCCTCCCTTCTCCAACCATCCAACCACTCATGTTAAATAATTAGACCTCCCTTGCTGCAACCAGCCTAGAACTAAATGAATAGCTTTCACTTGTAATAAATAGATCTATTTCCTCCAAACCTACCATAACATTAAATTAACAGTATTCACATTATCACATTACTCAGTATTCCTCAAAACAGCCCAGACATTAAATAATTAGTATTCACTTTTAATTCATAATTTTCCTTCTCCTCAATCTCAGACCCATGTTCAATAGACACCAAACCACCGCAGCAATAAATTATATTCCCACCACGCCACCTTAAATTAATAGTCACCACCATGACCTCAATATTAAACTAAATAGCCACCACCACCTATAAATTAAAGTTTCCCATCCACCATTAAATGATTGGCCTCCACCATCACCCCACCATTAAATTAATAGCCCCCAGATACAAGCACATTACATTCATAGCTCCCCTCTAAGCCCACAATTACTTTCTTCCATCCAGTGCTGTATATTGCAGAGGCAGACTCTTCTGTTTTCATCTATTCCCGCCTGTACACGCAGGACGGCGGGTGTACATGTCAGGTGGTGGACACCCCACATGTGATATGCTGTCAGCGAGAAGAGAAATTAAAGGCGATGACACACAGAGGGGAAGGGAGGAACAGGTCAGGACAATCCGTGGGCACATGCAGTATAGTGGCTGGTCCTTGGGGACAGCCACCAGGAAACACACCGTGCCCGTGCCTAGTGCTCAACCACCATATTCGCAGGCCAAGGAGAAGAGGGGGAAGGAAGGTTCCAGAAAACCTCCCGAAGTACGCGTCTTAAGGCCTATGGAATAGCGCTAACTAGCTATAAATAAATAGTATCCAAACTCCAGCAGTCACTGAAGTTCGTAACTACACCTTTTAAATATATTAGATGAGACAGCTACAGCACGTCTGTTCAGGCTCAGATTCCAGAATAGTTCACACAGGTGCAAAGGGAATTCATACACAATCAGAAGGTGTTGTCAGAGAAGATATACAAGAAACTCGATCAAGCAAGGCTTAATAAGACAAAAATAAAAGTAATAACACGTACACAATATTTGTAGTATATTGTATCTGTCAGAGGTGGAACTAGTGAGCTGTGGGCCCTGGTGCAGGGAGGCAGAGAGGAGGGAACCAGGGCCCCCGACCTTCTGCATCTGCCATGCAGCGGGCCCCATTATCTCCATGGGCCCCTGTGCACTGCACCTGCCGCACCAATGGTAGTTCCGCCACTGGTATCGATATATAATTAGCCAATCGTGATGGAAGAAAAGAAGCACAAACAACAGTAACACTTTTTCCATAGCAGACACTATCTTCTTCAGGAACAGGTTAACATATGTTTATGGAGGGAGGAAAAAACGTCCCTATAAATACACAACTTTATACACCAAGGGACGGATTCATCATACTGAGAGCAATATATGTTTGTCTGAGAACGCACGGAATTCAAGTTGCACGCGCCCGAATTCAACAAGGAACGGATCTGAAGATAATTGATCAATACCGGTGTAGGTCTGCTCTGCTCTACTACACAGGACACTGCAGGATACGTTCTGCACCTTTGTGGAATTCTCATTAGGACGCACAGGAAAAAAAATATTGAATTAATGTCATCTATTAATAAAAGAGGCATTAGTGGCACAACATTAAAAAAATGTTTAAAATTTTTTTTTTTTTTCTAATGTACATAAATTTGTACAACTGCTACTGATTGCATACTCCTGTTATAGCATGGATACACAGCCGTCATCATTAGTAAGCAGCACTTAGACTAGTCCTGCAGCTGGAGCAGAGATACGGCTGAAAAAAAAGTATCTTTGAGATGCCCAGAGCTTGGATACTAGTTCAAAAAAACACACATAAAACACAATTTACAAGTACTGATCTCCACAATCAGTTAATTAGTTAGCTTTTCAGATGGAGTTCTTGTCGATTTAAGATTCTTAACTTTTTAATACATATTTCATATTTCTGAAAGCTTAGAACAATATTTGATTACTGGTCAGTATACACCAATGTTTTTTTGATAATAAATTCAATCCTCTAATAATCTGAGACTGTAGGTGTTAACATCAACAGGCTTCAAATGAGTAATAGCAAAAAAATACTTCTTATGAGTATCAGCTACACGTATATTGAAATTCAGAAACGTTAGTGTACATGTAAGTAAAGGAAATGAGATAGTAATTATTACTACTCTATGAAGAGTTGTAAATCAGGCATACTTCCCTTCAATTAAAATGAGACATCATCAATGTATCTGGCACCAAGTATAATGAATCTCTATAAATATTATTATTCCAAATACACTTACTCTCCCGCATTCCCACCATCAGATTAGCAATCCTTGATACAGCTGAACGGCCCATTGTGACATATACATGTAGTCGGTAAAAGTTAGGCTTAAACTTAAAATACTTTATTTCTAATATACCTTTAGTAACGTTTAATAAGAAGGATATTTGATCCTCAAGTAAGGCAGTCATATTCCTCTTTATATTTACTATTAAAACTGACTTGATCGAATGGGGCTTGTAGGACAGGATATCACTATACAACATATCAGATCACAGAGCAGTATGCAGTGACAAGCCTTATAACCAAGCAGCACATTAGTTGGGTTACTAATCTACTAGCCTAATAATCTGTACTATCTGCTACACACCCTTTCTTCCAATTGCCACATTTAGCACTGCACAAACATGGGCATTGGGTATTTTTTGCCAGGCAGTGTAAAATAAATAAATAAATAAATATATATATATATATATATATATATATATATATATATATATATATATAAGCACACGGGACAGGGCGCCACAATGGTGTAGTATTGTTTGTATAAACATTACTAGAAGATATATATAGGTGAAAGTTTTAAAAATAATTCACAATAATATATATCAGTGGACGTGACAGTCTCACAAAAGATAAAGTACAGATGTGAACATATATGGCAATTGTGAGCAGAGACTTCATGCAGTCCCAAGAATATCCTTTCAATAGTGCAAATGTGTAACAAGTAAACAATCTTTTTCGCTTATCTGTATACTGGGCAGTTTCTCCAACTTTCCCTTGATAATTCCAATAATGGCACTTCTCCTATGATAGTAATCTCTATTGATGCTGCTGGAACATCTCATCAGTACACAGAATGGATAAAAAGAAGACCCATCATAGTGTCACACTGTATGATCGGTGGATTTATTGCACAATAGGTAAGTAGCACACTTACATAAAAACAACAACAAAATGCATATCTGGGTTTCTTTGTGGCATCCATCAGCAGTTGGTAAATTCAAATGAGTTCAGCTAAATTGTCCAATGGAAGCTTGGTCACAATAACAAATGGTTTGAAAGCTCCTTCCTCACAGCAAACAAACAGGGTGTGTCTGAGTCAGTACAAAGACCTGGGTCCATGACCCTGGTCACGACCAGGGTTCTTCCCGTGTTGGAGTCGCATACCCTGCTATCTGCAAGGTGTTCCTGGGTTATTCGACCTGGGTTCAGTTAAAACCAGCTCATTGGAGGGCTCAACTTGAAAAAGCGACACAGGTCCACTGTGAAAGGCGGCGACCTGGGAAATTACCCGGGACCAAAGTACAGTGTGAAGGGTTGTAACACGGGTTGAATATGTGTTCATTATCCTGTGTCTGACCCGGGATTTTTGTGAGATAGGGGTATAATAGTGATCAGCCGTGGACTATTTTGCTGTGATGCTCAGCACAATACCAGGTGAACACAGAGTTTCCTAACCCCATCTCCCACTGCCTACCATACAATATGGGCCTATGATTCATTAAGGAAAGTAAGGAAAAAAAAGGAGTAACTTTTCTCCTGGACAAACCAATTTACAACGCAAGAGGCGCAAATTAGTTTATAATTTTGCACATAAGTTAAATACTGGCTGTCTTTTCATGTAGCACACAAATACTTTATGGCTTAATTTTTTAAAAAAACGTTTCTTCAGATCCACTTGAGGTCGAATACGGACATGCATACACCCGAATTACGTGCATTTTAAAAATAATGATGCATCAGGCCCACTGTGTGTACAGTTGTACCTGACAAGAAATACTATCTCCCTGTTATTATTATTATTATTATTATCGTAGATTTGTAAGGCAGTGCAGTACAGTAGGGAAAACAGGATGTACATAAAACAGGGACATACAAGGTAAACAAAATAAATGCAGACATGAAAACAAAGGGTATGGAGGACACTACTCAATCTAAGTGGAAAAGGGCACAGCTGAAACAAGTGAGCAATTGTGGCTCAGAGTGGAGATTGGGGCAGCTGTGAGGGTGCATTAGGGTAAATAGTATCATCGGGGATAAGGTCACCTCTAAAAAACAGATGGGTTTTCAGAGATCATCTAAAGATTTGAAGGCTGTGGGAAAACCTGATTGGGCAATGTAGGGAATTCTATCAGTAGGGAGAAGCACGGGTGAAGTCTTGTAGGCAGGAGTGAGAGTTGGTTACCTGAGACGAGACAAGGCGCAGGTCAGAGGTAGAACGGGAAAGTATTTTGATATGAGATTTGAGGTGTATGAAGGGGTGGTATTGTTGAGGGCTTTGTACAGTAGGTAAGGGTGAGTAATTTGACTTGAATTCTAGAGAACATAGGGAGCCAGTGTAAGAATTTGCAAAGTGGTGCAGCAGATGTGGAACGGTGAGAGACGAAGATCAGTCTTGCAGCAGCATTTAGGATGGATTGAATTGGGGATTCATGGGTATCGGGAATGCCAAATAGCAGGAGGTTGCAGTAGTCAAGACTGGAAATGATGAGAAAATGGATAAGAGATTTGGTAGCATGTTGGGTAAGAAAAGGGCGTATTCTGGCAATATTTTTAAGGTGGAGTCGACAGGACTGAAGGAGTCTGGATGTGAGGAATAAAGCAGAGGGTGGAGTAAAGTATGACACCAAGGCAGCAGGCTTTGTTGACTGAGGAAATTGTGGTGTTATTGACAGTGAGGGAGATTTGAGGGGAGGTGGTGACTCTGGCAGTAGGGAAGATGATAAGTTCTGTTTTGCACATGTTGAGCTTTAGGTAGCATTGGGACATCCATGTGGAGATAGCAGAAAGGCAGTTGGTTACACGAGATAGTACAGAAGGGGAGAGGTCAGGGAAAGAGATATAGATTTGGATGTCATCAGCATAGAGGTGGTACTGGAGGCTGAATGAGCGAATTAGTTCCCCAAGAGAAGAAGTGTAGAGTGAAAAAAGCAAAGGGCCAAGAACAGAACCTTTTTTTGGACCTCAACAGATAGTGGGAGTGGAGGGGAGGATGTGCCAGAGGTAAACACACTAAAGAAACAGGTTTGATGGGAAGGAGGTTAACCAGGGAAGAACTGTGTCACAAGGGCCAATGGAGTAAAGGGTGTGTATGAGAAGATGGTGATCAACAGTGTCAAAAGCAGCAGAGAGGTCCAGGAGAATAAATATGGAGTAATGAACTTTAGACTTTGTAGTAAGTAGATCATTGATCATTTTTGTGACAGCAGTTTCAGTGGAATGTTGGAAGCGAAAGCTTGATTGCAAAGAGTCAAGAATGGAGTGAGAGGAGAGAGTGTGAGACAGTACACTAATCGCTTAGGTAGTTTAGAGGCAGAGGGGCGGAGTGAAATAGGGCGGTAGGCTGGATCAAAAGATGGTTTCTCTAAAATTGGTGAGATGAGCGCATGTTTAAAGGAGGATGGAAATGCGAGACAGGTTGAAGAGGTGAGCTAGTGGTGGGCATACAGTGGTGGAGAGGGAGCAGAGAAGCTGGGAGGGAACTGGATCGAGATGACAGGTTATAGGATGAGATAATGAGATGAGTGCAGAGATTTTGTTTAGTTTACAATTACTGGAGAGAAAGAGATAAGGGTTGATTGTGGAGAGTGGATGAAGGTGAGTAGAGTGGGTGGAATTTGGCATGAGGAAATATCTTGTTGAATAGTGCTAGTTTTGTCTTTGAAGTAGGTGCCAAAATCATGGGCTGTGAAGGAAGGAGCGAGAGGAGGTGCAAGTGGGCAGAGAAGTGAGTTTAAGGTGGCAAAGTGGTAACGTGGGCTAGAAGCGTGGGTGGATATTAAAGATTTGAAGTATGTTTGGTCATTGAAAGGGCATTGTTCTAAGATGAAACGATGAATTTATAGTGGAGGAAATCGGGATAGGAACAAGGTGGCGCTCTGCAATGAGGGAGCACTTCTGCAGGTAACGGGTCTGTTTGGTTTGTCATCAGAGACTGTATGTGGTAACTAGACCTGCATTGACTAGGGCTGGAATGGTCGGAGAGTGGGAAGACTAAATTAGAGAAACTAGAGATGGAGCAGTAGCTGGAGAAGGTGAAGGGAGTGCCCATCACAGTGGGTGGGAGATGAGGTCCATTGGGAGAGACCAAAGGAGGAAGTAAGTGAAAGAAGTTTAGTGGCAGAAGAGACAGTGGGATTATCAATGGGAATGCTGAAATCACCTATTTTGAGAATAGCAGATCAAAGGACAGGAACTAACTGAACTGGGCCGCAAATTTGCCAAGAAATTGGGAAATCGGACCTGGAAATAACAGTGTAGACTTCAAAGGAAGAGGATGAGAGGGAGGATTTAGAGGGTATGACTTGGAAGGTGCAGCTTGGAGACAATAGAACTACTACTCCACCACCTTGTCTGTGTCCGGGTCTGGGAGTATGGCTGAGGGAGAGTCCCCTGTAGGCGAAAGCTGCAGGTGATGTAGTATCAGAAGAGGTGAGCCAAGTTTCTGTAATGGCAAGGAAGTCTACGGATTTAGAAATTAATAGATCATGAATGGATGCAAGTCTGTTACAATCAGATCTGGCATCCCATAGTGCACATGATGAGAAGGGAAGAGAGGGTAGTGGAGATATGTGGACATGGGCTGGCTGGAAAATTGTAGCCCAGGGGGCGAAACTTGGCTCAGCAGCCTATTAGGAACATTTTAAACAAAATTTGCAGGTAGCCCAGTGATCCAGTCAAAGGCAGCCACTATGGGACCAGCCCAGGGGTCAAATGCCCACCTGCCCCCAGCCAAGCTAGTATGTGGATAAGTTTGGCGGGATTGGAAGTATGGGGTGGAGGCAAAGGTTTGGGGGAGGAGCGTGAGCAGATAGTGGGGATTGTACGGCGCCCACGGTTAGGAGGGATGTCACCAGCAGCCATGAGAAAGAGCAGGGTGAGAAAGAGGATATGCCAGGATGATTTCTGGGTGTTAGGCTTATTTCTGTCTATGTAGGCTGCTAAGTGTGGTGGTTGCAAAAGACAAAACAGATCATGTGTACAGACTAGTGAGGAGGGAAGTAGTGAAGGGTAAATAATAATAGGGGAGAGAGAGATAGGATGATGGAGAGAGGAAGAGTCTGGAAATGGTGGTGCAAGTGAATAGGAGAAAGTGAGTTTGTAAACTGAGTAGGTGCATGATGGAGAGATGTGGATTAATCTGTATTAGCTAGGGTAGGTAATGAGCAGATTACTATTTACCTTCTATCTCTAAAGAGAAGCATGTGAATGGAACTGCAGACTGCCATAAAATAATTGTCACAATAACTTCCTAAACACTATGGTATAATGGACTAGGGGGTAAATGTATCATAGTGCGGGTTGTACAAGTCGCCGGAAATCCGCGAGATGACAGCTTAAATTTAAAGCGGCGCTGCCTTGTAAAGGGAAGCTTCCCTTTACAAGGCAGCGCCGCTTTAAATTTAAGCTGTCATCTCGCAGATTTCCGGCGACTTGTACAACCCGCACTATGATACATTTATCCCTAGGTGTTCGTAAAAAAAAAATCTGAAATAACCTACTTATGCATAAGTACATCAGCGTGATGAGCTCATGCTTTTACACAAACTTGTCATGTAACATTTTATAATAAGGACATTATGAAAATTGCAAGGTTCCTAAAAACTAATTTATAGCATGCTCTGAAGAGCTATTTTAGTTAATGCATCCTGTCAGAAGTGTGCTCACTCTACAATAAATCTGTGATTACCAGTGGGGGTCATTTATGAATCATAAAAATGTAGAGGCAGTGCATTCATTTTTGTGCTATTATATGTGTCACATTTATACAATTTAATTTCATTGATTAACGTTTGCATATAAATACATTCTATTCTATTCTAAGGCGCAAAAACAAGTCTTTCTGAAAGTATTGGTTGTTGCTCAATCCCAGCCACTTCCAATGACATCCAAAAAGGTAGTGCAGACACCCACTACACCTGCAATATTTTCCTTAATCTTCAACCCTTGAATTTCATGGCAGTATCTCATTTTTACATTTGGCCACAGAATAAATTGTTTTAATTGGGTAAACCCACAATTGTAATATCCATTTTTTCCCACGTCTGGCCTTCCACTCTTATCAGGAGCACACTTTTGTACCCCTCCAGTTGTTGCCAAATCTGTATTTGTCTCAGTATTGGCTGAATATGTCACAAGAATGTATGTGGGATATGAGAAAAATCTAAAAAAAATAAAGATACAATGGGGATGACATGTGAGATATACACGGGCAGGCTGGGCTGAAGGACAAGGGGCATAGTTGCTTACTCTCCCGGAATTCCTGAATTTCTGGGAATCCTCGCAGACTTCCGAGAGAGCAGAGCAACCTCCTGGATAAATTATTAAATTACATGGAGAGGGCGGGGCTTAGTGACGCAAATAACACATCATTCCAACCCCCCCACCACACACACACTGGTATAGGGCAAAATGGCTATGCCCGCTTAGGGGATAGGGCTTAGTGATGCGATTTTCTGAGCCCCGCCCCCACCTGCCCCTCCCAGAACCCAAAACAAAAGGTAGGCAAGTATAGTAAGGGGGCATCGGCCACCTGGGCTGGCCCCTTACTGGGCTACCTTGGGCTGGGTCACTGGCCCACCTGCATTTTTTTCCCTTTAAAATGTTTCTAATAGGCTGCTGAGTCCAGTCTTGCCCCTCGGCCTAAAATTTGCCAGCCCTCCCCTGGAGATATACTTAACTTAAAAATAAATAATTAGTTACAATTTGTTACAGGGTTTAAGAAAAGATCAGAGTATTTCATGACTTTATTTTACACCATATTTAAAATCAGCTATGACGCAATAAATGGCAGGTGCAACACAGCATACAAACATGACCACTGGGAGCAGGATCATACTAAACATAAACTGCATTTTTTTTTTGTGACTCAACAGCAAATATGTCTTTGTTGGCAATATAAGCAGAAATCAAAGCAAAGTTCGTCTGAAATTCCAAAACACAGGAACTGCGGAACAGTGAAATAGTAAATGTAGGAGGAGGAGGAGGAGGTGGATCGTGGAGGGAGAAAGGGGGAATCTCACTTCCTGCACTGGTCAGCCAGGCTGCCAATCCACAGGGTGTACATTCTCCTGGGTTTTAACTAGGAGTCGCACTACTCCGTCAGTACATATTGTTCAGGAGATTGAGGGGAGGAACAGACTTGTTCTCACAGGCAGCCTGAAGGGGAGATCACAGAGCTGGAGTCTCGCTGGCACATTCACCATCAAGCACACACCGGGAAAGGGGGACTCGTAATATTACACATTAAGCGCAAGTTGCCTGCAGGAGCACGTGCAATAGAACGCTCGCAACCCTCAGCTGCGCTACGATCCGCCGCAAACTTTGTCTATCTGCTGCAAGAGACCAGATTTGCCTAGGGATAAACAAGTGTGTGTGTGCAAGGAGCCCAGAGACAGCCTTGATCTGGTGGGAATTCCTATAGCAACAAGTGAGAGACGGACGAGTAGACCTGGGATCCGGCTGAGCAAGTTTATACTGTATCACTGGTGTCTCCTAGAAAAGCCTTATTGGGGGTAATAATGAGAAATATTTGGATACTGCTTACATTTGGCTTGCTGGCCCTTGTGTCCGGGGAAACGGTGAGTATATCTATAATACAATAATGCCTTCCAGATACAGTAGTGCGAGGCTGTGATTGCATAGAAGCTGTTATTTTGCATTATATAGCAGCTAGGTCATTCTTCCTGGGAGCTGAGCTCTGTAGTGTCCTGGAAGTTTCACAAACATATTTACTTCTATCTGCAACGCTCAGTTGTGTGTGTATATATAGATTTTGTTACCTGGAATGTCAATTGCAAATCAAAGTGGTTACTGTGTCAGCCTGTAGCTTTGGCAGTGTGCAGAACCTCTAGGAAACAATAGCTGTAATTAGGATAATTCCAGTTTGCTTTACTAAATACAGACTTTTCCAACAGGCAATATTAAAGGCTAATTAGCCCTAATCTTATCTACTTCGATTTATTTCCAGTTAAACGTGGATTGTTTACTGAGTAACATTTCTGGCTGAGAGTGACGTTAAACAAGGGAAAGTAGGAATTTCTCATATGATGGTTCTACCCACAAAAGTGATCTGTAATTAAAATGTAAAGTTTATTTTGGGACATTGTGTGGATCCCAGTAGCCCGTGTTAGTTTACAAGCTGTGAGGCTGTTTTATTTGCTTTGTGGAAACCGAAGCTTTTCCTTACGTGTTTGTGATTCACAATATGAATTGTTATGGCATTGCATGTATTAAGTCGTGTGTGTGTATATAATATATTTAATATTTTACATTAAGTAATGCAACACAGTATGCAGAATATATTGACAGAAATCTAAGTGACATGCATTGCTTTATCAAGTCCCCATGATGTCATTTCTTGGTTCACAGTATTGTAATAGTTTCCTAAATTGCCCAATCTTTGTAAATGGTTAATAACTTGAGACCCCAGCGGTCCTTGTGTATTCTAGGCTAAGTGAAATTTGTTAACCGCTTGATAAATGTCATGGAATGCGAAGTTTAATTTTAGAACGTGGACATAAAGGATTAGAACGTTGTGAAGATCGCTAGATAAGACTGATGATGGATATTCTAAACATGCATTAGATGCTGTGTGGAGAGGGTCGTTTAAAGAGCTGCTAAAGTTTCGTTAACCTATTAATTGATGGCTTTAAAAATGAGTCCCCCCAGTGCTTCAGCTGTGTTTATGATATTCCATGTACCCTCCCCCACTTCCTGCTAAGCTTCACCCACTCCAGATTCCCCCGTTTGTTGACAGAGCCACCAGACCAGTGCAGACTGAAAAAAGTTGTTGTGAGGCTTCAACATTTTTCTGTTTGAAGAATATATGTCCAGCCATTAGTTTTGTTCCCTGTTGACTTATTTATCAAATATAACCAAATATTTTTTTGTGGGAAGACAATCCTAGTATGTTTCTGCCTGACACCAGGGTAGTTATAGAATGTATTTTGTGCTGACTGAATGAAGGGGAAAAAAAAATAAATATATATTTCAGAAACATTCAAGTGGTTTGTGTCCTGCCCTGGAGTACATAATGTCTAGACTCCAGAGTGTTCTTGTGAAACACTGATGGAGCAGATAAAATCATTTGTACAGTCTTCACTTACAAATAGTAACGCAAGTCCCCAGGGGTCCTTATATTCTAAAATTTTACATATACAGCTCATATTGGATTTGAATCTATATGCTTGTATGAGTATGAATTGATCAGTTATAAACTTCCCTGTTTACTGATTTATTATTATTATTTTTTCTTTTTCCCAGTAACAAAATGTCATTTTATGCAATGTTGTTCCATTGGAGACCTTTGTAGCTGCAATTTGGTTGCCAGTACCTTTTAACCTATCATATTAAACTTGATTTAATTAAGATTGGCCATGTAGCCTAACCCATTGGAGAGGATGAAGCAGTTTGTTGCTGCTGTTCTACAGACGCAGTCACTGTGTTCTGTGCACAAGCAATTTGAGGTTCATGATCAGTTCCCAGTATCTTACTACTGGGTCTTCATCTAAGTATAAATGGGCTGTTTTTTATGGTTTTTATGTATTGTACCAAGAGGAGTCTACCTTCAGTACGTTTATATGTTACATTGATGACATATATGAATATTGTCCTGTTTTGTTTGCAGAGCATGCTACACATGTAGAATAATAATCTAAGTGAAACCTACTATTAATACTCAACAGTACTCCATAAATAGTTTTTGTGTATTTATTTTGTCATTCTGTTCCTAGATAAGATGTCATTTCCTTCCACAGTTTTCTATGCATTGTTTTTATTGCCTAACCTTTCACACTTTGTGACACCTGCGAGTTCCTTCACATACCAGCAATCCTTTCCACATTGAGTGTTTACTAGCATGGCCCAAGGGTACGAAACTGCACTAAAACCATAGCAACCAATAAGACATAGGCTTTCATTATCTGGCTTGCCCCAGACAGATGCAAGCTAACTGCTGATTTGTTGCTATGATCTTAGTGCAGATTTGTACCTTTTTAGGTAACCTTGGTAAATAACCCTCAGCGTCTTGTGTTTGTTTGTGAGGCTGAGCGCTCTGGCTTCAATTAAGTTATCACAAGAGTAAATGTATACACTCCAGTCACTTTCAGAGATGCACGTTTTTATATTTTCTGAATAGCAAATGAGCTCTTACAAATTCAAAGCGGAAAACAGCTATGTGGAAAATAAAACTGATAAAATCTCCACATTCCATGGCATAGAGGGAGGGGGCCCCCTACCCGTTCCTGTGACTCAAATACCACATTTTTTTTTTTCCTTTTTACAAACATTCTGGAAGCAATTGAGTGAAAATGGGATCATTGAACAAAACCAGCTGCTCTCACAGACTCTTAGCTGCTTTTACTGAAGTTTTCTATTGCATGACGCAGAAGTGTGAAGGCTGAAATTGGGCCACTGGACTTTACTAAACTACAATAGAGGAATCTCGCCTATATAATGTTTGACTTAATTTTCTTTGTCGCCAAAATTCTTTTTGATGTGCGTCAATATTTATTATTACATCTTGCAATTTTTCGTTAAAAGGCAATTCTTCATACGTATAAAAAAAAAGTGTTTTAGGGTCCTGTCCCACAGGGCCACAGTGTGTTTTGTAACATTTTGTAAATTCTGGGTTCCTTTCACATGAGCGTTTTCCAGATCTACGTTGATCGTGATAGAGAGGGAAGAGAAGACAATGGTGGGGGAGATTTAATTGCTGGTAATGTGGCGCACAGACATCACCACGAAGTCGGGGTGGGCACAATGTCAGCTGTTACGATAGGAATCTCCGCTCAATTTTCTGCGTACCTCCATAGGGCACGAGAAAAAAAATGAGCAGAGATCCCTGACGTTACATCGGAGCAATGTGTCTTCATGAACGTCCCGGAGACACATCACGCTGAATTGAATCTCCCCCTAAAATTTGCAGTTACCCCCTAAGGGTAGTATCACATGAGCGATTAGCGCACCAGCTTGTAGGTGCTGCGTTTAACTGCAAAAAGCACTGATAACGGTGACTCAGATATAGGGGCATATTCAATTCCGATCCCCGGTAACGTGCATTACCGCGGAAACTGCGCAGTACTGCCGGTAATACGGTACCGCAATAACGCGGATTTTCGCGAACGAAAATCCACGTTATTGCGGTACCGCGGATTAGGTTCGCGGCCGTTCCGACGCCATCCTGCGGATCGGGATCGTAATTGAATAAGCCCCATAGTGTTTTTATGCTCTACATTGACTGGTTCTGAGCCTTGATTAATTGCACTTAAAAACTCTTATGACTACATCTGTAAATCTGCGGTCTTGGCTTTGGTTGGCTGGGGCGACTGACATGATGTCATTACTGCTAAAAGGACAAATAGTGACTGGTTTTGAGACAGACACCGAAATGCAGCTGCATTCAGTCTTCACTTGTGATGCTGTGTTGACATTCAAAGAAAGATAAAAAGGGATTTTTTTTTTAACTTTTACAACATTTCAAGATATAATTTAGAATTTTATTTTTTTTTTTGTCTTTAAGGCTAGCATCATGATGCGCCCTATGCAGTTTTTTTAAGGTCCGTGAACACATAACCTGATGTAATCAGCTTACGAGATACGTTTATCAATTCCGATGGAAACATAATGGGCATTAAATGTAAATTGCAAGTTGATCCAAATGGCACTTTGTGACAAACACATTTCTATGTGAACGGTTCTCTAAAATGCCAGAATGACCTTGTATGTACCATTGGTAGTAAGTGACGGGATATTTTATCAGTCCTCTTAGTCTTTTCAATACCATATTTGTCCAGACAGAAAAACAGATAATTCTCAGGATGCAAGGCTGATCTCCATGCACTGCGTTCATTGGGAGTAATGCACCATAGTGTATTTGCAGCCACTTCATGAGTATGTACTCTTAACTATAAAAACCCATATAGCGACACAACCTTTCATTTCTGCCCAAGACCTAGATCTGGTTTAATTTATATACCCATTTATATATGGCCGTGTTTAAAATTGGATATTGATCCTGTTATTCCTGTCCTGTGTCCTCCCTACAGAGAGTACTATGGTAATCCTTATGCGGAATGACACAGGATTATCGTAAACAAACACATTGCCATCAAATTCAATCACCTACAGGTTAGAGGCAGACACCGTGGATCTTCGTAAATTGACAGATTTCGTTCTCGTGAAAATTGGTTCAGCTCACAAAAATGGAGGCCTCCGCTGTGTTTAGGTGCTGGGTGCACTTTAAGAACTGAATGCTACTTAATATTATTCATTGGTTTGCACCCAGCCATTACTTTGAAGTTGTTTGTCAGTTTCACATAGCTGTTATCCTCGAGGTTTAAGTCCTCGTTAGATGTCAATCACTTGCCCCTTCTGTGTTTTCTGCATCAACCTTCACTCATCCAGGTCTAAGTGTAATCCAGATGTCTATGATCTCATTGGGGAGGGGTGGTCCTCCATCTATGTAGAAGTCACACGATGAGGCCAGAGAAAACATGTAGTCTTATTTTTTTAGGTGTCTGACTAGTAGGGGGTGGGGAATTCCAGCTGAATATAAATCCATGATGAATAGCAAGAAGCTCGGAGGTTATAGGGGTTGTTTATGAGAAACTGTTAACTTAATTTATATATCCCCTATGTTTTTGAAAGTTTTTCCTGCCTTTAGTGAACAAAATATCTCCACACTCACCCTCTCTTCTTTCCTGTAAGTCAAAGGGATAAAGTGTGATGTCTTTTTCTTCTGTCTTTTGACTTTCATTCCTCTTATCTGCAAGCAGAGGTAGATCACCTCTGAGAGGTCACTCAGAGGGGTCACTTAAGGTTGAAACCGTAACCTCTTTACAAAAATAAATCTATCCCCAAAATCGGTCAAATTTTAAAGGATTTTTTTCGTAAAGGGACATAATATCCAAGGTTAATCCATTTTTGTAAGGTTAGTTTGGGGAGGAATTTTCTCACATCTCGTTCCTTTTTGAATAGAATAAGCAAAATAAAGCTCTGAAAATATTTTCAATAATCCAGCAGCTTCAGTGGAATTTGTGAGCTAGACCAAAATGTGGAAAACCTGAGCATGCAAAGATCGCTTTGCTTTTTACACTGTTACCCATGTAAACAGATGCATGCAGGCACCTCAGGCAAGGGCCTGAAAACTTTTCTGTGAATGAGCACAACCAATCAATGGAAACTCCTGTGTGCACAAACATCCGGAGGAGGCATGCAACCTCCCCAGTATGCAGCTGCCAATCAGAGCTTGCAGGGGTGGCAGTAACGTTGTCTGTCTTGTGTCCTAGGGTGTTTTAAAATTGATTGTGCAAAGAACATAAACCCCCATGCAGCATCGGTGTCATTGCTATGTTGGGATGTGTGATTAATGCACACAAGATTATGTGACAAAGGATCACATGATAACAATGTTGTATGCAGCACAGCTGGTGCATAGTAAACTTTCGCATTTGCTTGTTACTGTACCGTATATGAATCCTTTTGTTGCTTTTAGTTTTCAGGCTGAGTGAAAACTGCACCGTACACATCACTGCAGAACGTGGATATGAGAACCTTACGGACCTTGCACCAAGTTTTGATACATTCCTTGTGGAATGTAAAGAACAGTTATACAAATATGGCAGAATAAAGCTAACATTAGCTGGATGATGTTGACTACAGAATTCTTCCCAACAGTTCCATTTTTGGTCGGACTGTCCCAATTCATGGGCAACAAAAGAGGGGTGGCTTCGTTGTAATTTGGGGAAAGGGGTGCTTGTGTTTTGATTTTTTGCTTTTATTGTTGGTACTTCCTTTCTGACCAGTCCTCAATTCAAATGGAGTCCCTGTCTCAGTGGAGCTTACAGTCTAAATTCTCTTCCACATACTCATGCTCATATTTGCCTATTTGTATTTATTTTTTTGCGGGATTGTGGAAGGAAGCCGATGCAGACACAGGCAGAACATACAAACTCCACACTGTAAGACTGCAAAGCCCACCATATAACCAGATCGGGTCCTGGGGCCCTAGGCAAGATACTGGCTTCATGTACCCTGACTTATTAAGTGGGGTGAGAGGGGACTGTAGGCAAACTGCATCTGTAAATGTTTTATTCTTGAATCTACAGTTCTATTTGAGTTTTGGCAGCAAGTTAATGTTTGTTTCTACCAAAAGCCAGAATGTTTCTAATTAAAGCTTTATTGCATGTAAACACAATTATTGGGGAGGTAAGCAAGGATTTGCTGTTTATAGACTTTCAATCACTTTAGACTTTTTCAATCTTTTTATGTTTGATTGGATAATGTATATTATCTTCTAAAGAGATGACCGATGTTGGCAAGTGGTTATTGCCTGTCCTAATCCTGTTGATTTGTATCTTTTTAATTTACTTTTTAATACTTTTGTTGCAATAATTCTCAGACAACAGATGCAGTCGGCTTTTTTTCAGTGCCCAATATTAAGGCCTCCTACTCGATTGCCTTGAAAAATCACTAGTAAAAGCACCTTTCAGATGCTGTGCATTCCATGTGTGTCTTTACTAACGTTCATATGCTGAAGATATGCGTTTACAAAAGCGTTCAGTCTCTATTTAACAATCGTCTGACTAGAGGAAGATAGACTTCCTGTTCTATCACAAACGCATGTAAAAGCGCAATTTTGTTGTCCATACACAATAGCTTAAGTGGACCGTAGGTGGTGTAAGCTTTGCCAAGGCATTTTGTGGTGTGCATCTCGTAAACTAGGTCTACAGCACGCTGAACCTTCATCATCATCATTTATTTATATAGCGCCACTAATTCTGCAGCGCTCTTCAGAGAACGCATTTACATCAGTCCCTGCCCCATTGGAGCTTAGTATAAATTCCCTAATATAGGCACACAGACAGTTTTTTTATAGCAGCCAATTAACCTACCAGTATGTTTTTGGAGTGTGGGAGGAAACCGGAGCACCCGGAGGAAACCCACACAAGCACAGGGAGAACATACAAACTCCACACATGGTCTGGAATCAAACTCATGACCCCAGTGCTGTAAGGCAGAAGTGCTGGCCACTGTGCTGCCCTTTTGCACTTTGAACCATTTAGCAGCTATAACATCTCAAAGCATTTCATTTTTTTAAAAGACTATGATAGTGACCAACTGCAGTGATTTTGCTGGATTACACCGTTTCATTTGATTCCTGGACCAACACAATATAAAAATAGACTTGTACCCAGGCCAAGCCATTTATAGCATTTTATGTGTGGTGCAGAAATCGTTGCTTATCTTACTTCCTGTCTTTGCAATGCCTGAATAGTATGTGGAACAGATGGCCTCTCTGCTATCTGACCATAGATAAAAAGTAATAAATGATTACTTGTCTGTAGCCTTTCTATGGATGTACAGGCACCACGTGTCAGGTTAGTGGGCAAATTAAACTTTTTTTTTTTTTTTTTTTTTTTTCCCCCTATATTCATTTGCAAATTTCAAACAAAAAAAACCTTTTTTTTGTAAATAAAAATCTTAAACACAAAAGATCCACTCTTGGGTTCATAGAGGCAAAATGTCGCTCTTGCACATTTAGGGCTAGATATACTAAGCTGCGGGTTTGAAAAAGTGGGGATGTTGCCTATAGCAACCAATCAGATTCTAGCTATCATTTTATAGAAGGTACTAAATAAATGAAAGCTAGAATCTGATTGGTTGCTATAGGCAACATCCTCACTTTTTCAAACCCGCAGCTTAGTAAATCTAGCCCTTAGTGTTGGTGGTGGATAATCTTTGCACAAGAAATTGTTAGTAAGGGCTTCTGTTTGTAGTCTTTCATATGTGGTACTAGATTTGCTTTTGATTTTTCTTTTAGCACCTTCATGACCGGGATTATTTTATTTTCATGACCAGACCACGTTTGTTTTTCATGTTGTGGCCGAAAATTTTGCTGCTCTTGCATGTTTTTTTTGTTGTAGTAATGTATTGTTTCTTACAGAAAATTGTTGAAAATAAAAAAAATAATATTTTGGTGTCTACATATGTATTCCTTTGGTTTGCAGTGGAGTAAAACACAAAATGCAGAAAAATGTATTAAGCTTATAGCTCAGTAGATCCCAAACTTTCTCAGCTCTAGGAACCCTTTGGGTCTCCATAATTTTTTTTTTTTTCAAAGCACCCTAAGCTAAAATAATTACCAAGTAGTCCTCCGCCTTGTTTACCACCGGCCCTGCCCACGGCACCCCTGTGAGATTGCCTAGGGAGCCGCAGTGCACAGTTTGGGGACCACTGTCCTAGTTTATTTCATACACGTCTGTTATTAGGTTGGACAAAATTATTGGCACCTTCTTTAAAGAAGTAGTTTTGAAATCAGATTTCAATCAGGTGATCATCCTTATGTTCACAGAAACCAAAATGAAAAGAACACCTTCCCTTCAGTCAAACATGGAGGAGGTTCAGTGATGTTTTAGGGATGCTGGGCTGCATCTAGCTTGGAGTTCTTTGAACGTGTGCATGGTGTCATGAAATCTGTATGTTACTGGGCGGTTTTGTAGTGTAATGTTAAATCCAGTGTCAGAAAGCTGCATCAAAAGCCATGGTCGGTTACTTCCAACACATTTCAAAAAGCACCCGGGAATAGTTCAAGATAAGATTCTGATGTGTCCAGATCTAAATCCCATAAGACACCTGTGGAGAGATCTGGAAACAGCAGTTGGGTTAAGACGCCCTTCAAAACTGGAAAGACTGGAGCAGTTTGCAACACTAGAGTGGGCCAAATTGGCAGTAGCGAAGTGTAGGAGTCTCATCCTTGGCTATAGGAAGCGTTTGATTGCATTTATTTTGACCAAAGGCTGTGCTACCAAATATTAAGTCTTTAGTTCATTAGAGTGATTGCATAAACTATCTTTTAGCAGCATGCACTGGAGTGATCAGTGCTGACGTGAGGATGGAGATCTGAGACCGATCTGCCTTGCAGGCGCGTGAGCTTTGCCTATCCATTGAGAAATCCCTGATGTCTCTCCTGTGTCCACACTTCTCTACAGAGCTCTATAAAGCTCTTGCTTGGGATGCGGTGCACAGTGTGCGTCAGTCTGGTACCACGTGTGACTATTCTAGGGGTAAATGTAGCGTCATTGGATGGGAAGATGTCTTATCGGTAGTGTGGTCTCTTTTATACTGAACCGTCCTGTTCTGCTAGTACCATACTGGCTTTATCTTTGTGCCTCAAAACTTTGCTAATTCCATAACCTTCCCGTTTCCTTTCGTAGAGTAGCATTGTACGTCTATATGCAGCTAGTTAGAATTTGAAAACTGAACTCATTGTTTAAATGTCTGTCCCATCGCTAATGAATATATCCCGCGTTGAGTATGTATGGTATGGTCTTTCAAGTTTGACTATATCTTGATTTGTAGCACATGCTCATGTTTTCTGGTGTTTTCATTGAGATGCATTTTCTTTGAGTAGTCGTTATGAAGTTAATATGTTGCTCAAGGCTTTCAATTTATCACCAATGCCGGCTGATATATTCTGTGCTTTGTCTCACAGCGGCATGTTCTAGTGTCCCATTAATGCAGTGGTTTTGTAATTCTTCATGTCTGAGTTCTTGTAGATGTTTGATAAAATGTATAATTTTTTGCTGGCGGTGCCCCTGGTAAAACTCCTTGCGGCTTCCGAGTCATTATCACATTGTTATTCAGAAAGCCGCTCTTTGTGGGCACTGTTAATGCTGAATAGAGTAATGGTCTAGGAAGAGGTATTTACGGTATACTCTACTGAAATGGACATTTCATGAACTGCTGTGATATATACAGGGTCATCTGTGAATTATGTACGTAGGTGGCATTGAAGAGAAACTGCTTTCTGACTACGGTAGACGTGGTGATGTGACCTCTGACTGCGCACAAGGAGTGGCCATTTCTGCGCACAGACCACATAAGGCTACTACACACTGGTGTTTTGATGCATATGAACTACAATGTGTGTTCAGTCTGCAGTAAATGTGAACACAATGCTTTTTAGTTTTAAACCCATTTACATCTGCTTAATTTACGTTAGAAACGCATCTTAATCATGGAATTTTAATGCCAGTTTGTACTAGGTGGCCTTAAGGATGGGAGAACTGCCCTGGGTACCCTGTGTCTATTCTCTGGCAGAGTATATGCTGGTTTCCTGCTGCACTGTAATTGCTCCAAAGATTTAAACTTTGTAATCTGTGCTCCTCGCAATACCCGGCACCTCTGGGGAAGTGGGAACACTTATCCGGCGCTCCTTTACTTGTATCTTGGCATTCTGCTTGTCAGATTAAGCTGCCTGCCCATACAGAAGGGATCTACATCCAGTCTGGCTATGCATGTGGTACCTACGGAGCACAATCATTTTGATCGAGTGACCAATCGCACGGATCGATTGGGGTCCTCAACAGGCCGTATTTTTCTTCAGTCCTGATCAACATTGACTCATTACACGTTTAATTGGGATTGATGTTCATTTAGTTACAGTACATGCAGTGACTTATGGTCACTTGGGTCTAAACCAACCTAATTGGACGTCAGAATTTCAGAAAGTATTGAGGCCCCTTTTGCAAAAAGAATCAAGAACTTGGTTGTGCCAAGCACCCGATTGGCTCTAAATACTGATAGGTGGATAGTTCCAGCCATTCACCAGTCAGTATAGACCTCCCACCACTCTGGTTGGCGGATGGCAAGCACCATCCACCAATCGGTGTGCTCCTGGGTGTGACATGACTGCTCCTGGAGGCTGAAGACTCTGGCCGGACACTCAGTATAATAAGCTACAGTGAAACTCTAGCCTATGTTACTGGGAGAGGCGGAGGTTTCTAGTTGCAGTCAGTCCGTCATGGCTTAAGTTCAAGACTAAGGGCTAGATTTACTAAACTGCGGGTTTGAAAAAGTGGAGATGTTGCCTATAGCAACCAATCAGATTCTAGCTGTCATTTATTTAGTGCATTCTACAAAATGACAGCTAGAATCTGGTTGCTATTGGCAACATCTCCACTTTTTCAAACCCGCAGTTTAGTAAATATACCCCTAAATCTGCTTGAAAGCATGTTAAACTGGTGTTCAGGTGCTTTGTTATGACAAATGTTACAATACCATAGTTGCCCTAGTTTCCCGGGACTTGAAATAATGGGACTTGTAGTGCTCCATGATCTGCTGATGCAGCATTGCTCATTACCTGCATAGATGCACTAGCTCTGCAGCAAAGTGTTTGTAGGTAATATTTTAAAATGTTGGCAGCTATACAGTACTTTTACATGAATATTGCCTTGTTACTGCCTTTCTTATAGTGATTTATTTATTACTATGAGGACTAGTGTTGCAGTTCACCTTTCAGTGGAAACGGGTATGTAACACTATGAAATACATAGTGTAAATAAGCACCCATTAATACTATAGAGAAGCTATAACCTATATAGACATAGATTTGATGTAAGCCAAGTAAATAAACATTGTTTTAATGATTTATTTTTTTAAAAATATCTTTTATAAAATATTTATGTAACCTCCCTTTTTTTTTTTTTTTTTTTTTTAATTGCTCCAAGTCTGTTTATAAAGGATTAATTGTATTTAGACTGCTTACTCATATGTTTGATTTACAAAGCTAATCCCTGGCTACAGGCAGACATGAACCTGTATCTATTTGTTGAGGTTTATGTTTTTTAAAAATCCTAAACTCACAAGCATATAGGTTTTTTTAAGTCTGATTTTGTTTCTTCCTCGTTAGCCGTTTATTAGTGTATCTGATCATCTGGACCAGAACATTCTTTAGTAAGGGTGTTATCCGGAAAGCAGGATTGGTGAAGAATGACCAATTATGATGCGGATGGCATTGTGGTCTCCTGGTCATACTTGTACAGTAATGTACAAATTAGATTCAGTTCTTCTGAGTTTGCTGTCGGACTGAATCTACAATCTAGACGCGTCTAAAGCCGGGCACCAGATATATGAAAAATAATAAAGTGTATCGTTTTCTGTTGCCTTTCACTAGTTACATAGCTTCATGACTGAAAATAATTATACATTTTGAATTTTGATCAATAATTTTATTTTTGTCTCCGAATTCTAAAGGCTAAACTAATACTATCCTATTAACATTTCTCAGTAAAGCAGGCTGCGCACAGGCCAACCCCGCAGCTTTGTATGAGCGCGGAGCACTTAGTTCTATATATAATTTAGACACACACAGATGGCATCTGGATGTTCAGACAGTTAATCCTGGGGCCACATTTCCCTATCCCAGGAATACCTGCCATTGAAGTGGGAGAGCTGGCTATGTATATGTATCTCTGCCTTTTTTTTCCCGCTAAGGTCAGATGCGCTAAAGTCTCCCCCTGTAGGTGATAAGCCGTCTCCTGGCCTGGAGCCGAGGTAGTAGAGAGAGCCCTGGATCTATGTGCCCCCAGAGTGGCTCCCCAAAGGTGCCAGAAAATCCCTGAGGGAGCAGAGAACCCCATGTGACACATTAGGCACATTGCACATTTTCCCACCTCTCTTCGCTGCACAGCGCCTCCTTTTCCCAGGGCCTAATGGCTGGTCGGGAGAATTTTTCAAATTGCTTGTTTTACCTGGGACCGTAATCACTCGGCCAAATTAATTTTTTTTCACATCCTGTTTTGTCACCTGCAATTTCATTTTTGTGCCTATTTTCACTTGGATCAAGTTATTTTTTAGGCCTTTATGGGCTCTGCATCCCCCGATGCTCTTGGGGGTTGGTCGAGCCATGAGGCTCCCACTCGCCTGAAAACTCTGGGGGCAAGATTCCGATCCCTAGGTGAGGCATCGGCAGATCCCATGGGAAAGGGACAACCGCCCCCCTCCTCCTCCTTTGTCTCCTAAGGGATCTTTTGATCTTGAAGGTCGGAGATAGAGGGGCCCTTTGTCTTTTGAAGGGGACCTGAAGCTTGCCGCACGATTGGGCACTTTTTTGTTTTACACTTTTTTTTTTTTTTGGTATTTATTTGCACTTGGGACACGAGCACCAAACACGGGCTTTTAATAAAATAAATAATCTTTTGGTATAACAGATAATCTAGGCCTTATTAAGACAAAGCCAAAGAAAAAACAAGCCCGTGCTCAGTATATCCCATATCATATATGGTACCAGTTGCATGGCAATAAGCTCGGTATATCCCATATTATATATGGTACCAGCAGCATGGCAATAAGCTCGGTATATCCCATATTATATATGGTACCAGTTGCATGGCAATAAGCTCGGTATATCCCATATTATATATGGTACCAGCAGCATGGCAATAAGCTTGGTATATCCCATATTATATATGGTACCAGTTGCATGGCAATAAGCTCGGTATATCCCATATTATATATGGTACCAGCAGCATGGCAATAAGCTCGGTATATCCCATATTATATATGGTACCAGTTGCATGGCAATAAGCTCGGTATATCCCATATTATATATGGTACCAGTTGCATGGCAATAAGCTCGGTATATCCCATATTATATATGGTACCAGTTGCATGGCAATAAGCTCGGTATATCCCATATTATATATGGTACCAGTTGCATGGCAATAATCTCGGGCTATATATATATAAATATGTAATTTAAACAACCTAGGCCTTTTTCTCTGGTCTGAGGTTAGCCACACATATTGGCAAATAGCGTTCATCTGCAGACTAAATTTACCAACATTTGGATGATCGATTTGATCTTGTCGTTTTGTAGCAACACACGGTGAATGTATGCCAAATGCCTGATATGGCAGTGTGTGCATGGCCAGTATAAGTCTAGGCACATAGATATAGATTAGCTTTATTTTTAAGTATGCTGACACATGGTGTGTGACATCATTTTCCATGCTCCTACCCTCTCTATTTTGCACCCCCCCCCCCCTCCTGTACGTATTAAAAAATAAAAATAAAAACTGGAAGTAGCCTTCAAGGAAAAGATAATATATTACAAAATCTTCTACCTATGGTTTAGAAAATGTAGTTTGTGTTCTTTTGACAGCTGCACTATATAGATTTACCAGAACTTGAAATGTGTACTTGGTTACAAATATCTAAAGACATGTTTAATTTTTTTTTGCAAATGGAAAAGTTCTCATATTTTTATCTAGAACTGTTTATGTAATAGTATACTTTCCTTTAATTACCCAGAAGAATTGTCTGTGATCCTGCAAGTCCTTTTTAGCATGCTATCGGTTTTGTTTTCCAAAGATTGCCCACAGCAAGCTGGCTCATTATATCTGTTAAGGGCAAGGTCATCCTCTCTTTTTATTCTAGGAATTGTTGATTACTGTGTCCGGCTTGTAAAGAATAGACAATTCTAGTGCGCACATCTTAGTGTCATTTTTAGTTTAAAACCACTTTAAATAGTGCTGCGTCAACCCTCTATAGACTAGTGATTTAACACAACTTGAAGCTTTTCTGTATCTTCTGTTGTGGCCAAAGAATGTCCGCTGGTCATTTTGTTTAACATAGAGTTGAACACAACACTATTTATTTATTTAATTTTTATGTGGATAGATTTATCTGTTGATTTTAATTGGGCTTGTTGGTTGACAATGGATAGAGTATACACCCAGGCTATTGTATTGCAATTAGTTTCTAATGCTGAAGGTTTAAGGTCTACATTTAAACATTGTGCTGCAACAACTTAATCTTTAGTATTGGACTGTCATTTATACATTTTTATTTTTAGATTTGTAACTCTTTTATACTTTTGTGTTATACATACAGCTGCAGTTGTTGTACTGGGTGTAGAGAAGGCAGTGGCGTACGCAGGGGGGGCTTCCTGAGTCTCCAGAAACCCCCCCCCCCTGCGCTAACTAAGTGGCCACTATAGCTGCACTGTCCTATACAGCAGCCGCGGCGCTGTCAAAGAAGCGTCCGTGGCGGACGCTTCTTAGACAGCGCCGCGGCTGCTGTATAGGACAGCGCTGAAGAAACGGAGCTGCAACCGATTTATAATAAGGATTCAGTGAGATATGGAAGACATTTTATACTTTTTGTTTGATTGTTAGCCCAAATTGCATTTGGGCGCACTACTTGCCATCGGCCACTGCAATCAATTGGCCCTTATTTGTCAAGTGCATGTTACACAAGAAAACCAAGTTTCTGGTTGCTATAATTTAATGCAAGCTTTGCACCTTAATGCAACATTTTGCAAACTAGAGCCTCACTTCATCAGCTATTTATATAGCGCCACTAATTCCGCAGCGCTGTACAGTCCTGCATACAATGAGGTGCCCTTGACTATGGGATGCAGGCTTAAATGCTTTGATTAAAATATGAACTAATACCTCATGTTTGCTGTGACACTTTACTGATGATTTTACATGTATCCTACATGCAATCCCCATTGTCCTGTCTTACCAATTTGAGAACAACATTTGTGTGTGTGTCAGTGTTGCAAAATACGCTTCCAGGGACAAATCTTTTGAAACCTGGGGCTGTCCCTGGAAACTAGGGACCGTTTGTAATAGTGTTCTCATTGTTGGGAGCTTTGGTCAGTGGATTACAGCTGGACCTGCCATGCTTCATGCAGGATGCACAAAGGCTGCACAATCTTGTTTGAGCTCTTGTTTAGTGCTAAAGTAAGACACCAACAATGGCCTGTTTACCTTTCTGCTTCTAACCATGTAAACGAACCTAACAAAACCAGACATCTGTTCCCTGCAGCCTGTTTTTGTCTCTTGCATGTGTTCTTGTCTATTGTCATTTTTCACAACAAATATACTTATTCTTAAGCGTTGATTGAGTGTAAATATATTTTCTTTTTTTTTTTTTCTCTGTGTGCGCACAATGAAGTGCTCTCGGGGTGTTAAATCTTCATGGAGCTATATTCAGTTTGTTAAGCACCCCCACACCTTTCCCTGAAATATACATGTTATATATTCAGCCCACAGGACTGCCTCCAGCAACAGCTCATTTACATTTTCCTTAGGTAAAGTCACTGGAAGCAACAGGCAGAGGGAGAGACCAAGTCTTGTAGTTGTGTAGGGTTTCTGTTGTGTGTCTACGGGCTAAACATTACCTGATGAGTGTTTCTGCTTTCTGCAGCTTTTATTTTTTAAAAATGCCAGTAATATCAAAGTGTTATAAACTGGGGATTCACGGTTTACAGGATATAGATAAAGTTGGACAAATTGTAGGGTTTTTAGCAAGAGTTTAGTTTCAGCCATCCAAATCCTGAATTCATTGACTTTTTTTCTTTTCTTGCGTTGAACAGTTACTTCTGTGGGTTAAAATGATAGACCAGCTATACTGTTTATAATATTAAAAATAGTTTGTAGATTTCACTTTGAATTTTTCTAATCCTAAAATCTGTACATTAAAGTTTAAATCTCTATTAAATACTAGTCCAGGATATATTATCTAGCATGTTTGAGAACTTTTTTTATTTATTTTTATTTGGGGGAGGGGGGGGGGCTAGTTTAGTGATCATGTCTGTGTGGATCACAGAGCACAAGCTATTACTATAATCTACTTTAAAGTTTAGATTATATTTATGGACTACCATTTTTCAGTGTTGGTCTATTGGACAAGTGGTGTGGGTCGTGATGATTCAAATCATTATGGCCCGTCATCATGTAGCAGGGGGCATAGGCAAACCTAGTGCCTGGAAACCCCCCTCCAGGCATTGGACACAGTATAATTGAGGTGGCTGGACCCTGCCCCCACTTCACACGGCTCTGCTTGTAAAGGGAGAGCTGCGTGCACCTAACAGTAGTGCAGGCAGCATTGCCCATGTATATTATAGGGATAGGAGGAGTTGGAGAGCAGCCAAGCACTGTCTAAAATTATAGCCACACCCTTATGCATGCTGGTCACGCCCGTTGGCGACGTGGAAACCCCCCTCTACAAATCCTGCGTTTGCCCCTGGGGGGGGAGGAGTCATGATTGCACTAATCTGACATCAGGACTGGGTGTGCTATGTGAAACCGCTTTACACAGAACCAGGAAATCAATTGTGTTTACCACTTTTAAATGGCTGCAAAGGAAGTGTGTGAGCGGGACATTGGTCTGCCAGTTGCCCCCCACCCCCTATGCCCCCTTGGCTAGTGGTAGGGGACACATTGATCAAAATCCTTTAGGGCTATAAGATCCCATAATATGGGAACAGAGGTATCCCATTTAAACAGCACTTTGGTGAGGGAGTTTCTGTCGGAAACATTGTGGGTGAGAGGGTATCTATTCGGGGATTATAGTGCATCAATGAGCAGAATCCTCCACCTGCTGCTTCAGCTCAAGGTTAGGCAGCCTGTCACATTGTGACTGGAGGGAGTTAAGCATTTTCCTGCTTTCCGTCTTATCTCAAGCTGAGTTGCATAAAAAATATATTTCCCTCTTGGATATGTTAATTTAGCCGCGCAAGATAAAATGTTTTCATAGTTGTAGCTGAGAATACAGATAAACATTTGGTGTAAGATAAGATACGTTGCCCTTATTCCTGGTGTCCTGTACATGCCTCTCACTCAGGGCACTTTCACGTGCTTACAGTACATTTCATTTTCTAAAAATAACTCTGCTATTTAAAGATGTAAGACCACGTATGTGTCAACTTTGTTTTAAAAACAAAAAAAAAGCATGCCCTGATGACAACCTATAGCTGCAAGAGTGTTGGGTTCGGTTAGGATTATAGCAACAAAAAATAGATTGTAGACATCTGTGTGTGTATTTTTAGCTATTCTGTCTTTTTGTTTTTTGTTATTTTTTTATTTTTATTTAGTACAGTAAAAAAATAAAAAAATCTTATTACTACATTTCAAAATTCAAGAGCTCACTAACGGCTGTAAAAACAAAACAAAAAAAAACATGCTACGCACAATAGGAAGCATGTATATACTAAACGCAATATTGGTATATATTCAGTGATAAACCTGATGTTAGTGCACACTTAGATGGGTATGGGTACAACTTGATCTTTCTTGACAAGGTGACCTCACGCATAAGGGCACATACTGCAAAAAAAAGAAAGAAAAGATGGTAGAAAGCAGGCTATTTACTGCTCTAATTAAAAATACCTATGGGAAATGCACCTTCTATACATGTACAATTCCAGATCCATTTTGCAATGAACAGGTAACCTTTATAATTTCCAATAACAGAGACTACTCACCTTGGATTTCAGAGGTATGTATATATATATATATATATATATATATATATATATATATATATATATATATATATAATATATATTTTTTTATATATATATTTTTTTTTAATGTTACACATACGTACACCTTGGCAAACAAAGGACTATATCTGAGACTAAAGTGTATGTGTTCAATATACTGTATAGATTTGTGCTGAGCAGTTCCAAAACCTGGATGACCCTTATAACACTCTCAGGCATTGAGGATGCAAAAACTGATTGTTACCCAGAATGGTTTTTCAGTCTTTCTAGAGAACACACATGGTGTCCTGATTTGATGCTGCTGATCAGATGTCGTGTCTGAAGGTCTCTGTGTTTTTATATAAAAGAAAATATCTAATTGATGAAATATTGGAGACCTGAATGTTCAGGTTAAGTTGGGCTCTTCTGAATTCAGCCAAACCCGTTTCTTCGTAAAAACCCTAAGTGCTGACCTTAATCCGGAATTGAATCCAGTATTTGTTGCGTTCCTAGTATAAAAGCCAGGCATCGTACACTTTGTTGTCGCTAGCATGCAGAAAAAATACAAAGCACAATAGATCCATTAAGAATACATAATACTTCCCCCTTCCAGTGCGTTTACAGACATGTACAAGCTTCCATATTTGGAATAGATATCTGTTGTATTTGTGTGTTAGGAGTGCTATTATGAAGAGTGATAATAACATGCTGGAACTCGCAGTTCAACACTCCGTTGCGGGCAGAACAGTGCTTTAGGAGCAATCATTTTTGTAACGTTGACAGTCTTGTTTGCTTTATCTAAGCTCTGGTACAAAAGACTGATCCGCTTGTTTGAATTTGAATACAGCAGCATCTCTGGTAGAAATATTTTTACATTTAAATTAGGGCTAACATAATTTTGAGTTGGAAAAAACAGGATTTTATGTGACTTGTAGTTTGCTGAAGCCTTACAATCCACCTCATACTTCCTTTATAGGTCTCTGATAAGGTGAAAGAGTTCTAGAATCCTATTCCCACTTATCCTGTTTAGGGTTCATCTGAAATAATGGTAAAATAAGTACTTACTGACTTATACATTATTGGGGGGGGGGGGGGTTACTTCAGTTATGAACAGAGCTTTCCCCATGTGGTTTTTAACATCTGTAGTTTCCTCAACAAAATATTCTCTTAACTTGTGTTGATATTTCTTTTCAAACCAGGTCATGTTTGAGATGTCTATGAATTATTCTACCCGCCAGCTGATTTTTTTTTTTTTTTTATCTCTGTATTGATATCCGCTGTAGCCTCGTATTCCAATGAAAACAATGTGTTTTGTGTTGAAGTATTCCTTGTGTGTCTTTCCTGTAATTTTTGGCATTTTCTACAATACTTCATTTAAATGACCTTAGTGTAAAAAAATGCTGTTTGACTTCCACAGAAACAGGCGTTGGCATGAAAAGGAAATTTAATCTGAAAACAAATGATATTGTCCCATTCTCAAACCCATTCTCGTATTTCAGTCCCTTTTTATTTGTATTGCACAAACTTTCGGAAATGTAATAATATACAATATATTATAAAACACTGGCTCTGTTTATGAGGGATACAAGTGAAATAACTTGCTATTTTATTGAAATACAATGTTTTGTTTTTTTTGTTATAACTATCATGCATGCTGTGATTTTGAAGTTTAAAACGATCATTTTAAGCTAAATTTTCCACAATCTGCAGTGTGTGTTTGCCCCCAAAAAAAGTCTATTCCGATTGGGATCGATCAGATGTTGATCAGAACTGAGCGCAGTCAGTTTTCAAAATAAGGCAAGGTACACAGTCCAGGTTTTTCAGCCAAGTACTGGGCCAAACATCTGATAAACGACCGTTAGGCTAGATATCGCATTAGTGTGTATACTTGCACGATGAATGACCGTCGTTCCAAAGTACTGTCGTTTCATTTTATTGCTCATTTTGTTTAAAAAAAATAAAATCTCGTTCCGATCCTGCAGTGTGTATGCACTCAGATGACTGTCACCGTGTTTGTGTTGTTAAATGTAGAGAGTGCTGTAGGTGGATTAATTTGTCCATTCGTAACGAGACCGATATTTTGTTTGAGTCACAGAAGCGGATGAAATTTATGATATTGTGGAAAAATCAAAGTTTTTTTTTTTTCTTTGTTTGTTTTGTTAGTGTGAAAGGAATGACCGAATATACTGCTCTTAGACCAGATGAAGGTAAATCGGGTGTAGAGTGTACACACAGCGCCGGTGCTAGGGTCCTTGGTGCCCTAGGCACAGTGTGAAAATCGGCACCCCCCCCTTTAAAAATCGCCCCCCCCCCCTGTCAAAATTGGCGCTGCGCTTCCCTCCCCTCCCCATCCCTCCCCATGTCTTTCTTTAACTTACCTGCATGAAGCTGCTCCTCTCTGCTCTGTCTTCTCCCCTCCACTCACAGACACTGTCGGGCCGTGGTGATGACATCATCACGGCCTGTCACTGTCAGTGAGCGGAGGGGAGGAGACAGAGCAGAGAGGAGCAGCTTCATGCAGGTAAGATTCATAGCCCCTTCCCTCCTCTCCTCCCCGTGGATTTCCATTTTAAATGACCATAGTAATTTTTTTTTAATTTCGAGGTGCCCTGCAGAGCCCGGCGCCCTAGGCAATTGCCTAACCTTGCCTAATGGGAGCGCCGGGCCTGTGCACACATGAATCTCAGCAGACTGATTGGAACGTCAGTCGTTTGTAAAATCGTTAGTGATAACAGATTGGTTGAAAGTTTTTGCAGTGTGTACCTAGCCTTCGTTTTGAGAATTTATGGAATTTTTTTTTTACTTTTTTTTTCTACACCTCTGTATAACCAAATCTGACCGAAATCTCACTGTTTAGCAACTGTGTAGATTTTAGGCAACTTTTAGAATTAGCCCCATCTTATGAGGGATACATGTGTGTTTGAGATGCACATTGACACACAAATCTACAAAAAAATTATTGTGATATTGTGGAATTGAATGGGACTCACCAGAGCACAGGTGTAAATGCATATGGTTATACATGTAGCGCTTTGCGTGCAATGCTCCGTAGCTGTCCATTCCGTAAGTTCCGTTGTTCGTTCTTTGAACCACAGTGGTTTGGTTTTGCTCTGTGTCCCTACAAACTGGTTGGCTTTTTCTTTAGAGGAAAATGGAAACCATTACAGACTCGCAGGTGAGGTAAGATATACAGTATAGCACAATGCAGCACTGGATTAGAGAAAATTTTATATAAATCCAGTGTATTGTCTGGAATGGGTTTCCCTGGCTTGAGATGAAGTTGTTCTGATTTATGAGTCGACAATGTGTCAGACATATAAATGAACACGACTCACCTGTTCTAGGTGTGATGAGCTGCTGACTCCTTTGTGGAAACATATTGCTTAATGCATCACTGCCACAGACGTACACGTCCTCTTGTCTGCGGTCTTATTGCCTATTTATACACTTCAGCTTTATATTGCACCCAGCTAATGATCTCCGATGTACAGCACATGACTGTAAAGGATGCTGAAAGGCATCTTTCCTGCACAGGAGGGTGGAATTGTAGGACTTCCTTTCTCAAACAAGTCGAATGTTAATCCTTTTGTGTTACTTTTGCAAACAAATGATCCAAAGTTCTAACACTCTTCCAGAGCTCAGTGATTGATATCTGTCAGACTATAAGATACAGTTTCTGTTAAAACATTTTTTCACCCAACAAATATAGCACTGGTGCCACTAGACAAGGAGGCCAATCTGCTCGGCCCACCAAGGATCAATAAATAAGAGGAATCAGTTGCAGAAATTTTTATTAAAAAAATACAAAAACCGTTCTGCCTACAAAGCACATTCAGTGTTTTTTTGTAAAATGCTTTGGAGCCTGTTCTGCGGATTGACATATGTCATGCTGTAATGAGATGTGTGTGTGTATAGATATAGATATGTATTATTACACACACATAACTTGTATAATAGTGTTCTCCCCAAAAAACTTTTGCCTGCCCGGTGGCATTAAGAAGTAGCTGGGTGGGGACAGTTGTAATACTTTGCAGTAATATTAAAAAATGTTGTAGGTTATTGCCCCCACCTGCCAGGACTGGTCACACTGTTGGTCAGTGGTCTAACACACACGGCTGGCTGTAGTGCTCACATAGTGCCTGTTCTAATAGGAGAAACAATGGTTCATTCTATTATAATAGGACACCAGGAGCCGGGTGGCAAGTAAACTGCATTATACTATATTTTGCAACACTTATTGTAACAGTTTACAGTTTTATTGGGCCAGTTGAAAATCTTTGTGGGTCAGATTGTGGCGTCTTTTGTCCTTCTGTAAATTTATAGTCTGGATTTGCAACGTAAGTGCCCAATGTTCGTAAATAACCATAGCGACCAAGCAGATATCTGCTTCTTTGTCTAATTTGCACTTTGGTTGCCGTAATTCAGGGAAAAATTTGGTTTCAGCAATTTTAGTAAATTCATAGGGGGGTATTCAATTGTGAGTGAGATCGGTAAAATACTCGCGCTCTAAAAATATTACCGTTAATACAGTAATATTGCGCATAAATACCGTTAATACGGTAATTTACTCGCTGGATTTCAGCTCGCAGCTTCCTTCAGTGAGCAATTACCGCATTAACGGTAATATTTCTGGAGCGCGAGTATTTCAGCGATCTCTCTAACAATTGAATACCCCCATAGACTGTAAATATTTTTTGGATGTTGTTTTATAAGGCTCGATGAAGGAAAACCAATTAATAAATCTAATAATTCATCCTCAAGTAATGGTTTGTAAGTCAATCCTTTGTTAAAGAACTACATGTCAGAGCTTCGGAGGTCACTGCTTGAGCAGAGGTGCACAGTGAAAATTACATGAATGTCTAAACTTTGGGGCTTTTAATTCTGGCTCTGTATAGCTTCTTTTGGATGGATTCCTGTAAACAACTAAAGATCTGTCTTTATTATTAATAATAATAATAATAATAATAATAATAAATAATAATAAATATTATTTTATTTATTTTTGATTTCCCCCCACTGCATCTCTGACAATCCCTGCTGGCTTCAAAGGAGGGTTAAACTTGTGATAGAGACTGGTGGCTCTTTCTCCAAAAGCAATTAATGTGGAATTCACCCATGTCATGGAATAATACTTATCACATGCTTCTTTTTTCATTGAAGCTTCTTAAACAACCCTTAGAATTCTATTCATAGAAAGTAACTGGGCTGGATGATTCGACCTGCAATCAGATTGACAGACCCAGCTGACTCTGTCCTTGAAAGCTTATTAGTGAAGCGCTTGTGGTTATCGCATAACCACCCTGGGGGACAGCTCACACTATTCTAGTACAGTTTAGGAAATAAAAGCAAATGTCTGGTTGCTACGGGTAACAGCACCGTTTCTGCACTGTTACAAAGGGGCATTTATTAAAACTTTACCCACTGATTTAACAAAATATCTTTTTGGATTCTCCGGTTTTCCTTCTAACAGTGTTCTGTGGCTCGTTGTGCATATGAGAATAATTTGTTGATGTTAAAGCGATTGATGTGCCCTTTGCTAAGAAAACAGTCAAAATATTTGTATCATTAAAGTTTTGGCTTATATTGTGGATTGTGTATCGGCTGATGTAACTCCCCCGGGTGCATTTTATTGGGATGCTAGAAGGAGATCGGTTACTAGAGACTTCTGGCAGCAGGTGCTGTCATTTATTTATTAAAGTACTTGGTTCTGTCTTCAATTTAGTATATGTATGGTGTACAGCAGTGGGACGCTGCAGTCTATTTGCTTGTCACTGGTGATTGGATAAGCTGCGTTCCATCTGTGTCCTTGTGAGTGCTTGGGGGACGAAGGGAGAGTTTGATATCGACAGCACAGGTGCCTGAAAATAATATTTGGGGGTTGAGTGCTCAATATTTTCTTCATTTCATGGAATCCTCCTTTTGTAGATTAATTTACTTTTTGTTTTCAATCGGTTACTGCAACTTTTTAAATCCTATTTTAGGTGTTCAGTAAGATGGTCTTGTAGAATATAACCCTTGCCTGTCCAAAATTAAAAATACATGTGTGAATTTAGTACTAAATGTATGAAGCACAATGTTCCAAGAGGGTTTCGTACAGGTTTCCGGACACCGTTCTGTCATTTTGTTAGAGTGATATGGATATGACATAGGCAAACCGAGAGGGGGTTTCCGAGTGCCTGGAAACCCCCTCCAAACCTGGGGCACTGTATAATTGAGGTGGCTGGACCTTGCCCCCACTTCACAGAGCTCTGCTTGAAAAGGGAGAGCTTCATGCACCTAACAGTAGTGCACGCAGCATTGCCCATATATATTATGGGGATAGGAAGGGTTGGAGAGCAGCCAAGCACTGTCTAAAATTATAACCACGCCCCCATGTATGCTTGTCACGCCCACTGGCGGCGTGGTGTGGAAACCCCCCTCTACAAATCCTGCGTTTGCCCCTGTATGATTAAGCAAAATACAGATGTCCTTTTTTTTTTTTTTTTTTTTATGGTTGTGACTTTTATGTTTCGTGGTGGTAGATGATGAACATTTCAAAGTCTGTCTGTACTGCTTACAATAGCATATTATATGTTATCTGATTGCAAAGTGGTAAAAAGGTGTAAGACCATTTACCAGATTAAAATTGTGGATTTATTTCTTGCTTGGTGTGTTTTTGTTTTTTTGGGGTTATTTTATAAAGAAAAACAAAGCCTAAAAGCAATGTGTACATGTACGGTTACGGCCAAAAGTTTTGAGAATGACACAAGATATGGTTTTCACAAATTTTGCTGATTCAGTGTTTTTAGACTTTTTTTGTCAGATGTTGCTATGGTATACTGAAGTAAAATTAAAAGCACTTCATGAGTGTCAAAGGCTTTTATTGACAAGTGGCTTATTTGCTGGCCTTCTTGACATCAGGCCAAACTCCAAAAGTTTTTGCCTCACTGTGCGTGCAGGTGCCCTCACACCTGCCTGCTGCTAATCCTGGACAAGCTCTGCACTGGTTGGAGTGGGCTCAGTCACAATTTTGCTCCAGAACACAGCCATGAATAAAGAATGGTACCAAAACATCCTCCAAGAGCAACTTGTCCCCCAACCATCCAAGAACAGTTTGGTGATGAACAATGCCTTTTCCAGCATGATGGAGCACCTTTCCATAAGTCAAAAGTGATAACGAAGTGGCCCAGGGATCAAAACATTGACATTTTGGGTCCATGGCTGGGAAACTCCCCTTAATCCCATTGAGAACTTGTGGTCAATCCTCAAAAGGGGGTGGGCAAACAAAAACCCACAAATTCTGACAAACTCCAAGCAGTGATTAGGCAAGAATGGGCGGCCATCAGTCAGTATGTGGCACAGAAGTTGATTGACAGCATGCCAGGGCGAATTGCAGAGGTCTTCAAACAGAAGGGTCAACGCTGCAAATATTGACTCTTTGCATAAACTTAATGTAATTGTCAATAAAAGCCTTTGACACTTATGAAATGCTTGTACGTTTTCTTCAGTGTACCATAGCAACATCTAACAAAAAGGTCTAAAAACAATGAAGCAGCAAACTTTGTGAAAACCAATACTTGTGTCATTCTCAAAACTATTGACCATGACTGTATATAGATACAGGGTGGAACCTGTTGGTTGCAGTCACACCATACCCATTTCCGCCTGCAGTTTGGAGCAGCAGTTGCGTGGTAATGCTGCCTCCTCTGTGTTTGTCTCCTCTCCCACCCGCTAACTGTCCAGAACTTAGGGGACTATTCCGCTGTCCTGCATTAAAGACTTGTGACCCGATTCAGAGACTGTTGGGCAATGTTTGCCCCCTCAATGCTGTGTGGCATTGAAAAGGTGTTTTTAGGTTAGGCACTGGGGGTGGCTCAGAGCTTCTGAAGTGCTGTCCACACCCCCCAGTGTGATTCTGAAATCACAGCTGCTGGGAGATGTGGGTTTATAACATTTGAAGTTCTGATGCTGTTGAAATAATGTCAACAGCGACTCTTTCTAATGTACTGGGGGTGTGGAGGAAAAAAAGATCAAAGGAGGAAATCTATTTTAGGAGTTGAGTCGTTTTCAAGTCTGTCCTATATATATTGTCTAATATTGTGACCTGGTTACAGATAGAAGGCTTTAAGTGTTACAATTACAAACCTGCTTCTAGAACAGCGACAGAATGGTTTTAAAGATCGTGATGGCCGTTTTAAATGGCTCAGGTAGGTTGTTCCAGAATTGAGGTGCTTGGTAGGAGAAGCCTGATCTGCTACATACCTTATTAATCTAGAAACCACTGTCCACCTTCTGGAAGTAAACTGCGGGGGTTAGGAGTCTGATCAGGTTTTTGGGTAATTTTGTATAGAAAGATATTCACATTAGTGGGCAAGTGCACTACATCTAGACTGGAGGGCAGACAGCTTAGATGTGATAACGTCACAATGGTGGGTTTTGTAGTTATACAGCAGATTGAGTTGTACAGGATATCACATTAGGTAGCTTTGTCACTTGTCATTGTTCGCCTGAGCCAAGCTCAGAGTGCATTTAGCACAGGATATCGAGAGCAAACTGCTGTACAAGGCTCTTGCAGGGGGACAATGGACCTGCACACAGATTTCAAATGGAATAAAACTGCATCTATACTGTATTTATCACTAAAGCCGCACGGTGGCTCAGTGGTTAACACTTCTGCCTCACAGCACTGGGGTCATGAGTTCAATTCCCGACCATGGCCTTATCTGTGTGGAGTTTGTATGTTCTCCCTGTGTTTGCGTGGGTTTCCTCCAGGTTCTCCGGTTTCCTCTGACACTCCAAAAACATACTGGTAGGTTAATTGGCTGCTATCAAATTGACCCTAGTCTCTCTCTCTCTCTCTCTATGTGTGTGTGTGTGTGTTGGGAAAATTTAGACTGTAAGCTCCAATGGGGCAGGGACTGATGTGAGTGAGTTCTCTGTACAGCGCTGCGGAATTAGTGGCGCTATATAAATAAATGGTGATGATGATGATGAAGATAAGCTAATGCACTTCAGGGTCCGCATGGGCGTCTCTCTAACATTCAAAAGAGTAGCACATTACCCTTAATATCAGTAATAATTTAAATAGTAAATTTAATCAAAGAAAGACACCTGTCTGTAATATATCAGCAGGCATTTAAATGAAGGGGCGAACGCAATTGACCACAAGTTGTTTTTTTGTTTTTTTGTTTGTTTTTTTTAACACCACATTAATTTATTTTAACGTGTTGTTTTTTTTTTAATCATTTTCAAGTGAGTTAAGTTTACCTTCGATTAAATTCCATTTTTAATGCAGCGGTTTTTTTCATCAAACGGTCCTCTCGCGCTCCAGTAGAAGGTCTATTGAAAATATAGGGTGGGCGAGAGCCCGGCGCGTTAAAAGCTATTCAATTGTTTTTTAACGCGGTGCGTTAAACAGGCCGATATGCTGTTTTATCTCGCACCTCTTTGGGGTGTGCTAAAAATAAGAAAACTGTTTGAAATCATGTAGTAATGAAAAAAAAGATAAACTATGTTTTATCATTAATGCATAACATGAAAAAGTTGATTTCATTTAAAAGAAAAATGAAGAAAAAAAACACTAATTTATGTATGTTGCACTAATATGTATGTACTAATGTGTTTTGACACGGTATAGATGATTCTATAGTGAAATAAAAAAATATGCTAAAAGAAAGTACTATATGTAGATATGATCAAATAGCAAAGTTGTGTAATGTATGCCAATCTTATTTTTATTTTTTATAATACATGACCGCGTTAAACCCTCCCCTTCACTCCCCTAAAAATTCTCAAGCACCAATGATTAACGCGCGGGGGCAGCGTTGCCTCGTTTTCAATTGAATTGCACGAGTTTTTATGCTGCGTTAACTAAAAAAAACGTTAAAAACCTGCACAGGATTTTTTTTTTTTCTTTGTAACAATGCGGGAAAAAATGAACTTGCGGTCAATTTTACTGGTGCCAGGAGTACCGACTAACAACCAAACAAAAGTAATTTTTTATTTTTTTTTAAAGGGCGAGTACAGTTGGTTTCTGTGTCTGTTTTTTGTTTTTTATTTTTATTTTTCCTAATAGAAAACTTTCACAATCTGCAAAAAGGACTAGAAATACAACTATTTCTCTGAGGAACTCTGACATATTTAAGTAATGGGAAGAGATGATGTTGTAAGAATGCAGAAAATTATTAATGTAGTCGCCAAATAATGACTGTTTTGGTCCAAGGTCAGTGCGTTCATAACAGCCCTACTGTGTATTTTCTTAATTACCTTCAAATAACTGCACAATATGAACTCCTCTGCTATAACCTGTTTATAACCTGTTTTTTCTTTTTTCTTTTTCTTTTTTTTTTTTAAATGGAAGTGTCAAATTATGAGGGCGGAAAGAGAGGTAATTAAAGACGTTTTATTTAATAGCGCTTAGATCCTCTTCAGTATCGGCGAATAGATGAGTTGGCGATTAAGGTCTCATTAAGGGCTGACCTGTAAACGTCATAGTGAGGCATTGTGCTCTCCCGAATTCTCTTACTGTACAGTTACACTTGAATTGTCAGAAATCTTTTATATAAAAGTACTCTTGTCTCCTGTGGTTAAGATGAGGGGACCATTCTGTGAGCTGAATATTCATGAAACTGCAACCTACTAATTCATGAAGACCTAGTGACATTGCAGGGGTGCAAAGTAACCCCTCAGCAATGACCCTTTTATTCCTGAAGGATTGATATGTTGCATTTTCCTGAACTTTGGCTCCCAAAATGTCTGTTTAAACCATATGTAGTCAATGGGTACACTTATATGCAGAGGCCATTTAGGGGCTAGTTGTTTGTTTTTTAGGTGCTTGTAACCTAATTGTCAAATTATTTATAATCTAGCAATAAAGGAAAAAAAGACAACAATCCAAGTAGCCATAACGGTCTGTAGCGATCTGTGGGGGGTTACAGTTTAACTTGGAAGCTTTAGCCAAATCCAAATTTTCAGTTTTGGGGGAGTTTTGCTCTAACAGACATTGATAAAAATCAGAGGTGGATTGTTGTAATTTACAACCACAAAATATATATTTTGTATTTTTATTTGTTTATATATATTTTATTCATTTTAAATGCACTCTAGTATTTGCTCCTGTTTGACTTTGTGAATAGCTTTTGTCAAGTGATTAAGTGTCTGATTAGAACTGAAAGCATCCTTGAGTGGACTCTTGCTTTGTTCTTAATGAATGGTGGCTCTTGAGGTAAACTGTTTATCTGACAGGAACAGATTGAAGCATAAGCTGAACGAGGATGAGTTCGATAATCTTGTCCCAGTAGTTTATATTATGCTTGGTGGCTTTGCCAGTGAAACAAGGTCCAAGAACCTTTTCTGGTAAATATTCTATTATGCGAGTGTCCCATGTGGTGTTTGATTAGAGCGCCTTCCTCTGTGGATGGCAGTATGTCTGTCTTTAAAGTGCTTCTACTGCCTAAACACAGTGGAGGCAGCCATTTTGAATGCTGAACTATGTTGAAGAAAATGCAGCCTATGACTTTACTAAGAACCAGCAATATCACTGAGGTGATGGGAGCTTTTATCATTTGTAGATTGTAATGCGTGATGGCTTGTATAGTTTATTTTGCTAACGCTTGGGCAACAGTTTGTGCTCCAGCTGTACTGAATGAGCACATTTCTGCTTGACGTTACTGAATGTATGTCACATGACAGATTGAAGGCACTGACCTATGGGGACCCGCTACTACACAAACTTGTTTTTCTATACTAATAATTATTATTTATTGTCCTTTATGGCCAACCTATTGTGCGGAACTTGACGTTTAAGGGACAAATTACATACAAATATCTGAAACAGATGGTAAAAATGCCGCTGCCCAATTGAGCTTACAATCTAAGAATTGCACTTTTCTTTTAATAAAAAAAAAGAAAATTAAATAAAAATAAAGTTTTTTTTTTTTATTTTTTTTTTTGTTCCGTATTTCCATTTCAATTTTATACATTTACAAGGGGAAACAGAAGCATCATATGGAAATTAAATTTTTTAGCAGATCTTTGATTGTTTTGTATATAGATTCTACTGACAAAAATTTCATTGACTCTTTTTTGGTACAGTTTAGGAAATTTAAAGCAGATACCTGGTTGCTATGGGCAACCACACCTCTTCTACACAGTTACCTGTGGGATGGTTTTCATAAATGATCTCCAGTGAGCCTGGATGTATAAGAATATTTTGCTATCCCAATCACCTGGTGTACTTTATCATCTTATGTTTTTTTGAGGCCATTGGGGAGAAGCAATTTTATTTGTTTAGTTGCTTCCGTTTATATGACGGTCCTGGAAAATTTTATCTAAAAAGGAGTACATTGGGAAAAATGCTGTCTGTAAACAGAACCCGCTCTCTATGGAAAATTTATACTGTCAATTTATTTTACACTGTTCTTTCTTAAAAGCTAATTATACTGCATATTAAAAAAAAATCCGTTTTGGGTGGAATTCGGTAAGCTACACTTTAAAGCAGGCCTGTCCAACCTGCGGCCCTCCAGGTGTTGTGAAACTACAAGCCCCAGCATGCTTTGCCGGTAGACAACCAGTTGATAGCTGGAAGGGCATGCTGGGACTTGTAGTTTCACAACACCTGGAGGGCCACAAATTGGACAGGCCTGCTTTAAACCCAGTAACTTTCTTTCCTGGGGTTCAGAGTCCACTACTGAGACATGTTTCCTCTATGGTCCATGCTCTTTCTGATACTGTGGTGTCAATGTGCAAATACTATTGTCTGTACGACAAAGAAGTCTGCCTCGGGAGCTAGAAAATCATAGCAGGACCGTGACGGATACTGGGAGACTGCCCATCAGATCTGGCAATGTGGGCAGATTGGCAATACTGTACTGGCAAAAGCAAGAGCGGTGCTAGACATTGTGGGCGCTCCAGATCGGGTGGAACTTTGGATGCCAAGTCCAGAGTTCTGTACCTAGTAGGATTACTTGGAGAATCCACCTAAAACATCATTTGTAACTCCACCCAAAACTATCTTTTAACAGACATTGATCTGACACATGGAGAGTTTGTGGTCATTTGCATTTTCCTCCTACCCACAATTCCTTGGTGCACGTGTTTTGTTTTGGGCTTTTTTTGCTATGTATGGGCATATCTTGCTGAAAAATTAAGAGGTTTTATCTTTGTTCACTGACAGCCAGTGAAGCAGAAGTGTTTTTGTAACAGTCATTTACATTTTTCTCCGTTGAGATGTGGTGATAAAATTAGTGTTAATTAAATGTAAATGAATTCTATATGTTAACGTTGAATCATTTTGCACATTGTCAGTGAAGAGAATGTGTTCTGTCACACAGAAATCTATTAAGATCAACGGCTTGTACTGAGGCACCTTCCTGCTCTATTGTGAGGGGAAATGTAGCTACATGTCGGCATTTCAGTTGTACTTTTGTTTTTGTTTATTTATTGTCTGACATTTTAACGTTTTTTTTTTTTTTTGTTTGTTTCTATAGTTAACCAGGTAGTAAAGACAGCATCTCTGCTATTTTATTTCTAAGCTCATCACTGCTTAACCAGGAAATAATAATTTCAAAGATCAAGAGACACAATTAATCATACAAAATATCCAGGTTTGTGACTCAATTATTTCGATGGCGACACATTAAAGTGAGGGGGAAGCGCTGTTCCCCTGTCACACTGGAGTGATTATTGCAGAAACCATTGCACGCAGAGCATTCCGAGCTGACGGTAGCAGTGCTCTCCCTTCAGTGCGTCGCCTCAGCAGTGATTTGAGCACTATGACCGCCGACACTTAAGTGATAGAATTTTTTTTTTTCCAGCTATTAAAGTGACTTGAACCGTTACATACCAAACAAGTTGGCCACATGTGGACTGATCCTGTCCCTCAGACCAAACTCAAGGAACAAAATCACTTTCCAATTCAATAATCTTCTGGTTATCTTCCCCGTTTACAGAATAAAAGTTCCATTCTCGGAAACTCTAAATCTTTTGTGACCAGTTGTACAGCAGACAGCTGACATCCACGGACGGTATGTTCTGACCTGCCCAATAATTATTGGATCAGTTTTTCCGTTGGCTCATTCTTAGGCACGGATACCTGTAGATTTTGATTTAAGAGACCTTGATACTGGGCCAATGTGCCATTATAGGGGGTGCGTGAGCAGACTTGATAGTTGTTTTTTAACAGATTATGAACTTATTAATTGTTCCCTGTCCACTCTCTGACAACTAAACAAGCCACAACTTGAATAATATATCAGACATAAAACCTGGTCTTAGGCTATGTGGTAGATCCCCACCGGTCTCGGGCTTGCTGCTTCTCCACACGTTCCTGCTGACAGTGTTATCTGTGGATAACACATTGGGGGGGAAAAAAAGAAGACCCGGAATGCAGGGGACAACGTGGAACTCTCTATAATGATGCCTGTTGTCCACTAACAGTTGTCTCATGTTGGCGTCATGCTGCAGGGGCAAACGCAGGACTTGTGGGGTGTGGAAACTCCCCTCTACCACCAGAGGGCGTGACCAGCATGCATGGGGGCGTGGCTATAATATTAGACAGTGCTTGGCTGCTCTCCAACTCTTCCTATCCCCATAATATACATGGGCAATGCTGCGTGCACTACTGTTAGGTGCACGCAGCTCTCCCTTTTCAAGCAGAGCTGTATAAAGCAGGGGCAGGGTCCAGCCACCTCAATTATACAGGGCCCCAGGCTTGGAAGGGGGTTTCCAGGAACTAGGAAACTCCCTCAGTTTGCCTATGTGCTGAGTAGTGGCAGATACGCGCAAAGTGTCATGGATCCACCATCCTGAACCATGGAACCTGTGTAAGTAAGCGTTGGGGCTAGGTTCTACTTGGGAGGGAAATCCACCCAAAACGGTTTTGGGGTGGTTTTTTTTTTGGTTTTTTTTTCAGTGTAGGATGGAATTATCCTTCAGTTTTGTTGCAGACTTTTAAAACTTGGTCTTGTACAAAAATAAAATATATAATATTTTTATGCACATAGAATCGTGGTAGCAGTACACGGTTATGGTTCGTATCTTTCAGTACCATAGAATGGGTCATTGCCGTGTTTATTCCCAGCTAGACAGACACTGGGAGGACCGCTGCAGATTGTTGCTCTTCCCATGGGAATATGACACAAACTGCTCCTGTTTGTTTGAGAAACTAGGTCATAAAAATAGACAAGTTCTACAGTCAACTCCTATTGTTCACCGTTTCCTGAATCACCTGAGGCCTGGGCTGCAAGGAAGCCAGACACTGCGTTATTTATAGACTGTTTATATATCTTCAGAAAATGCCAAGCAACAAACTGAATTAAACCATTCTCTGAGTGGTATATTGTGTCTGCTGATGGCTGACATATCATACTTATGGAACTGTTCTTCTAAATAGGTCTTGGGTATTATGTTATCGTATTGTTGTTTTGCATTCTAAACAATTCTAATATTTACATTATTAAAATAAGCTTCTCCAGATGCCATTTACATGGTACCCTGCCAGTCATCGCCCACTGGGTGCTACTGACACAGAACATCCACCTGCAAACGTCTGTTTCTGCCTTTTAGGCTCATCAGTGCAGGGCCGAGTTATTCTGGTCAGCAGACCCACACAAGCAGCCTCGCCAGTCACTTTACCAACACTGCATTTAGATGCAGCATTTGGACTAGATCGTATCAACCACACAATTACTTTCATAGTTTCCCGTCCACTAGACATAAAAGCTGATTTGGTTGCTCAGTAAAGGAGCAATAGATTTACATTTCGGGTTTGGACAGGGTACATTATTCCCAATCCTTCACCCCAAGGTAACGCCCAAATTGTAAAACTTGAAATAAAAACACCACTCCCTTACCTTAGACACACGTTGAAACCATAATGTCGTTTTTTTCAAGTTGACATTGTACATTATTCTCTACCTTGTACATTAGTTTTTACATCCTTAAATCCTTCTACATTGCTACAGTTATCACTTTTTTTTTTTTTTTAATGTATGTATTTTATATATGTATATCTGGAAGCGAGGGTTTGGTTTAACAAAAAAACGTTCTCCCAATTGTAGTTTACCATTTTTGCCTGTTGTTCCTGTTTCTCTATAGAAAGTAATGTCACACCCAGCCTAGTAACCTGCTTTTTGTTGCACATAATGTGTACTTGAAACCACATTTCATGTGGTGATTCTACGTTTTATGCTTTTAATAGCATGGAAAAATCAACACTCAGGTCTCACAAAGGCCTATTGTATGGTATGTTACATAACTTCATTTAATCCCATCAGCTAATTGATAATGATAGATGTATCACTAGATTTTCTGTAACACAGCAACATAAAATATAAGCCTATAATAAAGGTGTTTCTAACTTATCTACTTGTGAGCTGGCATTACAGCTGACCAATACCAGTTCAGTTAGAGAATATACTAGTAAGAGCTCTCATATCTCACTCCCTTGTTCTCTGCAGTAGACCTTGGCAGGTAGTCGGGGCTACTGTACTGTAAGTAGTTATTTAGTTTGTCAAAATCTAAGTTCTCTGGAGACGCGGTTAAACTTTAGTGCTGCAGAGATACTGATTTAACCATATGGCGTCGTATGATAAAATACCATGTTTGCAAATCCCTCCTTATAATTTTTTTTTTTTTTTGGGGGGGGGGAGGGGGGGTTGTGTGTGTGGATTTGTCCTTCAAGTGGACAGTTTTGTTTTTTTTCCCCCTTGCAATCTGCTGAAAAGCATTCAACGTTATCACTAGCCATAGGATCCAGTAGTGTAAGAGATTGTGTTACACTTGGGTTCTGGTCTTGGTGGCTGGTGAGCCAGAGTGATTGGCAGGATCATTCATGTCGTTTTTTTTTTTTTTTTAGGGTGGTTACCCTTAATCCCATGTCGGTTAGCACTTTTGACACTTGTATAAGTGCTGTGGGCTTTAGCGTACTGGCAAACACGGCTCAATTTTAGAGACAAGGGGGAATAGCATATTGCCATTGTTAAAAGACCTTTTTTTGTTATGTTTGTTTGGAGTTATTTTATCATGGGGCAGCACAGTGGCCTAGTGGTTAGCACTTCTGCCTCACAGCACTGGGGTCATGAATTCGATTCCCGACCATGGCCTTATCTGTGTGACGTTTGTATGTTCTCCCTGTGTTTGCGTGGGTTTCCTCTGGGTGCTCCGGTTTCCTCCCACACTCCAAAAACATACTGGTAGGTTAATTGGCTGCTATCAAATGTCTGTGTGTGTGTATGTTGGGAATTTAGACTGTAAGCTCCAATGGGGCAGGGACTGATGTGAGTGAGTTCTCTGTACAGTGCTGCGGAATTAGTGGCGGCTATATAAATAAATGATGATGCTCATGTTGCTTGGTACAGGTACGTACAATGAAGCAAAAGGGGAAATATCCTTGTTCTCTAGAGCTTGCAATCTAAACAATCCGTTTTAACCTACAACAATCTTATGTTATTAAATTATCCACTATAGTAAGGTCCAGTATTTTGCATGTTTTAATGTATGGGGTTGAGTTCCAGGATATTTGACCTGTTTCAGTAGTGCTTTATTCTGGCCCCCTCCCCTTGTCTCAGGAATGTGTGTTTATATGTACAGCAGAGAACTCTGGGCCTGCAGAAAACAAGGGCAACTGGAGGGGAAGTCTGCCAAGCACTTTGTGACCTTTATCATTGTTCTTGCAGAAGAAATCTGTGCCATTTGTTCTCTCCTGCATCTCAAGCACCTTATATACACGCTCACACTCGCGCACACACACGTGCGTGGGTTAATCCTGTCCTGCTCTGGTGGTTATCACGGTCTATGTAATGTTTTCTGTGTATATCTCCCATCCACCAAAATCGCCGGTCACAGCTGGTGCGACCATCTGTTGCGCACAAAGCAGATTTTAGTCATGTTTGACAATGAAATTGCAGGCTTGTGCATTTCTTGTTGTTTAACGTACACTGGATATCCATTTGATCTAGTATGTAAAATACATATTTTTTTATTTTTTTTTGTCCTATCATTGAAGTAATTATATCTAATGCGTTGGTTTTTTTTTCCCCTGTGAGGAGCATCAAACCTGTATTTTAAGATGCGAACAAGTGTTGAATCGCGTTAAACCTAATTCAAATGTACATATTAAAAAGAGGACCAAAGGCGTTCAGATTGGTCAGATCGTAGATGTAAATGATCTTGACCTGTGCAAAATGAAAGAGAAATTTGGTTTTGCAGAACTCTTCATGTAAATCTAGGACCATCAAGATTCAGCAGAATATTAAACCAAATCCTGGACACTATCTATTTATTGACTTTGTATAAGATAAATCCCAGGAAAGGCGTAGACTAAATTACTGCTGGTGCCTCACTTGTTTTAGGGTCTTGTCTTTTGATCTGATCCCAGTGGAAACATACCGTCCTTGGCTCCTCAGAAGACCCCGCTGGTTCCTGAAATGTACATTATTTTGCCAACTTGCTTATACAGCTTGTGGCTCTCGATAGGTGGTTGAACTTACAAGCCGTCCAGAGTGCCACATGTTATCCTACCTTGTCCAGAGACCATGTAGACTGAGGACTATTTTAATAGCATTTCCAGATGTGCAATAATAAACGTCAAGATTACCCTGCACATTGTATTACATTATTCTTTTTTTTGCTGATCACATACTTGTCTGTTTTTATAGAGTAACATGTCATGGATTGGATCTTCATTTTACTATGTCTGCAGTTCATAAGACTTTTTCCTTCTTCCACCCTGGAATCTTTGTTTGATATTTCTGCCAGTCGCTGGCATCTGGAAAAATGTATTGTTCTGTTTTGTCAAAACCTGCACTGTTCTTTCAGTTGGAGCCTGGGGGGGTAACAATCTCTGGTGCACTGAAAATCTATGTGTGTTTTATATAGCTAATGTAGCTTTAGTGTTTACTGAGTGAGGGATTTGCCATTAACTCCTTCATTTCTTACTGTCTGTGTTGTGGACTATTTTTATTATGAATTCGGGGGAGAAAGAAATGATATAGAAACACCCCTCACATTGCCTAAAGCTCTTTAGAATGTACTATATGTACCTCATCTCATGTTAAGTTTGGGGGATGTTCTCTGAAACTTAGGAAGCTGATATTAGCAGTAAAAAGACTGTGCGTCCCATTTTCTAAAAACTTAACAGGTCCAGTTTAATCCAGGTACTAGCGCATTTTTTTTTTTTGGGTGGGGGGGGGGGGAATTATCTAGAAGTAAATGGACATGTTTAGAAAATATTGTGTGGTGTTTATTTGATTGTTTGTTTTTTTGTTTTGTGTTTTTAACTGCTAGTTTTCCACCAATTTACTGTGGTGTTTCTTTGTTTTTGTTGGGGTTGGTACTGCACCTGTCACTTTTGGGAAGCGTCCACCCTTTAACTCTGGTCAAGGTTCTTCTGCTCAGTTCAGTGTTTGAATGTGGAAGATCTGAGCCACCTGACTACCGTTGGGCCCGGGCTACCACTCAGAAAGCTGCTTTTAGAATTCATCACTGTTATAACTGAGCAACTATTTATGAAGTGATTCTGTATACAAGGGCGTAACTATATCCTCTGCAGCACATGCAGCAGTGCAGAGGGTGGCACCGGGAATCTCTACCACCTACATGAGAAAAAGGGGGAATATACAAGGTGTTCAGCAAGTGGACTGGAAGCTCGTATCCCATATAGTAGAAGCAGAAGGGCGTCCGCCATTCAACAGAGCTAATCGCAAAGCTTGTTATTTGATATTGGGAATTTCCCGATATGGATGTGATTGCATGAAGAAGCTTGGCATTGTGTTAGTGACTCTGAATTGCATATATACAAGTACTGTAGTGTGTACTTTCTCCCATACAGTCTGCATGGGTTTAATTTTCCTTTAGAACACACATTTTCCTAATGAGCACTGAAGTTGACATCAGAACTCTCCAATAATAAGTGAGAACGCACCATTTATACAAATTGTTATTTACAGATGCCTGTACATTATTATCTATTGTGTGTTAAAAGAATATAGTGGACACATAAGAAAGTTTTTTGCAAGTAACATAGAAAGTAGCCCGTGTGTAAAAAATAATAAATATATATATATATATATATATATATAGATAGATAGATAGATATATCCCCTTTTATTTTCTATTCATGTGTCTTTTAAAGTCCAATCAGGAATTGGTAATCACTGGGAGCATTTTATAAGAATCGGTGTCTGGCTAAAGTTTGTGTAAACTAGGACAAAAAATCCTTTTTATAATCTAAATAGCAAAATTTGTTTTTAAACAATTGCGCAACATTAAGGTGCAAAACGGACACGTAACTAGCAATCGGGACCAGACATAACACGGGAAGGCTGTACATGTTATAGACATGGTACATGCACGTCCAGTTTAAGGTGGAATTCGCAGAAGAAATTGTTCTTACAAGAACCATTTACATTTAATACAATAACAGACTGTTCATATATTGTAGAGAATGGTTTATTAACTTTAATATATATGTTCCCTTTATTTTTAATCCTATGTTTTCCCTAAAACGCAATGTTCACAACCATTATTGTATGGTTTAAATTGCCGCATGTTCCAGAAATACATTCTGTAGGTTTCTTCTCCATCTTTACATCCGACTACTTTACTTAAGCCGGGATAAAGCAAATGAAAATTCCTTGTGCTTCCTGAAGCATCTTGCCTTTGTGAAGATATAGTGTTTCTTCAATTCATTAAGCCGCAGAGTTCCTTGGGCCTGAATAAAAAGAATTGTTGGCATCTTAGGAATCCTATGAAAAGCAATATCGGCATAAGGAAAAGTTTTGATCAGGAACCAGCTTAGCTCCTCAGAAGAACGTGTTGCGTGAAACACAGACACATAATCGTATTGTTGTCTTCCTTGTGGCTAATACTCGATTAGCTGGTGCTGCAAGTTTTCTGTCTGAAAAGGAAAAGGTCTTTAAATGAAGTTTTCCTTGCAGAAAGGAGAGGCATTGATGCCTCATCTGTCTTTAAGGGATATGAGATTAATCCGCTAAAGACTGGGAGGTTTTGGCGGCAGTGCTAATACTGATGTCAAAGCCTTAATCAAGTTGTGGAGAGGCGGAAACGCTGCTGCGTGTGAGCATGTTGGTATAAATATAGTCGGTGCCAGAATTCTGGATAATTTTGACAATAGCTGAGATTGCCTAGCTGATCTTCAATAATGTGCTTACTGCATACTTGACAACTTTTCCTCGTTGGCTTCAGGGAGAACCCGGGGGAGGTGGGGGTGGAGCTTGACAAATCGCATAATTTTGGCACCGCCCCCCTAAACGATTGACACAATTTTGGCCAATTACAGCAGGGGACTGGGCTAAGATGTCGCAATATTTGTGTCATTAAGCCCTGCCCCCGCCACTTATCTATTGCGGGGGCGAGAATTGGGAGGTTGCCCTGCTCTCCCGGGAGGTCTCCCAGGAATGCGGGAGTCTCTCGAACATTCCAGGAGAGTAGGCAACTATGCGTTAAAGAAAAGCAGCTTATGAATCTCTAGAGACTGAAGTGTCTTTTTTACATTTCTGTCTCCATTACTGAAGTCACGTTGTCTTACCTGTCAGTCTTTGATTAAATCTTGGTCTCCATGAAAATGGCCACCTCCATAGGCATCAATACATGGATATAGGACACAATTTCTGAACTGTGTCATCATGCCACAGATGGCGAAGCCAACCACGTCTTGTACTGGCTCCGCATCAGGGAGAATGCCAGACTCTTCAGGGAGTGAGGGAGATCACCCCTATTTCAGGGAGTCTTCCTGACATTCAGGGAGAGTTGGCAAGTATGGCTTACTGATAACCTAACAATGTTGTTTCTTGGTTTCTGCAGTATATTTCCTGGGTGCCTCCTAAAAATCTGCCCACACACACAACCTGTTGAGCAATTTTTAGCTTTAATAATCATAAACTACAGTGTGTGTGGGACACTCTGATATTTTGGTCAGGACAAATGGTAAATGTAGATGACTACATCTGGCAGTGTATGTGGCCATCATACAAACCGCACAAATTTTGTTGTCTCTTATTGATTCAGACAGACCGCCTTTTAGAAAAGTTCAAGCGCTATTTTAAACTCTGTAAAAAGCCTCCACACTGGTAATATGAAATCACTCATTTTGAAAGCATTCCAGATTGGAATGTTGAAGCACATTAGATTTAAGCCACAATGCCACATAGAAGAGGTTTTTTTTTTTTTTTCTTTAAATAGCAAATGAAGTATCTTTTTTTTTTTTTTAAGGATGATTCAAACCATCATCTTTCACTCTACTTATCTGTCTGTCCTCCTACAAATCATTATCTCCTTTTTAGAAATCTCCCTAGAGCACAGACAAGAATGGCTGCAAGTCGCACACATAAAGGCACAGCTCTCAGTATATCGTGTGATGACAGGTGAGGGAGAGTTATGGGGAGGATTTTACAATACAGAGAGAGCTCAGAGGGGTATTCCAAAGCCTCTCTGCTCACACCGGATTGAGTTCTACTTTTTTATCCAGTTATAAGCAAAGTTCGTCATAGAGGAAGTGGCTTGCAGATACCCTAATCTCGCCCCTTAAAAGGTAAATCCCTTTTTAAAGATTGATGTGAACTTCTACATGTATATTTGCACACTGCCTTTTTGCATTGGGTCAGTTTTGTATTTTTAACAGGTTTAGTGGCCTCTTAAATAACTTTGTGGAAGAGCATTGGACGTGCGCGGTGAACAGCCTGCGGCAGCTCAATTCTTCATCTTTTAGGTCAGGGAAGAAAGTGGATTCTCATCTTATTGTTCACATTCGTGTCCTATTTGTGTAATATAATGTATATTGCTTCCTCCTGTTCTCCACGCTTTCACCCTCGGGTGAACTTTTAATAGCTTTTTCTCTCGCTATGTGAAGTCCAACGTGAGTATTATGCATTCTATTGCTAAAGGATTTGTGCAGCTTATTAACAAATGCAGAAACAAAGCAGAGCTCCGTCTGCAGGCCGTATATCAGACCTTATCTTGACAGGCTTTCCTTTCAGGAAGTAATTCTGCCAGGAGAATGTTGAACTTAAAACATTAGTGATCACATCAAATCATATTCTCGTTGCTGCAGCTTGTATATTTGGCAGCAAATCAAGCTATCTCTTGTAGTATTATTTATTTCCTTTGCCTTGTATGGCTGTTGATTAGTGTGTGTTCCGCTATTCATTTTGTAGTAAGAAACAATGTGCTTGGCTGTACCCAGAATTCTTAGGGTAAGGCAGTGGTTCCCAAACTTTTGCCGTTCGTGGCAAGTCTCCATAATTTTTTCAAGGCACCCCTCCAAAATAATTACTGAGCAGTCCTGTTTTAGAAGTAGTTGGGTCAAAAATTGTAATAAGTATTTAAGTCAGGACAGAAATACTTATTTAGTTGTATGCAAAAATGCCCACTTTGTCCCCAGACACTCTGCCCCCCCCCCCTTCTCTGCCGCGCGCCAGCCATAGAACAAACAAGCAACACAAAAACTTACCAATCCGCGCGGCTCTGGGATCCAGCATCCTCCTCTCTCACACAGCTGTCACTGCGTGAGAGAGGAGGATGCTGGGTCCCGGCGCCGCACGGCTTGGTAAGTTTTTGTGTTTGTTTTTTCAATTGCTAGCCCGCGGCACCCCTGGGAGCCGCGACGCACACTTTGGGAACCGCTGGGGTAAGGGTTAATACTTCACTCTTTTTTTGGTATTTTAGGATACTAGCACATACTTTCAAACTCTACAAGAATTTCCAAAAAGTTCCTGAATTTCGGGTGCGACACCTGAAAGAGTTGGCATTCTCCCGGATCTCGGAGGCGGAGCTTAATGACATGGTTTGCGCCGGAAAGCCCCGTCCCCGCTGTGAATTTCGGCATTGCGTAGCAGGGGGCGGGCCATGGAGACGCACAGCCTCACCACACCCCCCTCCTGCACTTGCCCACAAGGGTAGGACATGTGACAAGAATGAGCTAGCTGTGATAATTTGTGTAGCTTTTGGTTATTTAAAAGGCTCTTCTAATATTTATAATGAAGGGTTTTTGGGCTACCTGTACTGTGTACTTTCAAGAGCTTTATAGATTTTCTTCTTTTAAGCATTTTTATTGCACTGTTTATTACATAGTTGCCAACATTCTAAAGTAATTTTCAGGGACCTTTTGGTGCTGGGTAGGTGATTTGAAAGCTAGGTACACACTACAGGTTTGTCACCCGATTATTGTGCCAACCACGCGATAAACAACCGTTGGGCCTGACAACGCTCAAACGAAAATTTTTCATCATGCCAAAGCTCATTGTATTGTTTTGTTCTGATTTTATAACCGGGCAAAATCTATATAAACCATGAAACGATTTTGTGCCAATTCTGCAGTGTGTACGTGCTCGCGACCATCTGTCTGACAATCCTGCTGATGGTTCCTCCAACAGCGACGCGCCTCTGGGCGTGAGTATTGAAATTTATGATGTCTCTTACGTCTCCCACGTGCTGTGTTGTCTAAATGGAAATGGTGATCCTTTCATAGCGAATTAATAATGCTTTACATGCTCTATATGTCATTAAATCTATTTCTTCCATCTTGTATTATCTACTCGTGTGTAAAATATATATATTATATTTATACACACACACACACACACACACACACATACATACTATTCTTGTACCTATTATGGCCATTATCAACCAAGTCCATAGGTTCTGTACACCCTACTCTGCTGTACTACAGCACATGTGAGGTGGGCAACACTGTATTCATCACGGAAT